>NC_134360.1:50416287-50765454 GCF_048569485.1 Anomaloglossus baeobatrachus | reverse complement strand
ATATGTCAGCAGACCCCCAGCAGCACTGAAGACAGGTTCCGAGAGAACGCTGGCTGCAGGACACGACAAGATCCCCAAGGCGTACGTGGCAAGCTCAGGCAATTTATCCAGATTGGAAGCCTAAAATGAGCAGGGCTCAAGTTGCACAGTAATGGCATCGATGTTTCCTTGCATATACTCATATATATGTGTCTCCTCCTCTTTTTCCTTGTCCAGCTCTTTTGTTTTCGCATGAGTATATGTCCTTGTCACTTTCCCATGTGTTTGTGTTGTGTTGTGAGTTGTTTGTCACCTTTTGGACACCTTTGAGGGTGTTTTCTAGGTGTTTTTATGTGTTTGTGAATGCCTGCCATTGTTTTCTATGCGGTTCGAGTGGTTCGCCGAACCGAACTCGAACGAGACCTCCGTTCGGCGAACCGAACTCGAGCAGAACCGCGGCCGGTTCGCTCATCTCTACTCAGCATACTCCATCCACTAGTAGAGAATATAGAGG
The DNA here is from genome assembly GCF_048569485.1 of Anomaloglossus baeobatrachus. Classification (NCBI taxonomy): domain Eukaryota; kingdom Metazoa; phylum Chordata; class Amphibia; order Anura; family Aromobatidae; genus Anomaloglossus; species Anomaloglossus baeobatrachus. The sequence goes on along the minus strand of NC_134360.1, from coordinate 50,764,961 downwards.
AAAAAATTCCAGCAACTTGATCCAAGCAGGATAATTTCTTTAAAATCCAAATTCTTTATTTAAATACATCTTTAAAAGTCCATGATATGGACATGTTAACATGGGCTCCAACTGACCATATCATGGACTTTTTAAAGATGTATTTAAATAAAGAATTTGGATTTTGAAGAAATTTTCCTGCTTGGATCAAGTTGCTGGAATTTTTTCCTCTATATTCTCTACAAAGGACTTGCCGACCTTCCTTTCCTTGCACGATCCATAGCATACGGGTCTCCATTTCAAGCAGGTGAGCTGGACAAATACTTTTCTTGTGTCCATCCACTAGTGTATGCAGGAGAGCAGACAGCAGCTGCCGAACTACAAGGCTCAGCATCCTTCACCCAAGACTGTATGCAGGAGTTTTTTGCCCAAAAACGTAAAATGTAAAAAAAAAAAAAAAAATGACGTGGGCTTTGACATTTTTTTATGCTAGCCAGGTACAGCAACCCCCAGCTTGCCTATTTGTACCTGGCTGAGAACCAAAAATATAGGGAAGCCCCTTTTTTAATTATTTCATGAATTTCATGAAATAATTTAAGAAAAAAAAAATGACGTGGGCTTCGCACAATTTTTTGTGTCCAGCCAGGTACAACTAGGCAGCTGGGGATTGGAATCCTCAGCGCAGGGTGCCCAAGCTTTCTGGGCACCCCTGCTGCAAATTGCAGTCCGCAGCCTCCCCAGAAAATGGCACTTTCATAGAAGCGCCATATTCTGGTGCTGTATCCAACTCTTACAGCGGCCCTGGAGCTGGGTGGCTCGCTGGGTAATAAGGGGTTAGGGCCAGCTGAGTATTATCAACTGGCCCTAAGCCCAAAATTCATGGTGTCATGCCAATATTAGACATGGCCACCATGAATTTCTTGCAAAGATAAAAAAAAAAACACAAGACAGAGAAAATATTTTTACTAGAAATAAAACACAACACAATTAGTGACTCCATCTTTATTGAAATAAAAAAACCCCTCCGCAGTAATCCTGGGTCAAGGGTCCCGTGCCGTCCAATCCGGATCCAATATCATCTGATCGGTTTGCTGGAAGGCAAAGCAATCAGATGATGTCAGGTTCAAGGATGTAAATCACATCACACATCAGCTGATTGTATAAAAGCCGTTTATACAATCAGCTGATGCATCAGTGCAAAAAAAAAAACTACTCACCTGTCTGCAAAATCCCGGGACACAACTGATCGCTCCAGGAGCCGCCGGTAATCAGCTGCTGCAGTCACCTCAGAGCATCACCTGATCGCTTAAACTAGCTGGGCGGTAAAAAGCCGGCCCCACCGCTGGACTCAGACTGTCAGCTGATGCTGTAGCGTGACTGCACCAGCTGATTACTGACAGGTCCTAAAGCCGATCACACGTGTCCCGGGAAGCTGCAGACCGGTAAGTGTGAGATTTTTTTTTTCTAGTGTTCCCGCTTAAGAGCTGGGAGTGGACATGGCGCCGGAGGTAGCAGGGGGAAGCGGAGGGAGGGGGGAGGGTCGTTGGCGAGGACTGGGGGCCGGGAGGTTGGCGAGCACTGGGGGCCAGGGGGTTGGCGAGCACTGGGGGCCGAGCACAGGGGGCCGAGCACTGGGGGACCCGATCACCGGCGGCAGGAGCAGCACAGTGATTACAGGGCAGGTGGGAGGGAGCGGAGGTCGGTGGGGGGGTTGAATCGGACGACGGGGAGCAACGGAGGTCGGGGGGAGTGGAAGACAGAAGAGGGGAGCAAATACCTTACCGGATGGCGGCAGATCGGGATGACCGGCCGTGACCTCGATATTGTGCGTCCATGAACAACTTGAAGAGGGCGGGCACCCACCGCCCCTCCACATCTGATTGGAGGGATAGCGTCACATGGACGCTAGCTCCAATCAGATCGGAGGGGAGGGAAGACACAGAGGTCACCCTGCTCCAGCCAATTGCTGATGATATAGCAAATTTACAAAATAGCCATGTGGACAAAGCCAGAGATGCTTATCCTCAGCGCTCTTCAGATTTTCCGGTACGCCGTAGCGGCGCGTACCACCGCAAAAAAAGCACTGGGCGAACCCAAACTGTAAACTTCGGGATCTGTACCGAACACATGGTGTTTGTGCACATGACCCCGAACACTGGGACTTTCCTGGGACGTTCATGTTACAGTTCGAGTGCAGTTGGAGTCAGGGGCTGTAAAAAAAAAAAAAAAGAACGTTATTAAAAAACATTATGATCATACTTACAGGTCCTGCGACGCTTCCTGCAAACTCTGTCTCCCGCTGCTTCTGCCTCCGCTTCCGATCATTGCTGTGCTGCCCAGTAACCAGCACGGAGTTACAGGACCTTCCATGACGTCATACCCATGTCGCTCCTGCCCTGAGAGTGGGGAGATGCAATGCGAGATGTAAGTGCAATCATCCCCTCACTGTCAGCCTGCTACATCGCTCTGTGCACAGTGATGTAGCAGAGCTGACTTGGGCCTCTTTGCTTCTTCCTCTGTATACTGTGTCTGTGCATACTAGGGCCTCTTTGCTTCTTCCTCTGTATAGACTGTGTCTGTGCACAGTGATCAAGCAGAGCTGACATTGCCATCCCTGTGGATTACGTTGGACTAAGGATCTTTTAATAATTCTCTAAATGTTTTTTTTTTGTTTTATTTCTAATAAAGTTTTTTTTTGTTTCCTAGAAATTCATAGTGGCCATGCCTAATTTGGCGTGACATCATGAATTTCAGGCTTAGTACCATCTGAGTATACAAAGCCGGTATTAACCCCTTTATTACCCAGCGAGCCACCCGGCACCAGAGTCGCTGGACAAGTCGGGTAACGAGCCTGGAAATGGCCCTAATAAACAATGTCGACAATCCCAGCCCCCAGCTGCGTGACTTTACCTGACTGGCGATCAAAATACGGCGTGAGCCCACACATTTTTTTTTAAATATTTTTTTCAATAAAAAAAAAATAATGGGCTTCCCTGTATTTTGATCGCCAGCCAAGGTAAAGCCAGGCAGATGGAGGGTTGGCAGCCCGTAGCCGCCTGCTTTATCTGCGCTGTGAATCAAAAATACCGTGCAGCGCTACGTCATTTTTTTAAATTATTTATTTTTACAGTACTGTGATATCAGGCAATCACAGACCCGACACAGAGAATGGGCGTCTGTGATTGTCTGTTTCAGGAGGGGACAGCCATGTAGCCTTGTTCAGCTGGTCACACCCACATACCTGGAGGCAGATCACACAATCAGAAAATCAGAAAAACTGAAAATTTTTGCAGTTTTCTTAACTTTTGCCAGAGCTGTGTATATATGTATGTATGTATGTATGTATCTATATATATAATTGCCTTATTCTGTCTGTCTGTCTGTCTGTCTGTCTTGCTCCAAAATTGTGTCCTTACGGTGACAAACAGCAGATTGGTCGCTGGGCTCGCCATGGCCCCGCCCCCCGCACGGATTGGCCGCTCGGCCTGTACCCGCGCCCTCACGCATTGGACGCTCGCCTTAAACAGCGGATTGGCCGCTGGGCTCGGCATGGCCCCGCCCCTACACATGGATTAGCCGCTCGGCCTGGACCCGCCGCTCTGCCTGGATCAGCCCCCTCACGCATTGGACGCTCGCCCCAAACAGCGGATTGGCCGCTGGGCTCGGCATGGCCCCGTCCCCCTCACGGATTTGCCGCTCGGCATTGACCCGCCCCCGTCACACATTGGACGCTCGCCCCAAACACCGGATTGGCCAGGTGAGCGCATCAAGGTCCTGCAGCGGCGGAACACACACACGCACACACATAACAGACACACACACACATCAGATCACACTCCCTCTCACACACACCTCACACACACATCAGATCGCATCCACGTCCTGCAGCGGCGGAACACACACACACGCACACACATAACAACAGACACACACATCAGATCACACTCACTCTCACACACACATCAGATCGCATCCACACACTCACAACTTCCCGTGATATCGCTTGCTTCTCGGTCACCTTCCAGGACCTGCCGGAGGATCACATAGCCGGAAGCATGTGGTATCTCCGGATGTTGTGATTGTGTGAGCGCGTATGTGCGATATCGTCAGTGTGTGTGTGTGTGTGTGTGTATGCGATCGGATGTGTATGAGTGTGTTCTGATGTGTGAGTGAGTGTGTGTGAGTGTATGCGATCGGATCTTTGAGTGTCGGCAGAGGAGCACGGCGTACAGCACAGCTGCTGAGACCGCCCACCGGTGGGCACAGGGAGAAGTGGGGTGTGTGTGTGAGTGTATGCGATCAGATGAGTCCGTGTATACTGTCTGATGTGTGACTGTGGAGCACTATGGGGGGTGCACAGCATGGGGGATGGAGCACGATGGGGAGTGCGCAGCATGGGGGATGGAGCACGATGGGGAGTGCGCAGCATGGGGGATGGAGCACGATGGGGAATGCGCAGCATGGGGGATGGAGCACGATGGGGAGTGCGCAGCATGGGGGATGGAGCACGATGGGGGGTGCGCAGCATGGCGGATGGAGCACGATGGGGGGTGCGCAGCATGGGGGATGGAGCACGATGGGGGGTGCGCAGCATGGGGGATGGAGCACGATGGGGGGTGCGCAGCATGGGGGATGGAGCACGATGGGGGTGCGCAGCATGGGGGATGGAGCACGATGGGGAGTGCACAGCATGGGGGATGGAGCACGATGGGGGGTGCGCAGCATGGGGGATGGAGCACGATGGGGGGTGCGCAGCATGGGGGATGGAGCCTGATGGGGGGTGCGCAGCATGGGGGATGGAGCACGATTGGGGGTGCACACCTTCCCCCAAAACACACACACACACACACACACACACACACACACACACACACACACACACACACCACCACCACACACGCACTGCACAACACACCACACACACACTGGGAACCACAAACACCGCCCTACACAGACACCCACACACACAGACAACGCCGCACATACTCAACACCCAACACACAAACACCGCGGCACACACAAATATACACACATACCGCACAACACACACATTGCACAAAACATACCTCCCACCAAAACACACACACACACCCCACACCCACACAAACCGCGCAACACACACACACAACGCTACAGACACACAGCGCTCCACAAACAACGCAACACACAAACAACACCGCTCTCATCCCCCCCCCCGCCCAGACAACACCCAGAACATGTACGTACAGCGCCCTACACAAACACTGGTAACTACACACAACAACATCTATATATATATATATATAACAAAAATCATACATTAACTACACAATACGTAAATTCTAGAATACCCGATGCGTGGAATCGGGCCACCTTCTAGTGTGTGTGTGTATATATATATATATATATATATATATATATATATATATATATATATATATATTATACACACACACACACACACAGTACAGACAAAATGTTTGGACACACGTTCTCATTGAAAGAGTTTTCTTTATTTTCATGACTGAAAATTGTAGATTCACATTGAAGGCATCAAAACTATGAATTACCACATGTGGAATGAAATACTTAACTAAAAAGTGTGAAACAACTGAAAATATGTCTTATATTCTAGGTTCTTCAAAGTAGCCACCTTTTGCTTTGATTACTGCTTTGCACACTCTTGCCATTCTCTTGATGAGCTTCAAGAGGTAGTCACCGGAAATGGTTTTACAACAGTCTTGAAGGAGTTTCATAGATGCTTAGCACTTATTGGCCCTTTTGCCTTCACTCTGCGGTTCAGCTCACCCCAAACCATCTCGATTGGGTTCAGGTCTGGTGACTGTGGAGGCCAGGTCATCTGGCGTAGCACCCCATCGCTCTCCTTCTTAGTCAAATAGCCCTTACACAGCCTTGAGGTGTGTTTGGAGTCATTGTCCTGTTGAAAAAGAAATGATGGTCCAACTAAACGCAAACCGAATGGAATATCACGTCGCTGCAAGATGCTGTGGTAGCTATGCTGGTTCAGTATGCCTTCAATTTTGAATAAACCCCCAATAAACCCCCAACAGTGTCACCAGCATAGCACCCCCACAACATCACACCTCCTCCTCTATGCTTAACGGTGGGAAGCAGGCATGTAGGAGTACATCACCTTTTCTGCGTCGCACAAAGACACAGTGGTTGGATCCAAAGATCTCAAGTTTGGACTCATCAGACCAAAGCACAGATTTCCACTGGTCTAATGTCCATTCCTTGTGTTCTTTGACCCGAACAAGTCTCTTCTGCTTGTTGCCTGTCCTTAGCAGTGGTTTCCTAGCAGCTATTTTACCATGAAGGCCTGCTGCACAAAGTCTCCTCTTAACAGTTGTTCTAGAGATGTGTCTGCTGCTAGAACTCTGCGTGGCATTGACCTGGTCTCTAATCTGAGCTGCTGCTAACCTGCGATTTCTAAGGCTTGTGACTCGGATAAACTTATCCTCCGCAGCAGAGGTGACTCTTGGTCTTCCTTTCCTGGGGCGGTCCTCATGTGAGCCAATTTCTTTGTAGCGTTTGATGGTTTTGGCCACTGCACTTGGGGACACTTTCAAAGTTTTCCCAATTTTTCGGACTAACTGACCTTCATTTCTTAAAGTAATGATGGCTACTCATTTTTCTTTACTTGGCTGCTTATTTCTTGCCATAATACAAATTCTAACAGTCTATTCAGTAGGACTATCAGCTGTGTATCCACCAGACGTTTGCACAACACAACTGATTGACCCAACCCCATTTATAAGGCAAAAAATCCCACTTATTAAACCTGACAGGGCACACCTGTGAAGTGAAAACCATTTCCGGTGACTTCCTCTTGAAGCTCATCAAGAGAATGCCAAGAGTGTGCAAAGCAGTAATCAAAGCAAAAGGTGGCTGCTTTGAAGAACCTAGAATATAAGACATATTTTCAATTGTTTCACACTTTTTTAAGTATTTCATTCCACATGTGTTAATTCATAGTTGTGATGCCTTCCATGGGAATCTACAATTTTCAGAGTCATGAAAATAAAGAAAACTCTTTGAAAGAGAAGGTGTATCCAAACTTTTGGTCTGTACTGTATATATATATATATATATATATATTGCTCAAAAAAATAAAGTGAATGTTTAGAACTAGGATGTGGTATTTTAGTGTTCTTTTTATTTTTTTGAGCAGTGTATCTATATAATGTACACATTATGTAGTTGTATCAAAATAAATAATTTAAAAAAATGACGTAGCGTTCGGCTGTATTTTTGATTCTCAGCGCTGATAAAGCAGACGGCTATGGGAGGCCAATCCCATCTGCCTGATTTACCTTAGCTGGCAATCAAAATACAGGGAAGCCCATTTTTTTTTCTTTTTAGTTATTAAAAAAAAAAAAAATAAGGGGGTTCCAGCTGCATTTTCTATTGCTAGCTAAGGGTAATCCAAGCAGCTACTGGCTGCTAACCCCACTGCTTGGTGTTACCTTAACTGGCAATGTAAAATCCAGGGAAGCCCTTTTTTTTTTCGATATTTCATGAATTTCAAAAAGACGTGGGCTTCGCCCAATTTTTGTGTCCAGCCAGGTACACCTAGGTAGCTGGAGATTGGAATCCACAGTGCAGGTTGGCCCAAATTTTCTGCCACCCCCCCGCTGCGAATTGTAGTCCGCAGCCGCCCCAGAAAACGGCGCTTTCATAGAAGCGCAATCTTCTGGCGCTGTATCCAACTCTACCAGCGGCCCTGGTGGCACGCTGGGTAATAAGGTGTTAATACCAGATTTGTTTAACCAGCAAGTATTAAGCCAGAGATTCTTATTGTCAGGCCAAGTTTGACCCGGCTCTTAAATAAAGGGTTAAAAAAAGACATCACACAGAGAAAAAATACTTTATTAGAAATAAATACACAGACACACTAAGAGACTCCATGTTTATTACTCCCTCTCACCCCTTCAAGATCCTGGTCTTCTGTCTTCTTTCTTCAACACATGCAGCTCTGCTATATCAGAATGCACAGGGGAGGAAGACGCTTCTGCTCCCCATGCTGTCTAATCACTCAATGAGTGAGCAGAGGCTGCGGGTTGGTAAGCGAGGACATCACCGCTGCCACCCTTGCCACAGAAACCTAACGAGCGGGTTACTATAGCAACGGTGATCTCCGATCACCTGATTCCTGGCGTCGCTATTCATCACCGGCTGTGGCAGCCAATCCCTGCATGTGGACTGACTCCGTAAAGAGCGCCAACATGCAGGGAGGGGGAGCCGAGCATGTGCCGAGCATCTTGCTGGTAAACGGCACTCGCCGAGTATACAGTGCACTGAGATGCTTGGGCGAGCACCGCGTACCGGCGAGATGCACTGACAGGACCTAGCATGACGTCATGTGACCGGTCTGTAACCAACGAGGTAATACAACATTCACACGTGACTGGTCACATGGGTATGACATCACGGAAGATCCTATCATCAGTGATGGTTACCGGGAGGGCACAGCGATGATCGGAAGCAGAAGCGGCGGGAGACAGAGTCCGCAGGACGCGTCGTGAGATCTGTAAGTATAATACCAATGTTTATTATTAACGATATTCTATATTTTACAGCCCCCCCCCCCCCGCACCATCCCATAAGTGTAAAGTCCAAGTTTGTTGTTTGGACGCAAGTTCGTGTTATCTCAGAACCCGAACTCGAACCTTACAAAACATTTGGGCAAGGCTCCCAAACACGAACATCGGGGGGCTCGCCCGTCACTACATATGAGGGCTTATTTTTTGTGGAACGAGTTGTAATATTAAATCAAACCGTACTTTTACCAAATATTGTACTGGAAAATGGCAAAAAAAATCCAAGTGCGGAAAAACTGCAAAAGTGCAATTGTTTTGGGGATATTTTATTCACCTTGTTCACTATATGGTAAAACTGATGTGTTGGTGTGATGCCTCAGGTCAGTACACCTCAGGTCAGTACAAGTTCGTAGACACCAAACATAAATAGGTTTACTGTTATCTAAGGGGTTAAACAAATTGAGATATTTGTCCAAAAAAAAGTGGTGCACTTTTTGTGCCAATTTCCGAAAACTGTAGCATTCTCATTTTTTGGGATCTATGACTCAGTGATGGCTTATTTTTTGCATCTCGAGCTGACATTTTTAACGGTACCATTTTTGCCCAGATGCTATATTTTGATCGCCTGTTATTGCATTTTGTGCAAAATTTGCAGCCAGCAACCAAGAAACATAATCTTGGCGTTTGGAATTTTTTTGATGCTACGCCATTTACCAATAAGATTAATTGAGTTTATATTTTGATAGATCGGGCATTTCTGAACGCGACGATACTAAATATGTGTATATTTATTTATTTATTTATTTTAACCTTTTAATTCTCAATGGGGTGAACAGGGAGTGATTTGAACTTTTTTTTAGTTTTTTTTCTTTTTTAACTTTTTTTTATTTTACTACTCCACTTAGAGGACTATAAGGATCAGCAGTCTGATCGCTCATTCATTTCTGTAGATCAGAGCAGCATTGCTCTGATCTGTAGAAAAGCAGCTCTCCTCTCACTCACGGCGCTCTGCCCATTTAGGGTTCCTAGGACATCAGTGCCGGTTCCACACATCACCACAATCAAAACACACACAACATTGCCCCTTTCCTGACTGGGGACCAGGCTAGGGTCGGGTCTTATGGTTGGCCACCTAATGGTAAGGGCCTTCCCACCCACTAGTCCAGGAACCCAGGAGGGGGGGGGGGTGATGTCCGGGGAGTGAGGACTATACATTGTGACTGGTGTGCAACTCTTTATCCTATTGTTTAGTTGTATATTTTTGAGTCTTGCACCTTGTTCACACCATAGGTGTTCCAGACGTCCATTTTTTAATTAGTATGCATTTTCTGTCTGAGAACCCTGCCCCACCCATAGTCATGTGTCTTATTTCACATATATAACTTGGTCCTTTGCTTACCATACAGAGCAAGTTTTTAACTGCATGTAAGGTTACACATAGGTTAGGGACCCCAAAAATAGAGATTACCTTGGCGTTTGGTTTTGGGGCTCCTTTGCATTGATCAATACAATGGCTAAACATCTCTTATATTCCTATTATTCATAGCAGTTATGCATATTTCATTTTCATGTTTTTCACTTTTTTCAGATAGTTCATTGTGTTTTTCAGTCTAGCATTCCCGTAGCAGTTCTGCTTTTCATTATTCCCCTATACATTGTGACTGGTGTGCAACTCTTTATACTATTTTTTTTGGGGAGTGAGGAGAGGCAACCCAGACAGTTAGAAGGAGGGAGACGTCTGCAGCCAGCAGACGCGATGGTTCAGTTCCAGACAGGGGAGCAGCCATACCACTGACACTGGGGGGACACAGGAGAAACGGTCGCCGCGGAGATACAGTGTCAGTTTCCCCGGGACCAGTGCAGTTCAGGGTACAGATCCTTAGGTTAGGGGAAGCTTCAGTCTCCCATGATAATTCTGCCGGTAGAGGAGATTTCATGTTTCCTGCACCCACCTACTGTGTCCGTGGTACAGCAGCAGAGAGAACCAGGAGTGGAGACTTGAATCTAGCTCCCCCAAAAGGTTTGCACCACCTGCGAACGGGCCAGGACTTTGACTAAACACAAAAGGGACCCCAAGTAGCTTCAGGCCATGGGGACCTGTCAGAAAAGAGCACACAGAGGAAGGGCCCACCAGTCACTGTACCGATCCCAGTGTCTGAATAGTCCGGGATCGGCTGGAGCCCATCTTTGTGGAAACCGGCACCTCGCAGGCAAAGAACAATCAGTGAATAAAGAACTTAAACCGCAGTCCCTGTGTTGTCTACTTCTTTGCCGGTGCCCCGTGCTTCGGCGTAGACTACCACCTCCATCATCCTCTCTGGGGCCCACTCTACCTGTGGAGAGTGATACCAACTTTGCTGCGTCACACCATCAGCCCCAGAAGTGAGAGACAGTCCGCAGTTTCAGCTTCCTCCCTCATAGCCACGTACCACAGGTGGCGTCACGAAGACAACTACTCCCAACATCCCCATCTTTCATTGACACCTCGGGGTCACGAAGCCGGGCAAGGCCACTGTGACATCCCCAACTATCACCGGCCCGGTGACAAGTACAACCCCTGGCCCCGTGAGCGCGTCAGATCCATTGGGCTTTGATTTGTCTGTAAAGTTTGTGCTTCTTATCTTACTGTAAATACTTTTATGCCAAAACAGACAAAGGTTTTCTCTACTGGCCAATCCAAAAAATATTTGCTTTTGGTGCACAGAGGCTTTTTTATCAGGCAATGTTACAAATTAAACGAAAGATGATTTCTAGATTATCGGCTGAATAAATCGGCCGCCAGTCACCCGACTAAGGAGCAAAACAATGTCCATCGGGTGACAGATGATTGTGCTGATGATTGTCCGGTGCTAGAGTTATTGAGAATCGATTCACAGGATCCGGTCTATTGAGGTCGTCATTAATCAGAGAATCATCAGTAATCTGAGAGCCCTGAGATCCGTGGAGGAAGGAGATGGTTCTCAGGGCAGCCAGCGGCCACAGATTACTGACATGGCCGATATACTGGGTCGTACAAATCGAATTGTACCAACTGTATTCTGTGCGCCTGGAAGTGCGATGATCGGCCGGTCTAAGAAAGACCATTAAATGACGGATGATCACCTGGATGTGGACGATCAGCGGTCGTTTAACAGACATGATCGGCCATTGTAAGTGCACTGTGCGTCCCACTGCCTATAAGACTGTATGCAGATGAGAACAACTGGACTCATCATTCCCATAGCTCACAATTACTGGCTGATTGGCCACTAGTGATACACTTTAGATTAAGGCTACACAGCGGCATGTGCGGGCGACATCTAGATCATGCATCTCATTGCTACATTGAAAGACAAATATTTCCAAATGTTTCCAAATGTGTTTGATTTTCTGTTTTTCTTTATTGCAGGAAAATAAAGGAGATGACACAAAGTTATATTTATAATATTCTACCTTTTATTACTGGCATATTTACTATACTTATAAATGTGAGGTTCTTAGTGCACAGTTTAACCAAATTGTGCAAGCCCATCTGCCAACGACAAGGCGACCTCATCAGATGGGGCCCTACACTAACCTATTTATTGTATTTATAATATTCTTATTATTATCCTAGTAGCCTATTCATTACTATTACAATATTATTATACTTATTATTACTATCATTACTTTAGTACTATAAGATCACTAGAATTAAAACTGTTGATCCAGAAGAAGGCGAAAAAAACCCCGGACACATTCAGCCAATTTGTGTCAAGGGGAAAAATTCCTTCTCGACCCCGGGAAAAGGCGATCAGTCTGAGGACCCTGGATCAAACCTGACACTACCTAGTAATGTATTATGTTTTTATTATATTATTCCTAATAATAATAATGCAATATTACAATTTGTATTTCTATATTAGTATTACTATTATTTTTTTAAATACTATTTATGTGTTATGTTGTTGTTGTTATTATTATTATTAATAATGTAATATTATCATTTATATTACTATTTTTTTTAAATACTATTTTTATTCTTTCTAATATTATGAATATTAGTACTAATATTTCTATTATTTCTCTATTTACTATTAATTAGATCCCTATTCCTAAAGCTGTTGATTCAGAAGAAGGCAAAAACCCCTGAACACATTCAGCCAATTTGTGTCTCAGGGGAAAAATTCCTTCTCGACCCCGGGAAAAGGCGATCAGTCTGAGGACCCTGGATCAAACCTGACACTACCTAGTAATGTATTATGTTTTTATTATATTATTCCTAATAATAATAATGCAATATTACAATTTGTATTTCTATATTAGTATTACTATTATTTTTTTAAATACTATTTATGTGTTATGTTGTTGTTGTTATTATTATTATTATTATTATTATTATTATTATTCTTAATAATATTGTAATATTATCATTTATATTACTATTTTTTTTTAAATATTATTTTTATTCTTTCTAATATTATGAATATTAGTACTAATATTTCTATTATTTCTCTATTTACTATTAATTAGATCCCTATTCCTAAAGCTGTTGATTCAGAAGAAGGCAAAAACCCCTGAACACATTCAGCCAATTTGTGTCTCAGGGGAAAAATTCCTTCTCGACCCCGGGAAAAGGCGATCAGTCCGAGGACCCTGGATCAAACCTGACAGTACCTAATAATGTATTAAGTTGTTATTATTATATTATTCTGAATAATAATGTAATACCTATTAACTATTTACTAATTATTCTAGTCATTATAATAAATACTGTAATATTATTATTATTATTATTATTAGTTATGCTATGTTTACGTTGTTGCTATTTTACTGATCTTATTACTAATTTATTATTATTATTAGTATCCTACTTTTTAATATTTTTTTTAGATATGTTTGGATTATTGCTATTTTATTATTACTATTATTACTAACATTTGTATTGATATTTTACTAAAATTATAACTTCGATCCCTATTCCTAAAGCTGTTGATCCAAAAGAAGGCAAAAACCCCCGGACACCTTCAGCCAATTTGTGTCTCAGGGGGAAAAATTCCTTCTCGACCCCGGGAAAAGGCGATCAGTCCGAAAACCGTGGATCAAACCTGCTGAAATTATTTTTATGGCTCTAATTAATATTATTATACAATTAATGATTATAATATTAGATACTATATTACTGCTCCTATTATATGTCTTTTTAATGCTTTTACTACATTTTCAACCTATTTCTAAACCTAATAATTACTATTTTATGGTTATTATTAATTTTTATTATTATTATACTTACCAGATTTTATGCTGCTGTATGTTGGGGCCACAGTCCATCAGCGTCTCATCACTTTGAAGAGGTTGGTCCATATGGTGTCCTTTATTTTACTGAAGTTGGTGGTGATTTTTTTGAATATGGAAGACTGCCGGCCGATCATCTGTCTCTGTGACGGCTGCTTCTTAACTTGTTGTCTCTTGGCTGGCTTTTTCTGAAGTCTTTGTCTCTTTGCCAGGTGGATCTGAAGTCGTTGACTCTGTGCCGGCTGGTCCTGATCGCGTTTTCTCTTTGCTGGCTGGTTCTGATCACGTTGACTCTGTTCCGGCTGGTCCTGATCTCGTTGTCCCTTTGCTGACTGGTCCTGATCTCGCTGTCTCTTTGCTGGCTGGTTCAGAGTGCTTGTTGTGGTATTTTGCACCATTCTTCTTTTAGCTCCTGAACCTTTCTTTTCTTTCTTTTTAGTGTCTTCTTTCTCATCTTCTTCAAAGTCTTTTACCTCCCGATATTTCATTGGATCGGATATTAGCACTTCATTCCGCTGCTGTGGTGTCTTCTTGGTGTCTTCTTTCTGACTTTCTTCCTGGTCTGTGACCTCCATTGGCTCCGCTATCTCCTCTTCATTCAGCTGCCTTGGCGTCACTGATGGCGGCTTTGGCGTCACTGATGGCGGCTTTGGCGTCACTGATGGCGGCTTTGGCGTCACTGATGGCGGCTCTGGCGTCACTGATGGCGGCTTTGGCGTCACTGATGGCGGCTTTGGCGTCACTGATGGCGGCTCTGGCGTCACTGATGACGGCTTTGGCATCACTGATGGCGGCTCTGGTGTCCATGATGGCGGCTCTGGCGTCCATGATGGCGGCTCTGGCGTCCATGATGGCGGCTCAGGTCTTTCTTCATATAAAGGATATGGAAGATATTTTTTCTGTGCTTCGCGGTTGGTCGGCATCAGGCGCTGAGAAAAAAAGAGCAAGTTAATTGTCTGCTGAGACGTTCCTTTACATCTATGGACATAACACAAGGACATAATATGCGGTGTGATCAGTCACCTCCATGTTGAAGATCGGTGATGGCAGGAATCTGGTGCTGTAGATGAGCAGTTGGTTTTCCGCCTCCTCCCTTGTGCTGGGACAATCTGGAGAGAAAACACAAGCAGATAATGGGATCAATCATACAATGTCCAGAAATCCTTAAAATGACAGGAAAATTCCTTTAACCCAAATCATCGTGACCTGCTGGATTCTGACTGATTCTGTGCAAAGAAAATCACATAAATTACTATGGAAAACTATTTTCTAACTGACAATGTCCTGTAATTCTGTGCTGGACTAATACATGTTCTGGATTATTAAATGCTGGATTATTGGAATGACACTTTATTCTCAGATTAACTGGAAATTGTTATTATATAAAATAATAATCTCACATGATACGTATCCAGATCCGAAGATGCAGTGCCGGCGGCGGGAGACGTCCTAAATAAAACAGAATCTGGTGAGTGTCCACTTATCACTCATCAGTGATGGACAATAGGACGAGGGTCCGTGTATAATAAAGCTGCGGACCTCCATAGAGCGGCTGCTCGCTGCCATCTTGTAAATGTCGTACATTGACAACTCCATTTGAAAATCTGTGAATCCAAAAAAGATTTAGTCACAGATCTAATAGAGATCAAACACCGCAGCTTCCCGCACATATTCATAGTGAGCGCCCCCCCCCCCCGGTATCAGACCCCATTACACCCATACATGGAGGCAACATGAGCAAATCCAGACTATTCTGGGTGTTTGTAGAGTCTCCAGTATAGGTAATACCACATGGAAAACATTGTACATAGGATTGTGCTGGGGCCTGTAAATAAAGATATATGGCAAACATGGATTTCTATGTTCTTCATGCAAATAAAAACAAGTAACCCCCCAAAAATGACAGCGAAAGTGACTTCATTACCAGCACATAGAGCCTGACCCCCAATAACAGTGCCAGGACAATAATCCCACTGACATTAGTGGTAAATAATGCCCCAATAAATAATACCGGCCGCAGTGTCCTGTGTAACCCAAACATAATCTTCTGCTTTCCTGCAGCCACTAGGGGGAGCACAGTGCACCAGTAAATACAGATTGCACTGATAGCGCCCTCTAGTGGCCGGTGACAGCAGCGATTGTGGCAGAATTCTCAGCTCTGCCCGGTGTTCTCGCCTGTTTTGAGTTTAGATGAAATAATAAAATCATCAGCGGATTCCAGATAACAGGAAAGAAGCATCGAGGAGAGGAGATAAATCAGTGTCCGGTCATCAGGGGATGTGATGGCGGCACTCACCGATATACAACTCCACTCGTCACTGTCTGTAAAACACTGAGGAGAGCGACAGTTTGTTTGTGTTTATTTCTTCAGATTCAAATCCAGCAATCTTATTGGCTGCTGACCAGTGTCATGCAACACGCAGAATTTAAAGGGACAGGACGCTGTTATTTCTTCACAGTGCATTTCATATAGACGTGCTATAACTCTGCTTAATATATGAAGCTGTGGAGATAATCTGGGGGAGCAGCTTTATGTTTTCATACACATCAATTAAAATGTCACTATCGATATCGTCAGAACATTATATTCTACATATTATTAGAGTATCGGTGCATGAAGGAGTTAATTATAAATTATATTATTTTCAATTATCTCTTCCTGAACAGGATATTTTACACAATTTCCTTTTTTCTCACACGGCTGATGGTTATTTCTACATTACTGACATGTAACTTAATGACCCTGACTGCGGCCGAGGTGTCAGCCTGACCCCAATATCATCACTGGGGTCCATTGGTTGCAATAAGTTCTGAGCTGATGGGGCTGAGGGAGATTTTCTGATTCATGTTCAGTTTTTCATCTGCTGCCGTTTCCTTCTCTGCATGTTCAGCGCTTAACGTCGCCCATTTCTTGGTGAACGACAAATCTTGAAGCCCCGTCTGCTGTGAAATTGTTGCCACGTTTTGCTGTGCTCTGTCTTGCCATGAAATTGTCTTCATCAGCCTCACCTCTGCAGTTGAGTTTGACTTTTCCTCACTCAGTTTTTCTCTATTTACTCACACACCTGACTATAATCCCTCATAATCCCTGACTTTGTGTTATGGGCAGCACAGTGGCTCAGTGGTTAGCACGGCTGCTTTACAGTCCTGGGTTCAAATCCCTCCAAAGTCAACATCTGCAAGGAATAACAAAAAAGCTCCGGCACACCACTTTTTTTTGTTATTTATTGGACTTATTTTCTCCAGAGCACCCGACTATATAGTTGAGCCGGTTCTATTCTACTATTTAACATCTGCAAGGAGTCTGTATGTTCTCCCATGTTTGCATGGGTTTCCTCCAGATTCTCCTTTTTATTCCAACACTCTATGACATCTATGGATTATCACACCTTGTACAGAGGTGATCAGAACCTGGGCAATCATTAATCAGAAGTTCCCAGTGGAGCACAGTTTTTACAGCAGGGCAATTTTCTATGTGCAGAGTCACTGGGTAACTCTCCTTCTTCTGTAGAGTGTAAGCTCTTATGGTCAGTGGGGTCCCTTCTCTCTTTCCTATAGAGTGTAACCTCTTATGGTCAGTAGTATCCTCTCTCTTCTGTACAATGTAACCTCTTTTGGTTAGTAGGATCTCTCCTTCTCTCTCTCTCTTCTGTAGAGTGTAAGCTCTTATGGTCAGCAGTGTCCTCTCTGTACTGTAGAGTGTAAGCTCTTATGGTCAGCAGTGTCCTCTGTATACTGTAGAGTGTAAGCTCTTATGGTCAGCAAGTTCATCTTTCTCCTGTAGAGTGTAAGCTTTTATGGTCATCGGGGTTCTCTCTGTCCTGTAGAGTGTAAGCTCTTATGGTCAGCAGTATCCCCTCAATACTGTAGAGTGTAAGCTCTCATGGTCAGCAGTGTCCTCTCTATACTGTAGAGTGTAAGCTTTTATGATCATTGGGGGTTCTCTCTGTCCTGTAGAGTGTAAGCTCTTATGGTCAGCAGTGTCCCCTCTATACTGTAGAGTGTAAGCTCTTTTGGTCAGCAGTGTCTATTCTGTCCTGTAGAGTGTAAGCTCTTATGGTCAGCAGTGTCCTCTCTATACTGTAGAGCAGGGTCGGACTGGGGTGTCTGGGGCCCACCACGGGAATTGACTCCAGGGGCCCACCCTACAGCTAAATTTAAACACACATTATCGTTATTCCCATTATTGTGTTGCTTTGACTGTATACACAGGCGGCTCCTGCACATCTATATTGTGCACCATAACTGGGATGTACAATTATAGTAGTTTGCAGTAATGGGGTCTTTGGTGAAAACAAATTATCACTGATCCACAGGTTTGGTTAGTGATTACTTATTGATCGGTGGAACTAGACCAGTGGAAACCGCACCGATAGGAAGATTGGGGAACGTTTTGCAGCGGCAGCAGGTGGAGTGTGTGACCGCAGCTCCATTCATCCTCTGTGGGGTGGGGTGTGTGACCGCAGCTCCATTCATCCTCTGTGGGGTGGGGTGTGTGACCGCAGCTCCATTCATCCTCTGTGGGGTGGGGTATGTGACCGCAGCTCCATTCATCCTCTGTGGGGTGGGGTGGGGTCTGTGACCGCAGCTCCATTCATCCTCTGTGGGGTGGGGTGTGTGACCGCAGCTCCATTCATCCTCTGTGGGGTGGGGTGTGTGACCGCAGCTCCATTCATCCTCTGTGGAGCAGCCAGATAAAAACAAGCGCAGGGCTCGCAGCCACTGAGGGAATGAATGGATCAGAGGTCGAGTCGGACACGAGCTCCAGTGTAATGGGGGATAAAAGTTGCACGATCGGTGCAGGTCCCAGCAATCGGACCCCACTGATGAATATGTTATCACTTATCCTTAGGCCACGTTCACACGTTCAGTATTTGGTCAGTATCTTACATCAGTATTTGTAGCCAAAAGCAGGAGTGGGTGATAAATACAGAAGTTGTGCTCGAGTTTCTATTACACGTTTCCTCTGATTTTACCGCTCCTGGTTTTGGCTTCAAATACTGAGGTAAAAAACTCACTGAATACTCAACACGTGCACGTGGCCTTAGTAAAGGTGATTACTTGTTTTCACTGGAGAACCTCTAAGTGCATATTTCCTGTAGTGTAATAGTCAAAGGACAGGGATGGGTTAAATGTTTAAGTATTTAATTTCTATTGGAAATAATCTCCCCCTTATAGAAAGGAAAAAGTGACCTCCACACACAACACAATCCACTATACCAAAACCAATAATACCACATACAAGGGAGAATTCCTGCCACACCGTGACCAGACCACATATTACCACCAATCAGTGACCAAATACAGCCACATATAAGGGAGAAATACTGCCACACCGTGACCAGACCGCAAATTGACCGAATAATACCACATACAAGGGAGAAATACTGCGACACTATGACCAGATAACAAACTACCAAAACATAGCGATCAAAAGCAACCATATACAAGAGAGTAATACCACCATACCATAATTGGACCACATAGTAACCGAATATTACCACATACAAGGGAGAAATACCGCAACACTATACCCACACCACATAATGACCGAATATAACTACATACAAAAGAGTAATACCGCCACACCATAAACAGACCACATAGTGACTGAATACAACCTCATACAAGGGAGAAATACCGTGACACTATAACCACACTACATAATGACCAAATAATACCACACACGAGACATATATCAGTACAGCATGACAAGAGAACATATTACTACCACACAAGGACATATAATACTACAATAATGATCATGAATAAGAACTTCAATGCTAATAACGCTAATATTATCATCAGTGCCATAATGCACATGAGCTCTGTATATAGTGTATAGGTAATACAGTGCTCACCAGTGACATTATACACAGGAGCTCTGTATACAGTGTACAGTATAGGCTAAGTTCACACTTCCGTTGTTTTGCATAAGTCACAATCCGTAGCCTTGAGGAATTACGGTATCCTGCAAAATATTTTGCAGGAATCCTGTTTTTCCCCATCGACTTCTATTAGTGACGGATTGCGACTGATGATGCTGCGTTGCATCCGCTGCGTCATCGTCAGTCGTTTTTTAACTGACCACCGGGCGGGAGCAACGCAGCCTGTAACATTTTTTGAGCAGCACGATCCGTAGGATTTTGCTGCGCATGCGTTCTCTGGCTCCCTTCCCCCGTAACCAGGATAAACATCGGGTAACCAAGCAATGTGCTTTGGTTAGTTACCCGATATTTACAGTGGTTATGGGTGCAGGGAGCCAGCACTAAGCAGTGTACACTGGTAACCAAGATAAATATCCGGTAACCAAGCAAAAAGTGCTTTGCTTTTAGTTACCCGATATTTACCCTGGATACAGTGTGCAAGGAGGCAGACACTTCCCCACTCGGCTCCGCCCCCTCCCGCACTCCGCATGTGTACACACACACACACACACACACTCACTTTTCCCCAGCCCTGCAGCTCCCGCGGCACTGAAGTCCTCAGCTCCACGGCCCCGCTCGGCTCCGCCCCCTCACGCTCCGCCCCCTCCCGCACTCCGCATGTACACACGCATGTAGACACACACACTCACACACTCACCTGTCCCCAGCCATGCAGACCGCGGCACTGACGTCCTCAGGTCCGCCCCCCGAACTCTGCTCCCCGAACTCCGCCCCCACGCACACAACGGAGTCCGACAAGGAAATTCTTTTCTTTGTCATCCGTTGTCATCCGTTGTACAACGCATCAGTCACATTTGTCAAGCAACGCATGTGACTGATGCAAAACAACGGAAATGTGAACTTAGCCATAGTGTGTGTGTTAATGTAACACACTGACTTACCAGTGACGTCTCTAGCTGACTTTATTCATCTTCACATTTTCTCTTCATCCGGCGCTGACCGTCATCACTTCTTCCTGCCATGACGTGACTCTGCAGAAAATAACAGTCACCTATAGCCGATCACTCCCAGGGCACATTCCTCACTATTTCCCCAATTTCTACACCATGTCAGACTCTTGTTCCCCCATTGGAGACAGTGTCCTCAAAATTAACATATTTCATCAGTAATAATGTCCAATAATTTGCCCCGACAGTAATTATGCCCCACATCCCTTCATAAACCAATAATGTATGTCCCTCATTCTGGCCCCATATAGTATTTATAGCCCTCATCCTGACCCCTTTTATTTAATAATGTCTAGAGAAACAAGAGGAATCAGAAGGGGTTTTTAATTGCTTCCTGCACAAAATATCCCCCCACATACTGCTCCTCTCCAAAATAGCCCCACAAAGTGCCCCTTTACAAAATGTCCCCCAAAAATTTGCCCTTTCTATAATATCTCCCCCATACTAAATCCCTGTATAAATCCACCCCCCCACTGCTCATTATACTATGCTGCCTTCCACAATCCTTGATGTCTCATAATGTCCCCCATTGCCCTATAATGTCCCAATTTCTTTCATAACGTCCCCCACTGACCTATAATGCCCCAATGTGCTTCATAATGTCCCCTTTTACCCTATAATGTCCCCCACTGCCTTATAATGTCTTCAACTGCGCTATAATGTCCCCCACTGCCCTACAATATCCCCCACTGCCCTATAATGTCCCCCACTGCCTTATAATGTCCCCCACTGCCCTATTATGCTCCCCACTGTCCTATAATGTCCCCCACTGCCTTATAATGTCCCCCACTGCCCTATAATGTCCCCCACTGCCTTATAATGTCCCCACTGCTTTATAATGTCCCCACTGCCCTATAATGTCCCCCACTGCCTTATAATGTCCCCACTGCCTTATAATGTCCCCACTGCTTTATAATGTCCCCCACTGCCCTATAATCTCTTCCACTGCCCTATAATGTCCCCACTGCCTCATAACGTTCCCACTGCTCTATAATCTCCCCACTGCCTTATAATGTCCCCCACTACCCTATAATGTCCCCCACTGCCCTATAATGTCACCCACTGCCTTATTATGCTCCCCACTGTCCTATAATGTCCCCTACTGCCCTATAATGTCCCCCACTGCCTTATAATGTCCCCCACTGCCCTATAATGTCCCCCACTGCCTTATAATATCCCCCACTGCCCTATTATGTCCCCCACTGACCCATATTATGCTCCAAAAAGTCCCCCACCGCTTCTTAATGCCCCTTGTAAAATAACACTGCTACTCCCCCACCACAGCCCAGCATGTAAAATTATTGTACGTCCTCTTCGGCTACTCTGGAGCGCTTACCTGTGCCTGCGCATCCTCTTCTTCATCTCTTCAGCTGCGGCTCCGGTGATGATGCATATCGGTGCAGGACTGAGGCGCGCTCCTCTGCCTCAGTCCTGTCCCGTCCTCTTCCTCTGCAGCCCCGGCCCCGGTGATGATGTCCCGTCATGGTGCAGTGCTGAGCAGCGCTGCTCTGCCTTTTGTCGCTGGGCGCACTGTACAAACGTATGCGCGCCTGAAAGACGCGCATACATTTGAATACCGGCGCGGTCTTCAGGTCCTGCACACATCATCGGTGCAGACCTGGGGACTCCCACAGTGCACCGCTAGGACCTTTGGTGAGTCACATGACACACGTAATGTCACTAAAGGTCCTGCAACTGCGGAAACTTCAGTGATCGTACAGAACTTGTACAATCACTGTGCTGCTCAGTCTGCCCACTAATAAACGCCAGCCCTGAGAACCAGGCGGCCCTGCGGCCCTGTACAGCCGTCCCGCACTATATAAGGCCCACTGAGGGCCCCGGGGCCTACCGGGGGATTCCCCGCTACCCCAGTGAGCCAGACCGACCCTGCTGTAGAGTGTAAGCCCTTATGGTCAGCAGTGTCCTCTCTCTTCTGTAGAGTGTAAGCTCTTATGGTCAGCAATGTCCTCTCTATACTGTAGAGTGTAAGCTCTTATGGTCAGCAATGTCCTCTCTATACTGTAGAGTGTAAGATCTTATGGTCAGTAGTCCTCTCTATACTGTAGAGTGTAAGCTCTTATGGTCAGCAATGTCCTCTCTATACTGTAGAGTGTAAGCTCTTATGGTCAGCAGTGTCCTCTCTATACTGTAGAGTGTAAGCTCTTATGGTCAGCAATGTCCTCTCTATACTGTAGAGTGTAAGATCTTATGGTCAGTAGTCCTCTCTATACTGTAGAGTGTAAGCTCTTATGGTCAGCAGGGTCCTCTCTGTCCTGTAGAGTGTAAGCTCTTCTGACCAGTGGGGTCTTCTTTCTCTCTGTCTTCTTTCCCCCCATTTACATTATCTGAACAATTACAGGTTTCCCAATATTGGGATTCATGCAAATTTGTTTGCAGTTGTCCATTCGGAAAGTCTTTTAGAATCCTCCAGCCGCTCTGCTCCAATAGAGGCCAGAAAAATTGCTAAAAAAAAGTGCTTGAAGTCCACTTCATTTGTATTTAAAAACGACTTTGCGGTTCCTACATTCAGGCTTTTGAATCTTTTTTATCTTCAGGTTTCCAGACATGACAAGCGTTTAACAGAAGTGACCGGATCATTCTTCTGGTATTTTCTCCTGTGAAGCCGCTGTATACTTTACAATAGAAGTTACTAAGAACGCAAAAAAAAATCCCAAAGTCACCTGAGTGTTTTTACTTAATTTTAGAGTATTATTCCTTACTTATCGGATTGCAAAGAAAACGAGAAAAAAATGGCCACAAGAAACACTTAAAAATTGTTGAAACAATGTTAACAGACAATGATTTAGAGGAACCGTCAGCAAAACGCTGCGTTAAATGTAAAGAAGACGCAAACAAAAAAAGTGCAAGGACCAAAAAACGCCAAGAATTGTCACATAGAAGAATTCCGGAAGCGGTTTCCACAGGAAAAACTTTTCATATTTGAACTGTTAATGAAACACAGTGTGAACTTATCCATACATTTAAACAGTGCGGCTCCAGGACTGAGGCGGAGGAGCTCCTGAGCCCCGCACCACAATGCCGCATCACCGGGGCCGCTCGGAAGAAGAGGACGCGCAGGTACTGGGTAAGCGCTCCTGAGGAGCCGAACATGACATGGAGAATCATTCTAGATGCAGGGGCCGTCGTGTGGAAGGAGCGGTGTTACTTTACAAAGAATATTAGCAGGCAGTGGAGGACATTATGGAGAAAATTGATTGGGACATTATTGGGCAATGGGGGGACATTATTGGGCAATGGGGGGACATTATTGAGAAATTTGGAATATAATGGGGCAATTTGGGACATGATGTGGCAATGAGGGACATTATGGGGCAATGTGGAACGTTTTTGGGCAATGGGGTACATGATAGGGCAATGTGGGACATTATTGGGCAATTTGGGACATTATGGGGTAATGTGGAACATTATGAAACAAATAAGAACATTGTAGGGCATTGGTGGACATTATGGGGCAAGAAGGGACATAATGAGGCAATTAGGAAGGAGATAGTGAATGGATAATATAGTATAACTAGAAGGTGGTCCGATTCTAACGCATCGGGTATTCTAGAATGTATTGTGTAGTTAATGTATGATTTTTGTTATATATATAGATGTTGTTGTGTGTAGTTGCCAGTGTTTGTGTAGGGCACTGTAAATGTTCTGGGTGTTGTCTGGGTGTGGGGGGGTGTGAGAGAGCGGTGTTGTTTGTGTGTTGCGTTGTGTGTGCTGCGTTGTTTGTGGAGCGCTGTGTGTCTGGAGCGTTGTGTGTGTGTGTGGTGCTGTGTGTGTTGCGCGGTTTGTGTGGGTGTGGCTGTGGGGTGCGTGTGTGTGTTTTGGGGGGAGGCATGTTTTGTGCAATGTGTGTTGTGCGGTATGTGTGTATATTTGTGTGCGCCGTGGTGTTTGTGTGTTGGGTGTTGTGTGTGTGCGGCGTTGTCTGTGTAGGGCGGTGTTTGTGGTTCCCAGTGTGTGTGTAGTGTGTTGTGCGGTGCGTGTGTGGCAGTGTGTGTGTGTTTTGGGGGGAGGTGTGCACCCCCATCGTGGCCCACCCCCATGCTGCACCCCACATCGTGCTCCATCCCCCATGCTTCGCACCCCCATCGTGCTCCATCCCCCATGCTGCGCACCCCCTATCGTGCTCAATACCCCATGCTGCGCACCCCCCATCGTGCATCATCTCCCATGCTGCGCACCCCTTATCGTGCTCCATCCCCCATGCTTCGCACCCCACATCGTGCTCCATCCCCCATGCTTCGCACCCCCATCGTGCTCCATCCTCCACGCTGCACCCCCCATCGTGCTCCATCCCCCATGCTGCACTCTCCATCGTGCTCCATCCCCCATGCTGTACCCCCCCATCATGCTCCATCCCCCATGCTGCACACCCCCCATCGTGCTCCATCCCCCATGCTGCACTCCCCATCGTGCTCCATCTCCCCATCGTGCTCCATCCCCCATGCTGCACCCCCCCATCATGCTTCATCCCCCATGCTGCGCACCCCCCATCGTGCTCCAACCCCCATGCTGCGCACCCCCCATCGTGTTTCATCCCCCCATTCTGGGCACCCCCCATCGTGCTCCATCCCCCACGCTGCACCCCCCATCGTGCTCCATCCCCCATGCTGCACTCCCCATTGTGCTCCATCCCCCATGCTACAGCCCCCCATCATGCTCCATCCCCCATGCTGCACTCCCCATCGTGCTCCATCCCCCATGCTGCGCACCTCCATCGTGCTCCATCCATGCTGCGCACCCCCCATCGTGCTCCATCCATGCTGCGCACCCCCCATCGTGCTCCATCCATGCTGCGCACCCCCCATCGTGCTCCATCCATGCTGCGCACCCCCCATCGTGCTCCATCCATGCTGCGCACCCCCCATCGTGCTCCATCCCCCATGCTGCACCCCCCATCGTGCTCCATCCATGCTGCGCACCCCCCATCGTGCTCCATCCATGCTGCGCACCCCCCATCGTGCTCCATCCCCCATGCTGCACCCCCCATCGTGCTCCATCCCCCATGCTACGCACCCCCCATCGTGGTCCACCCCCCATGCTGCACCCCCCATCGTGCTCCATCCCCCATGCTGCACACCCACATCGTGGTTCATCCCCCCATTCTGGGCACCCCCCATCGTGGTCCACCCCCCATGCTGCACCCCCCATCGTGCTCCATCCCCCATGCTGCACTTCCCATCGTGCTCCACCCCCCATGCTGCACTCCCCATCGTGCTCCATCCCCCATGATGCGAACCCCTCAGAGAGGAGTATAATAGGAGGATTAAAATAGGAGGAGTATAATGGGAGGAGTAGTCCTGGGGAAAGAGGAGTATAATGGGAAGAGTAGTCCTGGGGAAAGAGGAGTATAATGGGAGGAGTAGTCCTGGGGAAAGAGGAGTATAATGGGAGGAGTAGTCCTGGGGAAAGAGGAGTATAATGGGAGGAGTAGTCCTGGGGGGAGGTGTACAGGTGCCCAGCGTGTGCGGGGGGCGTTGCCTAGCGTGCACAGTGTGCGGGGGCGTGGCCTATTGGGCATCGTGTGCGGGAGCCGTGGCCTAGCGGGCATCGTCTGCAGGGGCGTGGCGTAGCGGGCATCGTGTGAGGGGGCGTGGGCATCGTATGAGGGAGGCATGGGCTAGCGGGCATCGTGTGAGGGGGGCGTGGCCTAGCGGGCATTGTGTGCAGGGGCGTGGCCTAGCGGGCATCGTGTGCGGGGGCGTGGCCTAGCGGGCATCACGTGCGGGGGCGTGGCCTAGCGGGCATCGCGTGCGGGTGGCGGGCCTGGCCAAACGGTTAATCCATGTGGGGGGGCGGGGCCAGGCCGAGCCCAGTGGCCAATCCGACGGTTGTCACTGTAAAGACACAATTTTGGAGCAAGACAGACAGACAGACAGAATAAGGCAATTTATAGTATAATGAGGAGCTGGGGGGACTTTATACAGAGATGTAGTATGGGGGAAATATTATAGAAAGGGCAGGTTTTGGGAGGACATTATGGAAAGGGGCACTTTGTGGAGCTATTTTGGAGAGAAGCAGTGTGTGGGGGGATATTTTGTGCAGGAAGCAATTAACAACCCTTCTGATTACCCTTGTTTCCCCTAGCTAAAAAAAGAACCTCTATTAACCTCTGGTGCTGGCATCATTCCAGCGCTGTCCGTAATTGCAATTTGTGGCTTACGTTACAATGTGACCTCACAGGAGCCCCACGTCCAATCACGGCCAGCTTCTGTCTCCCCACCTTAGGAATGAACAATCATTTGGGGGAACATAGGGGCCCAGTATGGGAGACTTTATTAAATAAAGGGGGCCAGGATGGGAGATATTATTACTATATGGGGCCAAATAGTGAGGAACATACATTATTGGCTGATAGTGGCAAATGGTGGACATAATTACTGTAGGGGCAAATTAGAGGACATTATTACTGCTGTAATATTATTTAATTTTGAGGATACTGTCTTCCATGGGGGGAACAAAAGTTTGACATAGTGTAGAAATTGGGGAAATAGTGAGGAATGTGCTCTGGGAGTGATCGGCTATAGGTGACTGTGTTATTTTCTGTAGAGTCACATCATGGCAGGAAGAAGTGATGGCGGTCAACGCCAGATGAAGAAAAAATGAAGATGAATTACTTCAGCTAGAGAGGTCACTGGTAAGTCAGTGTATTGCATGTACACACTGTACACTATATACAGAGCTCCTGTGTATGTCACTAATTAATGTCACTGGTGATCACTGTATTACCTGTGCATTATATACAAATCTTCTGTCTATAAAGTCACCGGTGATCACTGTATTACCTGTACACTGACACTATATACAGAGCTACTATTTATAATGGCACTGATGGTAATATTAAAATATAAACATAAAAGAGCCACATAAGAAAAACATTATTGGCAACAACTCAAAATAACAGTAGAACCCAGACAAGAGAGTTTTTAAATTTGCCAAATGATAGAGACACTCAGACAAGCCATAATTATAAATGTACAAAACATTTTATTTAAATAATGCTGTAGGTGTATCAATAACATATCACAAAGACATAGAAAAAGGACCAGAGGGAATAAGTGCTGAGTGGGAGACACCCCACGTGTCCCGGAAATAAATAAAGGAGAACAAGTAAACACAAGATCCAAGAAACCTTCCCAGGGTTAAAATAACCAACCGGTAGATGATAGCCCAAGGGTGTACAAGGTAGCCTAATGAATTAAGTAGTTCCAAGTATAGCCCAAAGGGCAATGCACCTACCAGGAAGATGGATCACCAGAAGACCGGGGTAGCACGTGGGGACCGACGTCCCAACACGTGTTTCGCTTGATGTGCTTCGTCGGGGGACAGATAAAACTAGTGCAATATGTGGGCCTTATAAAGGATACCAAACCCCATTAAAACGCCCCCTCATCAGTGCATCAAGGTGAATAGCACGCCGGGTCGCGCCGCGGTGAAGCGTCAGCAGCGGAGGTCGGATGGAAGAAAACTTCCTGTGACGTCACAAACACTTCCGGTCTCCGCTGCTAAGGACGCCATCGCGGTCGCGCCCAGGAGGCAGATACCTCCAGCTGACGCGTCACACGGCCGACCCAGAACAAATAAGGTAAGAGAAGAAACTCACGCCCACTCAGCAAATGAGCGGCGATAGTCCTGCAAACTAGCAGAATCCTACCACAGTTTGCTGGGGAAGATACAAGATGTAAGGTATTGGAACCGGGACGTATGAAAAATAAAGAGAGAGAAAAATGGAGGAAGAAAACAAGCATAGCTGAGACCACAATACAGACATGCGGTGAGCTCTTAATGCAATGTTATATATAATATAAAATACACATATAAACATACACAATTACGTAACAGTTATAAATATAGTTATGCTGCAATGCATGTTTGTTAATAGATCCGATGTAGTGGACTCCATGTTCATGGTTTGCTTGTTAGAAAAACTTCCACCTCCTTCCATGATGTATGTCCCGGTGGGAATAAAGGCCACAGAGATGGGGGCTGGAAATGACAGGGGATGGATCAATATAAGCTAAGGAACCAAAAAAGACCACTGTTAAAATTGAGAACCAGAAATCACTGCACAGATAACAAAAACAAACCTAAAAATGCTATAAGTGCAGTTGCCCACACGCCGTAAACAACTGCTATATGTACACATGCACCAACCATATAAAAATGGGGGTAACTCTCCTCGGCACAAGGAGGACCAACCATAGAACAAAAACATGTCATATATGGGGAAAACCTGAGTCATTACAAAAACGGGGCAAAAGTAAGCCGTTCATTAAGTCCATGCGGGGACATGGTTCCAAGGGTAAAGATCCACCGACACTCCACTTGTGCCAGACGCTTTTTCAGGTCTCCCCCACGAATCCCAAGATGTACTCTGTGAATCCCACGGACCTTCAGGGATATTGGGTCACGATTATGGACCTCCCTGAAGTGGCGGGGGATCGTCTTGAGGGATTCTGGGTTGATAACCTCCTTGGCTGCCAGTATATCGCGTACATGCTCCCTTGTACGGATACGGAGTTCCCGAGAGGTCAATCCGATATATATTTTGTCGCAACCACGTGGCGTAATAGATTACGCCAGATGTGTTGCAGGAAATATATTCCCGGATTGAAAATTCTCTGAGGCCATTGGCGGAGCAGAAAGTAGTAGCCCTGATAATATTTTTACATCCACGGCAACAACCACATGGATAGCAGCCGACTCGCTGGGGACCACAGCCAAAGAGGGGGGGTGCCCTCACAACATGGTGACTATGCACTAACATGTCTTTAAGACTCCTACCCCTCTTTGCTGTCATCATAGGACGATCGGGCAAATATCCCTCGAAGGCAGGTTCCATTTGAAGGATTGCCCAGTGTTTACTTAACACACCCCTTATCTGTTCCCACTGTCTACAGTAGGTGGAGATAAATCTGGCTATTGGGCCAGTTGATTTTGCTGTCATATTTCTCCCAGATAATAGGTGGTCACGTCTCGAGAATTTGGCCCGCTGATAACCTCGTTTTATAGATCTACTACTGTAGCCCCTATTTATGAATCTCTCCCTCATATCCCCTGATTCGACCTCAAAGGAGCAATCCGAAGAGCACAGTCTGCGCAAGCGTAGAAACTGGCCCGTCGGGATTGCGTTTACCGTTGACCTAGGGTGTCCCGAGGTGGCGTGGAGGAGGCAATTGACCGCGGTGGACTTACGAAAGATGGTGGTGGATACGGCGCCACTCAGTTCGATAGAAATCCGGATGTCACGAAAATCAATGGCCCTTGGCACGATCTGATAAGTCAATAAGATGTTCTGGTCATTGGAGTTGAGTCGACGCACAAAATCCTCAAGTTCAGAACCGGTTTCACCCCAGACGACAAAAAAGTTGTCTATATAGCGAAGATTGCACTGCGCATGGGAGCTCGCCGGCACGCCGCCCCCGAAAGCCTCCCTCTCTCAGAAACCGAGAAAGAGGTTTGCGTAGGACGGCGCACAAGCCGCCTCTATCGCAGTGCCGCACCGCTGGAGGAAGAACCGGTCCCGAAAAACGAAGAAGTTGTGCATCAACACAAACTCCAACAACTCCACGATCAGACCGGACAGGGACCTATCCAGATTACTTGCATCCAGATAGAACTGAGTGGCTGCAAGTCCATCGCGGTGACCAATGCTAGAGTAGAGGGCCTCGACATCCATGGTCACCAGTAGTACATCCTCCTCCAAGACTAAGCCCTCCAGCCTCCTAAGGACGTCCGAAGTGTCTCTGACATAGGAGGGCAATGTCTCCACAAGTGGGTGCAAGTAGTGTTCAATAAATTTGCAAGTGACATCGCACAACCCACCCATGCCAGAGACAATGGGACGTCCCGGGGGCACCTTTGGGTTTTTGTGAATCTTGGGGAGGAGATAGAAAGTTGGAACCACTGGTGACTTCACTAAAAGGCCCTCATAGATCTTCTTGGGAATGATTCCCTCCTGAAATACCTGTAACAGTATCATCTCTAGGTCATTGGCATAACCCCGCATGGGATTATGGTGGAGAGGTTCATAGGCATCCCGATCTCTGAGTTGGCGCCATGCCTCCCTCTCGTACAGTTCCACAGGTGAAATCACCACATTACCGCCTTTATCGGCGGGTTTAACAACCACGCCATCAAGGGACTGTATCTCCCTGAGTGCGGATTGTTGCTGTCTAGTAAGATTATTACCGCCACTCTTCAAGGAGAGTCGCCGAATATCTCTAGTCACCAACTCCCCAAAAATCTGGATAGGGGGGCACAGTGATAGAGGCGGGAATGTGGTGGATTTTGGCATGGTATGTTGTGGGAAGTTACCTAATGGATGGTAAGTGGACTCCGCCTCCAGTTCTTCAAGGGTAGCAATGGCTTCCTGTTCAAGGGTAGACAAAGATGGCTTTCCTGAAGTTTTTTTATGGTGTAGTTTATGTAACATCAACTTCCGTAAAAATAAATGGAGATCTTTAATCACTGAAAATAAATTAAAATTAGCCTGAGGCACAAACGACAGTCCCAGCTTAAGGACCTCAATCTGAGGAGGGGTGAGCACATGTTTGGATAGATTGATTACCTCAAGGTGCGAGTCTCCCCCTTTCTTCTGAACTGGAGGAAGAGTCCCACGTCCACCACCAGGACCTATACCTTGTTTGTTCCGAGCATTTGTGGCTCTGGTATTAGGTCTCATATTCCTGATTTTATCAGATGTGGACTCTTCATCCACTGAGGACATAGATGATGCCGAAATTGACACCATTGAAGCATGATGTTTTTTCCTAGAATGTGACACACCCCGCCACCGATAAACTTGGCCGTTCTTATAGTCCATAACGTCCCGCTGGTATTTTTTCGTTTTGGTATTCAGAATTTCTTTCTCCCATTTCGAGAACTCTTTGTCCAGTGACTCATTATACTTGGACAGTTCATCTGGGTTTAGCTCCGAGGAAAGAAGGGTCTGGGCCTCCCCAATCTCCCTCTCAAGCTCACTGATGGACTTTTCATTCAGCTCTATCAGGAGCTGCATGAAAGTCCTGCAGCAGCCAGCCGCGGCTTCCTCCCATTTGGTTTTAATAGTTTCGTCCGAGACGGTGAAAGAGGGAAAAACCGTAACTCTAAGCCCCCTGGGGACCAACCCTCTATCCAGATACCTCTTCATAAATGCCACATTCCACCATAGACGTGTTTTTCTATTTAACATAGATTTAAGGCTGTTCATGTGATCCAGAGCAGTTCTGGAACTCAAAGAAGGTAACTCCTCCCCTCCAGCTTCAAACACCCGGTCCAATTGTGTTTCCCACGCTTTTTCGCGGGCTTTAAAATCCATAGGACCCTGAGAATAGCCTGTGATAAACCACAGTAATACTGAAATATAAACATAAAAGAGCCCCATAAGAAAAAAATTATTGGCAACAACTCAAAATAACAGTAGAACCCAGACAAGAGAGTCTTTAAATTTGCCAAATGATAGAGACACTCAGACAAGCCATAATTATAAATGTACAAAACATTTTATTTAAATAATGCTGTAGGTGTATCAATAACATCTCACAAAGACATAGAAAAAGGACCAGAGGGAATAAGTGCTGAGGGGGAGACACACCACGTGTCCCGGAAATAAAGGAGAACAAGTCTCCACAAGACCCACTTATTCTCTCTGGTCCTTTTTCTATGTCTTTGTGAGATGTTATTGATACACCTACAGCATTATTTAAATAAAATGTTTTGTACATTTATAATTATGGCTTGTCTGCGTGTCTCTATCATTTGGCAAAATTTAAAGACTCTCTTGTCTGGGTTCTACTGATGGTAATATTAGTATTATTAGTATGGTGGTTTTTATTCATAATCATTATTGTAGTTTGTTCGGGCACTGTGTGGTGGTAATATGTGGTCTGGTCACAGTGTGGGGTTATTTGTCTGTTGTATGTGGTATTTTTTGGTCATCTATGTGGTTTTCTCATAGTGTAGCAGTATTTCTCCCTTGTATGTTGTTGTATTCAGGTACTATGTGGTGGTAATATGTTATTGGTCATGGTGTGGCAGTATTTCTCCCTTGTATGTGGTATAATTGGTCTTGGGATAGTGGATTGTGTCTGGAGGTCACTTTTTCTCTCTATCAATAAAGGGGAGATTATTTCCAGTAGAGATTAAATACGTGAACGTTTAACCCCTCCCTGTCCTGTGACTATTACACTGTAGCAAATATTCTAAGTAATCGCCTATTCTAAGGCCATGTGCCCATGTTGAATATTTGGTAAGGTGTTACATCAGTGTTTGTAGCCAAAACCAACAGTAGTAAAATCAGAGGAAAAGTATAATAGAAACACCTCTGCATTTTTAACCCACTCCTAGTTTTGGCTTAGAAATACTGATGTAACATTGTGACCAAATACTGAACGTGTGAACGTGGCCTAAGAATAAGTGATAACTTATTCATCTGTGGGGACTGATTGCTGGGACCTTCACCGATCCTGCAACTTTTATCCCCATTAAAGTGGAGCTGATGTCCGACTCGTCCCAGGATCCATTCATTCAATAAGTGATCACCTACCCAACCTGTGGATCGGTGATCACTTCACCAAAGATCCCCCTTACTGCAAACTACTGTAACTGTACATCAGTTATTGTGTGCACAGGAGATGTGCAGGAGCCGCCTGTGTTTTACAGTCAATGCTGCACTATAATAGGGATAACGGCTAACAGGTATCTGCATATCGCTGTAGGGTGGGCTGCTGGAGTCAATTTCCCTGGTGGGCCCCAGACACAACAGCCCAACCCTGTGCGTAACAGTAACATTGGTATGTAACACATCAACATTGCAATGTGTTATGGGCAGCTATTAGTTCAAGTGAGTGCAATGCTCCATGGGGACCATCCTGGTCACAAGGACACTTTTCTGGGCGCTCAGTCACCTTTTGTTATGGTGCTGAAAGAAGGATTTGGTGGTTGTAGGATACTGTGTCACCAAAGTGTAACTTTTTTTAATTAGTGTCACACCTATCACTTGGGAGAGAAGGCACCTCGCTGGAGAAGTGTCCACTCCTCGTGGGCTATGTATCTGTGGCGCCCCTGACCTGGTCAGGCACCACTGAGTACTGCACCCATGCTGGGGGCAGTACAATACAGGTAATCCAGAAGGCTGACCGAGGTGTGACTACACAGGCGCATAGTAATCAGGTCTCACACATGTACCTTTGGGAGGACTCCTGAGAGCTTCCATGAGGGGGCGTGGCCTCCATGTCCACTCAAGGGGTGTGGTAGAGAGCCTGGTTGCTAGGTGGCGCAGGCAGGCACAAAGGGGAAAGAGGAAGAGAAGGAGTGAGGAGTCTGGAGCAGGGAGTTGAGGAGAGAGGAGTGTGGAAGTGGAGCTCAGACAGGAGCAGCAGTGCAGAACCCACAAGTGAGCCGGTTTAGTGTGCAGCTCAGGGAGAGAAGACGGAGGGCCCTGGAGCTGTTGCAGTCTAACAGCGTCCGCGCAGTGACTACTGACGGGGGAGACCGGTCACCTGGTAGTGCCACCCGAAATCCACCCAAGGCTAAAGAGAGAGCAACGGAGTGAAGAGTAAGAGGACTGCCAGGGAGGTACCAGGCCCGAAGGGGTAACAGGTCCCAGTGCAGAGATAGATCTAGCTTTCTTCTGCCAAACCTGCCTGAAGGGGCACTTCAAACCCCCAAGACGACACCACAGGGTCCACAGCCACGTAGCAAAGTGAGGGCCCATAGCTCACAGGAGGCAAGCAGCCGGAGTGACCTGGTCCAGGCTACAAGCAAACGGGCCGAAACGAGGGGAGCAGCAACTTCCCTGGGTGACCCCCATAGGGACTGCAAGTCGGGCTTACCACAAACAACAAAAGGGCTAAGGAAGGCGAGTCAGTAGCCACCCTCACAAGTCAGCCTGAAGAACGCCTGGTTCCAGCCTGGTTCATCCCAGCTATGCCCGGGTTACTCACCCTGCCATCAACAGTGAGTAAAACCCCTGAAAGACATTCTGCTTGTGTTGAGTTATTCTGCGCCTTGTGGTTCCACACACCTACACAGGGCCCTGGGGCTTGCCTCACTCTCGGGAGGCCACTACATCTGACTGCACCCACCATCAGCCCCAGGCACCCTTTAACCTGCAGTGGTGGTCCCCACTGACTGCAATTCCGAGAGTGGCGTCACGACAATCCCAAGAAGGTTCCTTACCTGTGACCAGAACCGTCCCACCACGTGGAGTCCCTGAAGGTAATGCACCGACACAACCACACCTGCGGGGCTTCACATATCCATCCCATGGGGTGAGCTCTTTCTTGTATGGGGTGCAGTTTGCACCCGGTGTGTGCTCCCGGTCAGGGCGCTCAGTCTCTTGCAGTAATGAGGGGCTGCGATCTGTCATCCTGTCTCCATATATCATGTTACCCTGAACGAGAGATGGAAATTACAGATTAGTGATGTGGGGTGTCTCATAGACGCATGACATCACTAACCTAGGGCTTAGTGGCAGCTATGGGCTGCTGCCATAAACTTCTTATTACCCCGATTCCCTCCGCACCAGGGCAACGAGAAGAGTCGGGTCCAGCGCCAGAATTGGTGCATCTTATGGATCCGCCACTTCTGGGGCGGCTGTGGGCTGCTATTGTTAGGCTGGAAAGGGCTAAATAACGATGGTCCTTCCCACCCTAATAATCTCAGCCCCCTCTTGTCTGCTGCACCTTGGCTGGTATTAGAAAAATGAGGGGATCTCACGTCATTTTTTTTTTTTAATAAATCAAATAATTAAAAAAAAGGGGTGGAATCCCCTCTATTTTTCATAACCAGCCAAGGCACAGCAGAGAGCTGAGGGTTGCAGCCTGCAGCTGCTGCTGTTCCTGTGCTGGATATGAAAAATGGGGGGGACCCCATGTTATTTTTTTTACCCCAAAAAAAGAAAAAAAAACCTAACCAAGCTGGCTATCCCTCTATAAAGCTATTCTATTATTTTTTTCTATGTATTCTTTCTTATTATCTAATCAGAATTTACTATCCCGGGCAGTCCCGAAAGTGCTTCAGATGTGGTAAAACAGGTCATCTGTCCAATGACTACTGTGGGGAAGTGCAGCCTGTGTGGGGAAATCGGCCATATCGCTGCAGACTGCTGGGACATCAGGTGCAACCTCTGTGGTAAGATGGGCCACCCTCACAGGGACTGTCCAGATCCCTGGCACAACATCTGTAGAGTCTTCCCTGATGAGGATGTGATGGTAGCGGCAGAGGCTCGGGAGGTAGTGGCAGAGGCTCAGGAGGTAGCGGCAGAGGCTCAGGAGGTAGTGGCAGAGGCTCAGGAGGTAGTGGCAGAGGCTCAGGAGGTAGCGGCAGAGGCTCAGGAGGAGGATTCAATGTCGGGAGAGGTACTGATCAGCTCAGATGTCCCCCGGGAGTCTACTCATGTAACACCAGAGCAGCAGGGTACGGAGGGTGCAGAAGGGAACATGGAGGTCATCCCTCAGGTGCAGCGGCCTCAGGTAGCCCCCCCTTCACCATCACTGTCTGTATCTGATGACTGGAGCATTAATCAGAATAAACGGAAGAAAAAGAACACGTCCTCCCGTAAACCTGAGGCAGAATATGACAGAGCTAGTAAGAAGGTCCAGAGCTCTGCAGGTGTGATGGTCGTGTCCAACAAGTATGGGGCTTTATCTGAGTCAAATGATAATGATTATGAGGAAGAGTTGGGGAAACTTGAGGACGAGTGTGACAGGGACGTAGAGGACCATCCCCCGCCAAAGCGGAAGCCCCTGTCTGTAGACCCTCAGGTAGAGTCTGACATGGACACCGGTGGTGGACCGAACGTCCCTGACTCCTGATGATGGCTGTCACTCTGCTCCTTCTATACAGTTAGGTCCAGAAATATTTGGACAGTGACACAATTTTGGCGAGTTGGGCTCTGCATGCCACAACATTGGATTTGAAATGAAACCTCTACAACAGAATTCAAGTTCAGATTGTAACGTTTAATTTGAAGCTTTGAACAAAAATATCTGATAGAAATTGTAGGAATTGTACACATTTCTTTACAAACACTCCACATTTTAGGAGGTCAAAAGTAATTGGACAAATAAACCAAACCCCAAAAAAAATTTTTTATTTTCAATATTTTGTTGCGAATCCTTTGGAGGCAATCACTGCCTTAAGTCTGGAACCCATGGACATCACCAAACGCTGGGTTTCCTCCTTCTTAATGCTTTGCCAGGCCTTTACAGCCGCAGCCTTCAGGTCTTGCTTGTTTGTGGGTCTTTCCGTCTTAAGTCTGGATTTGAGCAAGTGAAATGCATGCTCAATTGGGTTAAGATCTTGTGATTGACTTGGCCATTGCAGAATGTTCCACTTTTTTGCACTCATGAACTCCTGGGTAGCTTTGGCTGTATGCTTGGGGTCATTGTCCATCTGTACTATGAAGCGCCGTCCGATCAACTTTGCGGCATTTGGCTGAATCTGGGCTGAAAGTATATCCCGGTACACTTCAGAATTCATCCGGCTACTCTTGTCTGCTGTTATGTCATCAATAAACACAAGTGACCCAGTGCCATTGAAAGCCATGCATGCCCATGCCATCACGTTGCCTCCACCATGTTTTACAGAGGATGTGGTGTGCCTTGGATCATGTGCCGTTCCCTTTCTTCTCCAAACTTTTTTCTTCCCATCATTCTGGTACAGGTTGATCTTGGTCTCATCTGTCCATAGAATACTTTTCCAGAACTGAGCTGGCTTCATGAGGTGTTTTTCAGCAAATTTAACTCTGGCCTGTCTATTTTTGGAATTGATGAATGGTTTGCATCTAGATGTGAACCCTTTGTATTTACTTTCATGGAGTCTTCTCTTTACTGTTGACTTAGAGACAGATACACCTACTTCACTGAGAGTGTTCTGGACTTCAGTTGATGTTGTGAACGGGTTCTTCTTCACCAAAGAAAGTATGCGGCGATCATCCACCACTGTTGTCATCCGTGGACGCCCAGGCCTTTTTGAGTTCCCAAGCTCACCAGTCAATTCCTTTTTTCTCAGAATGTACCCGACTGTTGATTTTGCTACTCCAAGCATGTCTGCTATCTCTCTGATGGATTTTTTCTTTTTTTTCAGCCTCCGGATGTTCTGCTTTACCTCAATTGAGAGTTCCTTAGACCGCATGTTGTCTGGTCACAGCAACAGCTTCCAAATGCAAAACCACACACCTGTAATCAACCCCAGACCTTTTAACTTCTTCATTGATTACAGGTTAACGAGGGAGATGCCTTCAGAGTTAATTGCAGCCCTTAGAGTCCCTTGTCCAATTACTTTTGGTCCCTTGAAAAAGAGGAGGCTATGCATTACAGAGCTATGATTCCTAAACCCTTTCTCCGATTTGGATGTGAAAACTCTCATATTGCAGCTGGGAGTGTGCACTTTCAGCCCATATTATATATATAATTGTATTTCTGAACATGTTTTTGTAAACAGCTAAAATAACAAAACTTGTGTCACTGTCCAAATATTTCTGGACCTAACTGTATATTGTATGGTGATTGCAGGGTTTCTTTGACACTCATTTCCCACCACAGGTGTGGACTCTACTTTATTTGTGTGTATGATCTGATTATTTAGTGCTGGTGTCTATGTAACCTCAGTGATTTGTGTTTTTGTATTTATGGAAGTTTTTGTTTATTATACTTGTATTTATGTTTGTTTTTTCCAATTAAAATTGCCCCTATGTACAAGAATATAACTACTATGTACACGAATATAACTACTATAATACTGCTCCTATGTACAAGAATATAACTACTATAATACTGCTCCTATGTACAAGAATATAACTACTATAATACTGCTCCTGTGTACAAGAATGTAACTACTATAATACTGCTCATATGTACAAGAATATAACTACTATAATACTGCTCATATGTACAAGAATATAACTACTATAATACTGCCCCTATGTACAAGAATATAACTACTATAATACTGCTCATATGTACAAGAATATATCTACTATAATACTGCCCCTATGTACAAGAATATAACTACTATAATACTGCTCATAAGTACACGAATATAACTACTATAATACTGCTCCTATGTACAAGAAAATAACTACAATAATACTGTCCCTATGTACAAGAATATAACTACTATAATACTGCCCCCTATGTACAAGAATATAACTAATATAATACTGCTTCCTATGTACAAAAATATAACTACTATAATACTGCTCCTGTGTACAAGAATATAACTACTATAATACTGCTCCTATGTACAAGAATATAGCTACTATAATACTGCTCCTATGTACAAGAATATAACTATAATACTGCCCCCTATGTACAAGAATATAACTACTATAATACTGCTCATATGTACAAGAATATAACTACAATAATACTGCTCATATGTACAAGCATATAACTACTATAATACTGCTCCTATGTACAAGAATATAACTATAATACTGCCCCCTATGTACAAGAATATAACTGCTATAATACTGCCCCCTATGTACAAGAATATACAGTTAGGTCCAGAAATATTTGGACAGTGACACAATTTTCGCGAGTTGGGCTCTGCATGCCACCACATTGGATTTGAAATGAAACCTCTACAACAGAATTCAAGTGCAGATTGTAACGTTTAATTTGAAGGTTTGAACAAAAATATCTGATAGAAATTGTAGGAATTGTACACATTTCTTTACAAACACTCCACATTTTAGGAGGTCAAAAGTAATTGGACAAATAAACCAAACCCAAACAAAATATTTTTATTTTCAATATTTTGTTGCGAATCCTTTGGAGGCAATCACTGCCTTAAGTCTTGAACCCATGGACATCACCAAACGCTGGGTTTCCTCCTTCTTAATGCTTTGCCAGGCCTTTACAGCCGCAGCCTTCAGGTCTTGCTTGTTTGTGGGTCTTTCCGTCTTAAGTCTGGATTTGAGCAAGTGAAATGCATGCTCAATTGGGTTAAGATCTGGTGATTGACTTGGCCATTGCAGAATGTTCCACTTTTTTGCACTCATGAACTCCTGGGTAGCTTTGGCTGTATGCTTGGGGTCATTGTCCATCTGTACTATGAAGCGCCGTCCGATCAACTTTGCGGCATTTGGCTGAATCTGGGCTGAAAGTATATCCCGGTACACTTCAGAATTCATCCGGCTACTCTTGTCTGCTGTTATGTCATCAATAAACACAAGTGACCCAGTGCCATTGAAAGCCATGCATGCCCATGCCATCACGTTGCCTCCACCATGTTTTACAGAGGATGTGGTGTGCCTTGGATCATGTGCCGTTCCCTTTCTTTTCCAAACTTTTTTCTTCCCATCATTCTGGTCCAGGTTGATCTTGGTCTCATCTGTCCATAGAATACTTTTCCAGAACTGAGCTGGCTTCATGAGGTGTTTTTCAGCAAATTTAACTCTGGCCTGTCTATTTTTGGAATTGATGAATGGTTTGCATCTAGATATGAACCCTTTGTATTTACTTTCATGGAGTCTTCTCTTTACTGTTGACTTAGAGACAGATACACCTACTTCACTGAGAGTGTTCTGGACTTCAGTTGATGTTGTGAACGGGTTCTTCTTCACCAAAGAAAGTATGCGGCGATCATCCACCACTGTTGTCATCCGTGGACGCCCAGGCCTTTTTGAGTTCCCAAGCTCACCAGTCAATTCCTTTTTTCTCAGAATGTACCCGACTGTTGATTTTGCTACTCCAAGCATGTCTGCTATCTCTCTGATGGATTTTTTCTTTTTTTTCAGCCTCAGGATGTTCTGCTTCACCGCAATTGAGAGTTCCTTAGACCGCATGTTGTCTGGTCACAGCAACAGCTTCCAAATGCAAAACCACACACCTGTAATCAACCCCAGACCTTTTAACTACTTCATTGATTACAGGTTAACGAGGGAGATGCCTTCAGAGTTAATTGCAGCCCTTAGAGTCCCTTGTCCAATTACTTTTGGTCCCTTGAAAAAGAGGAGGCTATGCATTACAGAGCTATGATTCCTAAACCCTTTCTCCGATTTGGATGTGAAAACTCTCATATTGCAGCTGGGAGTGTGCACTTTCAGCCCATATTATATATAGAATTGTATTTCTGAACATGTTTTTGTAAACAGCTAAAATAACAAAACTTGTGTCACTGTCCAAATATTTCTGGACCTAACTGTAACTACTATAATACTGCTCATATGTACAAGAATATAACTACTATAATACTGCTCATATGTACAAGAATATAACTACTATAATACTGCTCCTCTGTACAAGAATATAGCTACTATAATACTGCTCCTCTGTACAAGAAAATAACTACAATAATACTGTCCCTATGTACAAGAATATAACTACTATAATACTGCTCCTCTGTACAAGAAAATAACTACAATAATACTGCTCCTCTGTACAAGAATATAACTACTATAATACTGTCCCTATGTACAAGAATATAACTACTATAATACTGTCCCTATGTACAAGAATATAACTATTATAATACTGCTCCTGTGTACAAGAATATAACTACTACTAGAAGGTGGCCGGATTCTACGCTTCGGGTATTCTAGAATTTACGTATTGTGTAGTTAATGTATGATTTTTGTTATATATATATATATATATATATATTAGTTGTTGTTGTGTGTAGTTACCAAGTGTTTGTGTAGGGCGCTGTACATGTTCTGGGTGTGGCGGGGGGTGAGAGTGGTGTTGTTTGTGTGTTGCGTTGTGTGTTGCATTGTTTGTGGAGCGCTGTGTGTGTGTGTTGCGCGGTTTGTGTGGGTGTGGGGTGTGTGTGTGTGTGTGTTTTGGTGGGAGGTATGTTTTGTGCAATGTGTGTGTTGTGCGGCATGTGCGTATATTTGTGTGTGCCGCGGTGTTTGTGTGTTGGGTGTCTGTGTAGGGCGGTGTTTGTGGTTCCCAGCGTGTGTGTGATGTTGTGCAGTTGGGGGGAGGTGTGCACTCCCCATCGTGCTACATCCCCCATGCTGCGCACCCCCCATCGTGCTACATCCCCCATGCTGCGCACCCCCCATCGTACTACATCCCCCATGCTATAATAGTTCTCCTATTATACTCAGAGAGGAGTATAATAGGAGGACTATAATAGGAGGAGTAGTCCTGGGGGGAGAGGAGTATAATGCTGGCTCCCTGCACATGTGTACCGGGAGCCGGTGTACGCTGTTAACTATGATACACATCGGGTAACTAAGGGACCTTAGTTACCCGATGTGTATAATGGTTACCAGCGTTCACCGGCTCCGTCACGATCCCAGCATCGCAAGGTTATGTCTGGCGATGCGTGCGGAGGGCCGGGGCGAGCGGCCAATCCATGCGGAGGGCGGGGCAAGGCCGAGGCGAGCTACCAATCCGTGGGGGGGGGGGCATGCCGAGGCAGCGGCCAATCAGACGCTTGTCACCGTAAGGACACAATTTTGGAGCAAGACAGACAGACAGAATAAGGCAATTTTATATATAGATAATACTGCTCCTATGTACAAGAATATAACTCTGGAAACTTAATCCTTTCTGGATCCAGCTTATAGGGGGATCTTTGCATGATACTATCTTAGAATATTTCCAACTTAATGAGTGCTCCGCACCATCACATATAGTCTGTGACTCTATGAAAGCCGTGGTCAGGGGCATCTATATCAGAGAAATATGCATACGTAAAAACCAAAACAGACGCTACACCCAAAGTCTAATTCAGGAAGTTTCTGTTGCGGAGGCTGCGGTGGTGCTCAACCCGACAGAGGAAACTAAAAACACTCTAGAGAAGGCACAAATGTCACTCAAAGAAAATCTCATGTCGGCGGCAGCAAATAAACGTTACTTCCTCAAACAGAAATATTTCATAGAGGGGGAAGGAGTAGGGCACCTACTAGCCACGGTCATTAGGGCGCAGGAAGGATCTTCATATATAAATAGGATGAAGACGGAGTCGGGTGATCTTGTAACGGAAAGTGAGGATATAGTGAGGGAGATAAAGAGGTATTATATGCGGCTATACACATCAGACTGTGACCTTACGGAGACTGAGATAGAGCAATATTTGGATGCTCTGTCTCCCCACACTGGCCGACGAAGAAAGGGATTTGTTGGATCGAGACATCCTGTTGGAAGAATTAGAGGAAGCGCTTGGCCAGATGCAAAATGAAAAAGCTCCAGGAATGCATGGCCTGCCTGGCGAGTTTTATAAAACGTATGCACCCTTACTGCTACCTAAACTACTTAAAGTATTTGAAGAGGCTGAAAGGCAGAGGGTTCTCCCGCCTTCTATGAGGGAAGCTTTAATAGTCTTAATATTAACACCCGGAAAAGATCCGGAGATCCCGGATTCGTACCGCCCAATCTCTCTACTACCAACAGATGTTAAATTACTGGCCAAGGTGCTCGCCAATAGGATGTCCCAAGTAATCTCATCTATTATACAGAATGATCAAACAGGATTTATTCCATGTAGAGCCACATCTATGAATCTTAGAAAATTATACTTAGGGATTCAGCATAGTTCTGAGAAGCCAGGGGAAAGGGCAATTTTGTCCTTAGACGCCGCTAAGGCGTTCGATAGCTTAGAATGGGGGTATTTGTGGGTGGTACTTCGCAAAATGGGTTTTAGACACAGATTTATAAATTGGGTGAAGCTGCTATATGACTCACCGGTGGCGAAGGTTCGGGCTAATGGCAGGGTCTCTGAGTCTTTTCCTCTTGGAAGAGGTACTAGACAGGGGTGCCCACTCTCGCCCTTGCTATTTGCTATTGCAGTGGAGCCATTGGCAGTTGCAATACGGAAGTCCAGGGAGATAACGGGATTTAGGTGTGGAACAGTGGAGCAGAAAGTATCATTATATGCGGATGACCTACTTTTATATTTAGACAGGGTACATTCCTCGATTTTGCCGGCAATGGATATCATTCAAGAATTTCTGCGGAGGTCTGGCCTTCAGATTAATTGGTCTAAATCGGCTTTAATGCCGATAGACCCTCTCTCGGACTTGCAGATACCGGTTCCTGTGGTCCGAGAGTTTAAGTATCTGGGAGTAACTGTTAGCCCAAATCTGAAGGATTTCCAGGCCCTAAATCTGGAACCCCTGTTGCAGCAGTTCAGAGCAAAGGTACACACCTGGTGTCGCTTGACGCTATCAAATATCGGTAGATCCAACTTAATCAAAATGGTAATGATGCCACAATTACTATATCTTATACATAAGTCTCCAGTGTGGATACGTAGGGAATTTTTTTACAAAAATTAATACATTATTCCGGGAACTTATCTGGATGAAAAAACAGGCTAGGATTCGACTGGAAGTGCTACAG
The DNA here is from genome assembly GCF_048569485.1 of Anomaloglossus baeobatrachus. Lineage (NCBI taxonomy): Eukaryota > Metazoa > Chordata > Amphibia > Anura > Aromobatidae > Anomaloglossus > Anomaloglossus baeobatrachus. The sequence goes on along the minus strand of NC_134360.1, from coordinate 50,720,976 downwards.
CGGGGAAAGGAGGAGGGAGGACTGGCGGTACCAAACCCATATATATGTTATATAGCCTCCCAGATGCAACATCTTAGGGGTTGGGGCAAAGAAGGAGCGTATGATACCAGTGGTGATCTAGTGAGACAGGGATCGGTATGGAAATATCCGGGTTGCGGGTTGGATGTGAGACAAAGACAGATAAATGGGGAACGATATCCCACGTTGGCTATGATATTTCGGGTATGGGACAGAGGTAAGTTTCTTTTGAAGATAAATGGGCCTACAGAGCTCTGGCCACTGTGGCGGAACCCGGATTTGCCAGAAATTAAAAAATTAGTGGGGTTCAGAGGATGGGAAGATAAAGGGATCCATTTAGTGTCACAAGTACTACAAAATAATATTCTTAAGAGTTTTGAGCAATTGAGAACGGAGTTTCACCTCCCGCATGTCTTCTTTTATCAGTATTTACAGCTAAGGCACGCACTGGAAAGACAGGGGAGGACAAACCCGGTGACAGTGACACATAATCAAACATTACATATGCTACTTACATCTGACTCCTCTAAGGGTCTTATTTCTGAACTATACAAAAGATTATTACCTGCCCATCTGGAGACATACCCACTGACTGTTAAAAGTAAATGGGAACGGGACGTTGGTCCCCTGACGGAAGACCAGGGGTCCGACATTCTAGAACAGGTCCCTAAACTGGCGGTCTCTGAGTGCCAAAGGCTTTCTCAAATATATCTCATCCACAGGGTATATAAAACTCCCAGCCTATTATTCAGGATGGGACTTAGACCAAATGCACAATGTGTTAGGTGTGGACAGGATGATGCCCATTTGATGCATGTTATGTGGGAGGGTGGACACATTGGTGATTTCTGGAAACAAACCCTGGGACTCATAGACCAAATATATCATATCACAATCCAGCCGTCCCCTCGTTTATGTTTGTTGAGTCTGTGGGAGGGAGGAGTAGACCCGGACTCTCCAACAGCCCTGGGAGTAGCCCGTATCCTGTATCAAGCAAGGAAGATACTGGCATACCATTGGTTAGATCCTCTACCACCAACATTACTGGAGCTTAAAAATAAATTAAATAATGTCATTAGATTGGAAAGGGGAGTTTATTTAAAGAGTAAAACACTGAGAAAGTTTTACAAAATCTGTCAGCCATGGATGGAGTGGCCGGGTCTCCCCTCTGGGGCACTAGTGCAGGGTGCAATGCTGGACCAGTTACTGTTGTGCTTGCAGTGATTGGAACGTTTGGGGAGTAAAAGTTAAAACTAGTGTTTTACGTGGCAAAGTGGACTTTGAGCGGCGCTGTGGGGGGGCCGGAAGGGTGCGATTAATGACTAAACGGGGAGAGAGAGGCAAGCGGGTATGGAAATATGATGCGGAGCGACACGGCTAATGGAGGAGACTTTTCTATTAGACTGAGGCATTATTGCATAATTTAAACTTTAGTTTATCTGTGGAGCCATGTTCTATGTAGGCTCAATTTATATAACTGATCTAAGAATCCTTTTTTTCCTTTCTTTTTATATTCAGAGGAAGAACCTGATTTATAGACAACATATGTTTTTTCAATGTACACTTTTACTAGTTATATAAGATGCAATATATTTTCTCTGTATTGATTCTTAGTTGTTTAATAAAAAAGATCTGATTTTAAAAAAAAGAATATAACTACTGTAATACTGCTCCTATGTACAAGAATATAACTTCTCTAATACTGCCCATATATACAAGAATATAACTACTATAATACTGCTCCTTATGTACAAGAATATAACTACTATAATACTGCTCCTATGTACAAGAATATAACTACTATAATACTGCCCCTATGTACAAGAATATAACTACTATAATACTGCTCGCTATGTACAAAAATATGACTACTATAATACTGCCCATATGTACAGGAATATAACTACTATAATACTGCTCCTATGTACAAGAATATAACTATTATAATACTGCCCCCTATGTACAAGAATATAACTACTATAATACTGCTCCTATGTATAAGAATATAACTACTATAATACTGCTCCCTATCGACAAAATTATGACTACTATAATACTGCCCATATGTACAGGAATATAACTACTATAATACTGCTCCTATATACAAGAATGTAAGTACTATAATACTGCCCCTATGTACAAGAATATAACTACTATAATACTGCTCCCTATGTACAAGAATATAACTACTATAATACTGCTCCTATGTACAAGAATATAACTACTATAATACTGCTCCTATGTACAAGAATATAACTACTTTAATACTGCTCCTATGTACAAGAATATAACTACTATAATACTGACTATATGTACAATAATATAACTACTATAATACTGCTCCTATGTACAATAATATAACAACAATAATGCTGCTCCTATGTACAAGAATATTACTACTATAATACTGCTCACAATGTATAAGAATATAACTACTATATTGCCCCTATATACAAGAATACATAATAGTATAATACTGCCCCTATGTACAAGAATATAATTACTATAATACTGCTACTATGTACAAGAATATAATTACTATAATACTTCCCCCTCTACAGGGTAGGACTGGTCCACCAGTGCACCGGGGAATCCTCTGGTGGGCCTTGGATTCCCAGTGGGCCCCAATGGTTTATATTTGTGGGGTACCACGGGCTTGTTACTGTGGGCTGGGCACAGGTGTTTCTCATTGCCAGCAGACTGGGCCCCCATGCTCTGATGGGCCCCCAACCTTTCCATCATAAGCTGCAGTGATTTTATAAATTCTGTACGATCTGTGCAGTTTCCACGGTTGCAGAATGACCTGTGTTGACATCACATGTGACTCACCAAAGATCCTTGCACTGGATGAGTCCAGGCCTGCACAACAGGGCCGCCATCAGGGCATTACTACTGTGCCTGGTGTACCGGGCCCGGTGAAGAGAGGGGGCCCGGACAGGCCCGGGGTAATTACTTAGCTTTGTTAAGCCCCGGGCAGGCCAGGCCTCCCCTCTTCACCGAGCCCCAGTCACAGCCGCAGCAGAGGGGCCCGGCCGTGTCATTTCAGCCACTGCACACATGGCTAAATTGCAAGCGAAGCCCTTCTAGGGCATCACATGCAAATTAGCCATGTGGCCGGAAGCGAGGCAGTGGAGCAGGGAGGCGGCACGTCATCACACAGCACTGTGATGAGGTCATCACTCTGCGCCTCATCACAGTGCTGCTGCAGGCAATGCGGAGGTGGTGAGGATGCGGCATCCTACGGGGAAAGGTAGGAGTTCGGTGAGCTGAACATCGCCGTGGGTGGTGGGGGGGTGCCCTTCCCTTGCTTTAGCACAGGAGTTGGAACCTCGGGCCTGCGATGAGTTTTTGTGATGTCCCCAGATTCTCCGGGGCAGCAGTGCTCGGGTGCTTACACTTATAAATGTGATCAGGACTTGCTGTGTGCCTGGAGTCCGCCCTCCGGTGTTGTGTGCCCGCTCACCAGTGCTGTCTAGCACCCCCACAGTGCTGTGTGCAGCCCCCCCACAGTGCTGTTTGAAGCCCCCCCAACAGTGCTGTGTGCAGCCCCCCCAACAGTGCAGTGTTGAGCCCCCCCACAGTGCAGTGTTGAGCCCCCCCACAGTGCAGTGTTGAGCCCCCCCACAGTGCAGTTTTGAGCCCCCCCCCACAGTGCTGTGTGCAGCCCCCCCCCACAGTGCTGTGTGCAGCCCCCCCACAGTGCTGTGTGCAGCCCCCCACAAGGCAGTGTGCAGCCCCCCTACAGTGCTGTGTGCAGCCCCCCATAGTGCTGTCTCCAGCCCCGCATAGTGCTGTGTGCAGCCCCCCACAGTGTTGTGTTCCCTCTAATGCTGTGTACCACCCCCGGTGATGTTTCCCCCCCCCAGTGATGGCTGTGCTCCGCAATTGCTGTCCGTGCCACCCTAGTGATGTCTGTGCCCCCTAGTGATGTCGGTGCGCCCCCCCTATATAGAGAGAAGGTATGCACACCAGTGACTATATAAGGGGGATACATGTAATAGCAGAAACTGCTGTGTGAATACTGCCCTGAAAAATACAATAGCTATATGTGAAAATTAAAATATGACAATGGAATCTGCATAACTACCATGAACATATGAATAAAGAGAAATTTAGCTATTGAATTGATCAATGCAACAGAGCCCCAAAACCTCGTCACGGTATTCTCTTATATTGGGGTCCCTAGCTAATGTGTGTCCTCTCATGCAGTTAAACAACTTAGGCTGTGTGCACACGTTGCGTTTTTTACCGCGGAAACGCTGCGTTTAGAACCGCAGCATTTCAGTGGCAAATTGCATGCGTTCAGCTTTCCCAGCAAAGTGTATGAGAAAACCGAAAAATCAGTGCACACGCTGCGTTTCTAAACGCAGCGTTTTGGATGCCAAAAATCGGTCCGGAAAGAAAAGCAGCATGTCACTACTTTTGTGCGGTGTGGCTGCGTTCTCTCCCCCATTGAATCAATGATGTGGGGTCAGAACGCAGCTACACCGCAGTGAGCTGCCTTTTTGTTGCGGTCCGCGGGCTTTGTCGGCACACAGAACGCAGGCATTTACCTGGAAGTGAGGTCAAGAGGTTTCCTGTTGACCTCACTTCCTGGCAAAGTCCTGGAAAGCCCCCGGTGTCGCCAAAGTGCCCGCCCCGACCCCCCTCCCGAAAAGCCAACATGGCCGCACGCACAGTAGCGCACCGGCCGCCCTGCTCCTATGATTTCTGTCGCATGTGCCTTGAGACATGCGACAGAAAAATGCCCCCCAGGCCCTGCCAGGTCACCCCCTATTCCCCCCCCGGTATTCCCCCTTACCTGTCCGGTCGCAGCGCTGATCCCCCGCGGCCCCTCCTCCTTCACAGTGCACGCTGGCCGGTCACATGTGCAGAGCAGCTGACAGCCAGCACTGTGTTCAGAGAGCTGTGCTGGCTGCTCGCACTCTGCAGCTGTGACCCGGGGAGAGTGGGTGCAGATTTTTGGCACCCACTCTCCTCAAATGGAGGGTCTGCCCTCCTAGAAAATGGGGGATACGTTCCCTGAACGTGCCCCCATATTCTAGAAGGTCCAGAGCCGACGTGGAACGTCCAAATGGATTTCTGCGGACCCATTTTTTTTTCAAATTTTTTTATTAAATTGGAGAACAAGGGAATGATTTGGGGAGTGTTTTTTCTAATAAAAAAATGTTTGTCATTTTTTTTTTTGCTTTTGTTTACTGTCAATTAGTTATGTCTGGTATCTGATAGACGCCGTGACATCACTAATTGCTGGGCTTGATGCAAGGTGACATTACACATCTGGTATCAACCCCATTTATTACCCCGTTTGCCAACGCACAAGGGCGCGGGATGAGTTGGGGCGAAGCGCCAGGTTTGGCGCATCTAATGGATGCGCCACTTCTGGGGCGGCTGCGGCCTGCTATTTTTAGGCTGGGAAGAGTCCAATAACCATGGCTCTTCCCACCCTGAGAATACCAGACCCCAGCTGTCAGCTTCACCTTGGCTGGTGATCTAATTTGGGGGGACCCCACGTTATTTTTTTTTTTTAATTCTTTATTTATAAATAAAAAAAAAAGCCTGGGGAGTCCTCCAAATTGATCACCAGCCAAGATGAAGCTGCCAGCTGTGGTTTGCAGGCTACAGCTGTCTGCTTTACCCTGACTGGCTATCAAAAATAGGGGGGACTCCACGCCATTTTTTTTATTGTTTGTTTTTTGTTTTTTGTTTTTTTTTGGATAAATACTAAGCTAGGCACCCTTTAGTGCCACATGAAAGGTACTAAAGGTGCCAGCTTAGAATATGCAGGCGGGGGTGGGACGTTATATATATTTGACATCCATTCATCCATTGACGCTTTTTAGGCTGTGTGCCCACAATCAGGGTTTGCAGCGTTATGGGCACTGAGTGTTTTCCCTGCGTCCATAACGCTGCGTTGTGCAGTAGAAGCACAGTGGAAGGATTTTTGGAGATCCCATGCCCACTGTGCATCTTTTCTCCGCAGCATAAACTGACCGGTGGCGTGGCTTCCCGAGCCTCAGCATGTCAATTTATGCTGCGGAGACGAGAGTGTTCTCTGCAGGTAGAATAGAGCTAAAGTCCACAGCAGCCTGAACCCAAATCGTGGGCATGGGCAGCTGCAGGAAGGCTGACACTGTGTACTAGACGCCGTGTCGCTGGATCATGGCCACATAGCCTTAGGCCTCTTTCACACGTCAGTGATTCTGGTACGTTTGTGCTTTTTTTTAAACGTACCAGAATCCCTGAGATACGCAGACCCATTATAATGAATGGGTCTGCTCACACATCAGTGATTTTTCACTGCACGTGTCTCCGTGCGGCGTACCCGCGTGTGCGTGATTGCCGCACGGAGACATGTCCATTTTTTTTCTGGCATCACTGATGTTCCATGGATCACGCAGTGGTGTGGTCCGTGAAACACGTGCCAGAAAAAAACGTGCTTTTAAAATAAAAATCATTTTAACTCACCCGGCGTCCAGCGATGTCCTCTGCAGCCCGTGCAGCTTGCTGCTTCTGAGCCGGCTCATTATTGTCGCGCATATTCATGATGCGCGACACAGCCGACCCGGAAGCAGCTGCTGCGGGGGTCAGCACCAGCCGGATGCTGCACCGCAGGAGCGATCAGCACCATGGAGAGCGGGAGCGCGCACAGGTGAGATGATTGCACTCAGTAATCACGGGCCACGGAGAACGGAGCCCGGATTGCACTTAGACAACCCATGTGAATCACGGCACACGGAGGGACATGTGCATGTTTTACACGCCAGTGAAAAACGTCAGTGTTTTTCACTGACGTGTGAAACGGGCCTAAAAGTGAGAATATTGTTGCTACAGCAACATTTTGGGTGAAGTAGCTGTGGATTCAAAATGCTTAATATACTCTTGAATAAAATCCTTGAGGGGTGCAGATTCCAAAATGGGGTCACTTGTGAGGGTTTTCTGACGTATAGGTACCCAAGGGGCCCTGCTAATGTGACATGGTGCGCGAAGTTTATTTCAACTTTTCCAAAATTCAAATGGTGCTCCTTCCATTCCAAGCCCTCCCATTTATCCAAACAGAATGTGGAGAAGGAAATGACATCACAGGTTTTTTTTCCAAAGGTCTGTGTTCAACCAACTTTATTAACACTGACAAGTCTTTAAAAAACGCACCTAAAAAAACGCATGAAAACCGCATGAAAAACGCATGCGTTTTCAATGCATTTTTCTCAAAAAGCATTGTTTACAATTCTCCCCTCTGCCAGAGGGTGCGTTTTTTTTCCGCGCTGAAAAAAAAAGCAACGTGTGCACATAGCCTTACCGTGTATGGGAAGCTGAGACCCAGGCTATATATGTATGATGTGGACCGGAAATAGGTATGGGTGGGGTTGGGTTCACAAATGAAAGACTACAAACAAATTAAGAAATAACGTCTGGAACACCATTCTAATGCGGGCTTTACATGAGACGATCTATCGTGCGATAGATCGTTGGGGTCACGGTTTTCGTGACGCACATCCGGCATCGCTTGCGACGTCGGCCCGTGTGACACCTATGAGCGTCTGTAAATGATCGCAAATCGGTTGCAAATCGCGACTCGTGTACAGGTCGTTCATTTTTAAAAAATCGTTTAATCCTTTGCGCCGGTTGTTCATCATACCCAGGGTAGCAAACTTCGCTCCGTGTGACACCCCGGGAACGATGAACACAGCTTACCTACGTCTCGCGGCACCCGCCGGCAATGCGGAAGGAAGAAGGTGGGCGGGATGTTACGTCCCGCTCATCTCCGCCCCTCTGCTTCTATTGGCAGGCGGCTGTGTGACGACACTGTGACGCCGAACGTCCCTCCCCCTTCTGGAAGTGGATGTTCGCTGCCCACAGCGAGGTCGCTCATCAGGTAAGTACGTGTAACGGGGGTTTAACGACTTTGTGTGACACGGGCAGCGATTTGCCCATGACGCACAAACGACGGGGGTGGGTACGATCGCTCGTGAAATCGCACGATAGATCGTACCGTGTAAAGCCCGCTTAAGTCTGAACTGGGTGCAAAAACCTAAAACCCCCTTACATAGTCACTTTTGTGCATACCTTCTCTCTATATAGTGAAGGTTTTTTAGGTTTTTGCACCCAGTTCAGACTTAGAATGGTGTTCCAGACCTTATTTTTTAATGTGTGGCCCCCTAGTGATATATGTGCAACCCCCTAGTGACATCTGTGCATCCCCCTAGTGATGTCTGTAATGTAATTTTTTGAGGGAAATACTTCATCTGGAACAACTTCAAGGGTGCTAACACTTTTGGCCGTGTGTGTTTGAGTATATATACTGTATGAGTGTGTGTATATGTATGTATGTATGTATGTATGTATGTGTATATATATACATATATATATATATATATATATATATATATATATATATATATATATATATATATATATATAGATGCACACTAGCAGTAGTTCCCAGTGTTGCCTGCGATAGTAACTGCCTCTTTCCCACTGTCCTTCTCTTCCAGCCTCTGTCTGTCTCTTTCCCTGTCTATCTCTTCCCTTTGTGTGTGTCTCTGTGTGTCTGTCTTCTTCCCTGTCTGTCTCTTTTCCTGTTTGTCCCTGTTTTTTTTTTTCCTTGTGTGTCTGTCTCTGTGTGTCCGTCTCTGTGTTTGTCCCTGCCTCTTTCCCTGACTGCCTCTTTCCCTCTCTGCGTCTTTCTGTCTGTCTCTGTCTCTCTCTCTGTCTTTCTCTTTCCCTGTCTTTCTCTGTCTCTCTTGATATCTGTCTCTCCACCGATATCATATTACCTCACACATAAGCTTAGTATACTAAGAATATCCTTCGTTGCCTATAGCAACCAATCACAGCTCCTATTACTAACTTGTAGCTCCCAGCTCCATTGACTTTAATAAAGGCAGGTTTTTTTGGAGAGTAACTGTAAACTGCAGCGTTACATTTTCCACTCAAAATAATAGTCTATAACGTTCCCTGAGTCTCATGAGGCGTCTTTGCAAAATTTCGTGATTATAAATGTCCCTGTCTGCCTCTTTCCCTGACTGCCTCTTTCTGTTTGTCTCTCTTCCTGTCTTTCTGGCTGTCTGTCTCTGTCTGTTTCTTTCCCTGTCCTTCTCTTTCCCTGTCTGTTTCTTTCCCTGTCTGTTTCTTTCCCTGTCTGTCTCTCTCTCTCCCTGTCTCTCTCTCCCTGTCTGTCTCTCTCCCTGTCTGTCTCTCTCCCTGTCTGTCTCTCTCCCTGTCTGTCTCTCTCCCTGTCTGTCTCTGTCTCTCTCTCTGTCCTTCTCTTTCCCTGTCTGCCTCTTTCCCTGTCTGCCTCTTTCCCTGTCTGCCTCTTTCCCTGTCTGCCTCTGTCTCTCTCCCTGTCTGTTTCTCTCTGTCTCTCCGCTGCTATCATATTACCTCACACATAAGCTTATTATACTAAAAATATCCTTTGTTGCCTATAGCAACCAATTACAGCTCCTATTAATGACCTGTAGCTTCCAGCTCCATTGACTTTAATGGAAGCAGGTGTTTTGGAGGGTAACTGTAAACTGCAGAGTTACATTTTCCACTCAAAACAATAGTCTGACGTTCCCTGGGTCAGATGGGGCGTCTGTGCAAAATTTTGTCATTATAAATGTGACGGTGCGGATTCCTTTAGCGGACATACACACACACACACACACACACGTACGTACATACATACATACACACATACATGTGACGACATGGACTCTCATGGGTTAAAGTTTCTTAACATTCAGCCAGACTATTGTTCTTATGTGTGCTAAGTCATGTTTGCTTAGCTATTGTATCTCCAGACTTTTCCAGTAGCCATTGTATTGTAGTTGTGTATTGATAATGTAATTACCTTAGTAGCCATTGTCTAGTCGGTGACTTGCCGACTCCATGTAGATATACTGAGTCTTTCTATGCACATCATTTAAATGAACATTATCCATGCAGCTTGAAATTCATCCAATGGGAGAAGCAATCTTGTCCAACCAATCGATGAGGACGCAGTGTATCCTAAAGAAAGGTTATGGCTATAAAAGGGACTTGTTTAAGCCACCAGGGTGGATGAAGGTTGATGGATGCTGATGGATCCAGTCTAAGCTCTTTGGAGCTGACTAGAGGATCAGGATATCTTATGGCTTCAATCTAGGGACTCCGGTTCCGGTTGGAGACCATATCCACAGTCTAGGGATTTCGACCTCGGCTGCCAGGATTGTAACATCATACCAGGACTACCTAAGGAGGACACTCAGGTTGGGACAGTTCAGTCACCTGTTACAGACTTTGCAGACCTCAGACAGCTTCCTAAATCTGGCATTATTCCTTTCTCGGTGGGTGCCCGCCAAAAGCGGGGTGCTGCTGGATTTGAGTAAATAGCCCTGGAACCTGTGAGGCATGGACATTCTAAATCCCTGGTGAGCCAGCGGAAGGGTGAGACTCTGTTGCCTGTTACATTTGTGTGTTTTGCTGGTTATGTGTTATGTGCCGTTAATTGTTTGGGGATCCAATAAAGTGTAATTATTGTGGTTCCCTCACCCTGTGTTGTCTGAGTAGTGTTCCGCCCACGGTTAAGGAGGCCGGCGTTCAGTTGGGATGAGCTCTGAGCCACGCTGTCTTTCTAAAGGCGGCGGGTTTTAGTGGACAAGAGCACCCATTGAGCCCCGTGTCTCCACAATACACTCAGCCTTTATATTATATATATATATATATATATATATATATATATATATATATACACAGTACAGACCAAAAGTCTGGACACACCTTCTCATTCAAAGATTTTCTTTATTTTTATGACTCTAAAAATTGTAGAGTCAAATTAAAGGCATCAAAACTATGAATTAACACATGTGGAATGAAATACTTAAAGTGTGAAACAACTGAAAATATGCCTTATATTCTAGGTTCTTTAAAGTAGCCACCTTTTGCTTTGATTACTGCTTTGCACACTCTTGGCATTCTCTTGATGAGCTTCAAGAGGTAGTCACCAGAAATGGTCTTCCAAGAGTCTTGAAGGAGTTCCCAGAGATGCTTAGCACTTGTTGGCCCTTTTGCCTTCACGCTGCGGTCCAGTTCACCCTAAACCATCTCAATTGGGTTCAGGTCTGGTGACTGTGGAGACCAGGTCATCTGGCCAGGAGGTGTGTTTGGGGTCATTGTCCTGTTGAAAAATAAATGATGGTCCAACTAAATGCAAACGGATGGAATAGCACACCACTGCTATTAATAAATTAATAAATCCCCAACAGTGTCAACAGCAAAGCACACCCACACCATCACACCTCCTCCTCCATGCTTCACGGTGGGAACCAGCCATGTAGAGTCCATCCGTTCACCTTTTCTTTTGGTCTGTACTGTATATATATATATATATGTATATATGTGTGTGTGTGTGTGTATTATATATATATATATATATATATATATATATATATATATATATAGTGCCTACAAGTAGTGTTCAACCCCCTGCAGATTTAGCAGGTTTGATAAGATGCAAATAAGTTAGAGCCTGCAAACTTCAAACAAGAGCAGGATTTATGAACAGATGCATAAATCTTACAAACCAACAAGTTATGTTGCTCAGTTAAATTTTAATTTTCAACATAAAAGTGTGGGTCAATTATTATTCAACCCCTAGGTTTAATATTTTGTGGAATAACCCTTGTTTGCAATTACAGCTAATAATCGTCTTTTATAAGACCTGATCAAGCCGGCACAGGTCTCTGGAGTTATCTTGGCCCACTCCTCCATGCAGATCTTCTCCAAGTTATCTAGGTTTTTTGGGTGTCTCATGTGGACTTTAATCTTGAGCTCCTTCCACAAGTTTTCAATTGGGTTAAGGTCAGGAGACTGACTAGGCCACTGCAACACCTTGATTTTTTCCCTCTTGAACCAGGCCTGGGTTTTCTTGGCTGTGTGCTTTGGGTCGTTGTCTTGTTGGAAGATGAAATGACGACCCATCTTAAGATCCTTGATGGAGGAGCGGAGGTTCTAGGCCAAAATCTCCAGGTAGGCCGTGCTATCCATCTTCCCATGGATGCGGACCAGATGGCCAGGCCCCTTGGCTGAGAAACAGCCCCACAGCATGATGCTGCCACCACCATGCTTGACTGTAGGGATGGTATTCTTGGGGTCGTATGCAGTGCCATCCAGTCTCCAAACGTCACGTGTGTGGTTGGCACCAAAGATCTCGATCTTGGTCTCATCAGACCAGAGAACCTTGAACCAGTCTGTCTCAGAGTCCTCCAAGTGATCATGAGCAAACTGTAGCCGAGCCTTGACATGACGCTTTGAAAGTAAAGGTACCTTACGGGCTCGTCTGGAATGGAGACCATTGAGGTGGAGTACGTTACTTATGGTATTGACTGAAACCAATGTCCCCAATGCCATGAGATCTTCCCGGAGCTCCTTCCTTGTTGTCCTTGGGTTAGCCTTGACTCTTCGGACAAGCCTGGTCTCGGCACGGGTGGAAACTTTCAAAGGCTGTCCAGGCCGTGGAAGGCTAACAGTAGTTCCATAAGCCTTTCACTTCCGGATGATGCTCCCAACAGTGGAGACAGGTAAGCCCAACTCCTTGGAAAGGGTTTTGTACCCCTTGCCAGCCTTGTGACCCTCCACGATCTTGTCTCTGATGGCCTTGGAATGCTCCTTTGTCTTTCCCATGTTGACCAAGTATGAGTGCTGTTCACAAGTTTGGGGAGGGTCTTAATTAGTCAGAAAAGGCTGGAAAGAGATAATTAATCCAAACATGTGAAGCTCATTGTTCTTTGTGCCTGAAATACTTCTTAATACTTTAGGGGAACCAAACAGAATTCTGGTGGTTTGAGGGGTTGAATAATAAATGACCCTCTGAATAAACTTTTCACAATTTAAAAAAAAAAAAAGAAATAACATTCTTTTTTGCTGCAGTGCATTTCACACTTCCAAGCTGATCTACAGTCCAAATGTCCCAATGCCAAGTTAATTCCAAATGTGTAAACCTGCTAAATCTGCAGGGGGTTGAATACTACTTGTAGGCACTGTGTGTGTGTGTGTGTATATAATATATATATATATATATATATATACTAGAAGGTGGCCCGATTCTACGCATCGGGTATTCTAGAATTTACGTATTGTGTAGTTCATGTATGATTTTTGTTATATATATATAGATGTTGCATTGCGTGAGGGGGGCGGGGCCTGCAGAGAGCCGGGGCGAGAGGCCAATCCGTGGGGGGGGGCGGGGCCATGGCGAGCCCAGCGGCCAATCAGCTTTGTGTCCCCGTAAGGACACAATTTCGGAGCATGACAGACAGACAGACAGACAGACAGAATAAGGCAATTATATATATAGATGATCGGCCCCAGTGTCTGTACTGGATGTGACCAGTCATTCTGTGGGGACAGAGGCCTATAAAAGCCGCACTATAGTTTCCAAAATAGTGTTACATGTTGGATGAACCCTTCACTAGTCCTGTGTATTCTGACAACACTGCTCTATAGACAGATCAGGCTTTTTTTTTTTACATATACAGTATTTATACTGAGGCCCCTCCTGTACTATCACCACATATAGGCTATGTGCGCACATTGCATTTCTTTCTGACCACAAAGATGCAGCGTTTCAGGCCCCAAAAAAACACACAAAATTGCATCCACCAGAAAAAACGCATCAAACAAACCGCATGTGTTTTTTTTGCTGCATTTTTGTCCGATGCATTCAATAGGTGAAAAATGCAGAGAAAAAGGCAAAAAGAATTGACATGCTGCAGTGGTCACCACAAAGACGCAGCCAAAAAAACTGCAATGTGCGGACAGCCAAAATAAAATCTCATAGACTTTGCTGGGGAAGGAAATTCATGCAGTTTTGAGACCCTGATGAGTAATTACATATAGCCTAAGATAATGACACTGAGGGTACAGGATAATGACACTGACACTGGGGGTACAGGATAATGACACTGGGGATACAGGATAATGACACTGACACTGGGGGTACAGGATAATGACACTGACACTGGGGGTACAGGATAATGACACTGACACTGGGGGTACAGGATAATGACGCTGACACTCGGGGTACAGGATAATGACACTGACACTGGGGGTACAGGATAATGACACTGACACTGGGGGTACAGGATAATGACGCTGACACTCGGGGTACAGGATAATGACACTGACACTGGGGGTACAGGATAATGACACTGACACTGGGGGTACAGGATAATGACACTGACACTGGGGGTACAGGATAATGACACTGACACTGGGGGTACAGGATAATGACACTGACACTGGGGGTACAGGATAATGACGCTGACACTGGGGGTACAGAATAATGACACTGACACTGGGGGTACAGGATAACGACGCTGACACTGGGGGTACAGGATAACGACGCTGACACTGGGGGTACAGGATAATGACACTGACACTGGGGGTACAGGATAACGACGCTGACACTGGGGGTACAGGATAATGACACTGACACTGGTGGTACAGAATAATGACGCTGACACTGGGGGTACAGAATAATGACACTGGGGTTACAGGATACTGACGCTTGATACTCGGTACAGGATAAAACACTTGGGGTACAGGATAATTACTCTGGACACTCGGTTCTTTTCCTCAGCACCCAGCTTTTCTATGTTCTGATAGCCATCTTTTGTCTTTAGCACCCAGCTTTCCCATGATATCACAGAATGGGAAAGCTGGGAGCTGGGGAGCTGAGGACAAGACGGATATCAGAACATAGAAAGGCTGGGTGATGAGGAAAAGAGCCTCTTTCTCTCAGCTCAGCACCCAGCTTTCCCAATCCCATCCCATTCTGTGACTGCTGCTATCCCGCTTTCCCTAATCCCTACTGATATATGATTACAGTGTGGACTTCACTCATGTCACACAGCAGGGACTGGTGCACACACCCAGCACCCCAAAATCACACACACCCTGCACCCCAAAATTACACACACCCTGCACCTCCAAATCACGCACACCCAGCACCCCAAAATCACACACACCAATGTCCTGCATATCTCATACAGACTGGCTGTACCCCAAATTACCCCTCTCTCAAACACACTGAAACCCCATGTTCTATACAAATAGTATCCCTTAACACCCCTGTGTCACAGCCTGGACCCCTGATATGCCACTCAACCCCCCCCCCCCCCTCCCCCACATATCTCTCACCAGACATATCTTCCTCGGTCACATCTTCCTCGGTATTTCCTGCCCGGCTTCTCCCACACGGTCACATGGGAATGACATCACTGCAGGTCCTCACTGCTCCACCACTGAATGCAATGCATCCTTTTCTCTGAAGCCGCTTCTGCTCTGCCCCTGCCACGCTGCAGCTCATAAGCTCCGGGTGCCTCCAGGTCAGGAGCGCCCCTCCCCCCCCTCCCGCACGCCAGACCAACGCTGTGTGTATATGTACATATATATATATATATTACACGTTTTTCCAAGCATGGCGTTAAGAGTGTGGAAGGTTTGAGGGGTGGAACCTGGGCGGAGTCTCAAGGGGGCCCAAAAATGTTGCCAGTATGGGGCCCTGAAATTCCTAATGGCGGCCCTGCTGTACAGTATGAGGTGTGCAGGACCTGCAGACTTCGCCTCTCATACTCAAATGTACGCGCGTCTTTGAGGCGCACAAACAGAACAGTGCAGCACCAGGACTGAGGTGGAGGAGCTCCTCAGCCCCGCACCGACGTACCCTCACCACCAGGGCCACACGGAAGAAAAAGACGAGCAGGCACCGGGTAACCGCTCCTGAGGAGCCGAACATGACATGGAGAATCATTTTAGATGCAGGGGCCGCCGTGGGGAGGAGCGGTGTTACTTTATTGTACAAGTAACATTGTCGGACAGTGTGGGACATTATGATGAAAATTGTTGGGCAATGGGGGAAATTATTGGGCAATGTGGGACATGATAAGGCAATGTGGGATATGATAGGGATGGGGGACATGATAGGGCAATGTGGGATATGATAGGGCAATGGAGGACATGATAGGGCAATGGGGGACATGATGAGCCAATATTGAACATGAGAGGGCAATGTGGGATATTATTGGGCAATGAGGCAATTAGGAAGGAGATTGTGAAAGGTGGCATAGTATAATGAGAAGCATGGGGGGGAATTTATGCAGAGATGTAGTATGGGGGAGATATTATAGAAAGGGCAGGTTTTGGGGGGACATTATGGAAAGGGGCACTTTGTGGGGCTATTTTGGAGAGGAGCAGTCTGTGTGGGGATATTTTGTGCATGAAGCAATTAATAACCCCTTCTGATTCCCCTTGTTTCCCCCAGCTAAAATAAAAGACCCTGTATTCACCTCTGGGGCTGGCATCATTCCAGCGCTGTCAGTAATCGCGTTTTGTGCCTTATGTTACCTTGTGACATCACAGGAGCCCTACGTCCAATCACGGCCAGCTTCTGTCTCCCCGCCTTAGGAATGAACAATCATGTTGGGGAACATAGAGGCCCAGGGTGGGAGATATTATTACTATATGGGGCCAGAGTGAGGAACATACATTATTGGTTAATGGTGGCAAATTGTGGATGCAGAGACACGGGGCTCAGTGGGTGCACTCGTCCGCTGGCCTGGCTGCCATTAGAAAGACAGCGTGGCTCAGGGCTCATCCCAACTGAACACCCGACCTCCTTAACCGTGGGCGAAACACCACTCAGACAACACAGGGCGAGGGAATCACAATATCAAGACTTTATTGGATCCCCAAACAATTAACGGTACATAGCACATAACCAACAAAACACACAAATGTAACAGGAAACAGAGTCTCACCCTTCCGCTGGCTCACCAGGGATTTAGAATGTCCATGCCTCAGAGGTTCCAGGGCTACTTACTCCAATCCAGCAGCACCCCGCTTTCGGCGGGCACCCACCGAGAATGGAATAACGCCAGATTTAGGAAGATGTCTGAGGGTCGCAAAGCCTGTAGCCAGGTGACCAAATTGTCCCATCCTAGGTTTTTTCCTTAAGTAGTCTCTGGTATCACAGCCGAATCCTTGCATTTGATGCTGAAGTCCATGTAGTGTTATAATCCAGGTTCAGCTATGGCTTGCCAATCGGATCCGCAGATCTTAGATTGGTAGCATGTAGCAAGAGTCTCACTGGGCAATGGACAGTCCTCCTTCTTATACCTCTGAGCTCTCCATTCAGACCATTGGGGTCTTCACGATTGGTGGATAAGACTGGGCTCTTATTGGCTAGATTTCAAGCCGTATACAAAATATCCCAGTAATAATGGTCAATTGCAGAGATGAGGGAGAGACAGCTAAGTTAAATCGCATCCAGCGAACACATCGTATTACAATGGGTGTCTGGCCTTCAGTGGCCAAAACAATTACATGAGTCAACAAAAACTTCAATACTAAACTCCCAAGAGTCTTGTTGAACAATGAGGGATTATCCCCCATCTATAAACAACCTGTCTTCATGTCTGGCTGAATTTTAAGAAAGTTAACCCATGCTAGGTACTGAGTGTCCATGTCGTCACAGTGGACATAATTACTGTAGGAGCAAATTAGAGGACATTCTTATTGCTGTAATATAATTTAATTTTGCAGATACTATCTTCCATGGGGAAACAAAAGTCTGTCATAGTGTAGAAATTGGGTAAAAAGTGAGGAATGTGCTCTGGGAGTGATCGGCTATAGGTGACTGTGTGTTATTTTCTGTAGAGTCGCGTCATGGCAGGAAGAAGTGATGGCGGTCAGCACCAGATGAAGAAGAAAATGAAGGTGAATAACTGAATAAGAGGTAAGTAAGAGTGAATAAGAGGTCACTGGTAAGTCAGTGCATTACATGTACACACACTATACACTATATACAGAGCTCCTGTGTATAATGTCACTAATTAATGTCACTGGTGATCACTGTATTACCTGTGCACTATATATAGATCTTCTGTCTATAAAGTCACCGGTGATCACTGTATTACCTGTACAATGACACTATATACAGAGCTCCTATGTATAACTGATGGTAATATTAGTGTTATTAGTATTGGGGTTTTTATTCATGATCATTATTGTAGTATTATTCGGGCACTGTGTGGTGGTAATATGTGGTCTGGTCATTGTGTGTATTTCTCTGTTGTATGTGGTATTATTTGGTCATTTATCTGGTCTGGTCATAGTGTTGAGGTATTTCTCCCTTGTCTGTGGTTGTAGTCGGGTACTATGTGGTGGTAATATGTTATTGGTCACGGTGTGGCAGTATTTCTCCCTTGTATGTGGTATTATTGGTCTTGGGATAGTGGATTGTGTCTGGAGGTCACTTTTTCTCTCTATCAATAAAGGGAAGATTATTTCCAGTAGAGATTAAATACGTGAACGTTTAACCCCTCCCTGTCCTGTTACTATTACACTGTAGCAAATATGCTAAGTAATCGCCTATCCTAAGGCCATGTGCCCAGGTTGAATATTCGGTAAGGTGTTACATCAGTATTTGTAGCCAAAACCATGAGTGATAAAATCAGAGGTAAAGTCCAATAGAAACACCTCTGCATTTTTAACCCACTCCTGGTTTTGGCTTAGAAATACTGATGTAACATTGTGACAAAATACTGAGCGTGTGAACGTGGCCTAAGGATCAGTGATCAGTTATTCATCTGTGGGGACCGATTGCTGGGACCTGCACCGATCCTGCAACTTTTATCCTCATTAAAGTGGAGCTGATGTCCGACTTGTCCCCGGATCCATTCATTCAATAAGTGATCACCTACCCAACCTTCACCTACCCAACCTGTGGATCGGTGATCACTTCACCAAAGATCCCCATTACTGCAAACTACTGTAATTGTACATCAGTTATTGTGTGCGCAGGAGATGTGCAGGAGCCGGCTGTGTATACAGTCAATGCTCCACTATAACGGGGATAATGGCTAACAGGTATTTGCATATCGCTGTAGGGTGGGCCGCTGGAGTCAATTTCTCTGTGGACCCCAGTCCGACCCTGACTATGACTATGCAAACGGGACTGGAAGAGAACGCTCAGACCGGGCAGCGCCAGAAGCCCCGTCCCCAGATCACCTCCTGCCACACAATCCTCTTTCATCTTCTGAGCTGCACTGATCCATATGGTCAATATAGGGAGGACGATGCCTAGAAATTCAGTGGGTGACATTGTGTAGCCTGTTATTAGGCGTCCACAGCCCTATTCATCAGGCTAGAATACAATATGGCAGTTTTAATGAAATAGGGACTAAAGCGGGCTTTACACGCTGCGACATCTCTAATGCGAAGTCGTTGGGGTCACGGAATTTGTGTCGCACATCCGGCCGCATTAGCGATGTTGCTGCGTGTGACACCGATAAGCGATTTTGCATCGTCGCAAAAACGTGCAAAATCGCTCATCGTTGACATGGGGGTCCATTCTCAAATATCGTTACTGCAGCAGTAACGAAGTTGTTCCTTGTTCCTGCGGCAGCACACATCGCTCCGTGTGACGCCGCAGGAACGAGGAAGCTCTCCTTACCTGCCTCCCGGCCACAATGAGGAAGGAAGGAGGTGGGCGGGATCTTACGTCTCGCCCATCTCCGCCCCCCCCGCTTCTATTGGGCAGTGGTTCAGTGACGCTGCTGTGACGTTGCTGTGACGCTGAACGAACCGCCCCCTTAGAAAAGAGGCGGCTCGCCAGTCACAGCGACGTCGCTAGGCAGGTAAGTATGTGTGACAGGTCTGGGCAATGTTGTGCGACACGGGCAGCGATTTGCCCATGTCGCACAACCGATGGGGGCGGGAACGCACGCTAGCGATATCGGTACCGATATCGCAGCGTGTAAAGCGGCCTTTAGGGGGAGATTTAGTAAGGATTTGTTTTTACAGAAATCTGGTGTAAATATCTTAAAGAGAACCAACCAGCAGGATTTTGCTATATGAAGTAAAGGCAGTGGCGTACAGGAAGTAAGATGCTGAATCCAGGCATACCTGTTGTACAAAGATCCGATGCTTGGCTGATGAAATATCTTATATCGAAGTTGCAGAAATACCCTGCACTCTGATTGTGTGCAACGGGGGCGGGGCCTTTGTGGGTCGGGTCGTTGACGTTTATTCCTCCTCTGGCGTCCTCCTGGCTTTTCCCCCCTTTCTTTATTTGAATATCGTGCCACCATTGCTGTTGTTGGCAGCACGTGCACATTGCCACAGATATTCTGTCTTCATTAAAATGGTGCCAGAGTCTGCGCATGCACGTACCATGATCTCCAGCGTCATTTTATTGAAGACACTGCAGTGAAGACTATAAGAGGCATCAGCGTGTGCGCAATTTATTTATTTTTTTTACATTTGTGTGTGCGCCCCTGCTGCTCATAGTTTTCACCACAGTGTTTGCAATAAAATAGAGCCAGAGATCGCGGTACACGCATGCGCAGACTCCGGCGCCATTTTAATGAAGACAGAATACTGTGGTAATGAGCACGCGCCGCCAAGAGCAGCAATGGTGGTGCTGTGCGATATTCAAATACAGAAAAAGGGGAAAGCCAGGAGGACGCCAGAGGAGGAATAAATGCCGAGGACCCGACCCACAAAGGCCCCTCCCCCGCTGCATCTGTCAATCAAAGTGCAGGGCATTTCTGGAACTTTGATTAAAGATATTTCTGCAACCGAGCATCCGATCTGTCTAAAGCTGGCTTTACACGCTGCAACAAGTGCGACAGCACCCGCCCCTGTCGTCCATGCGTTATCTGGTGATACCTGCCGTAGCGAACATTATCGCTACGGCAGCTTCACACGCACATACCTGCCCTGCGACGTCGCTGTGTCCGCCAAACAATCCCTCCTTCAAGGGGGAGGTGTGTTCGGCGTCACAACGACGTCACTTAGTGGCCGGCCAATAGAAGCGGAGGGGCGGAGATGAGCGGGACATAACATCCCGCCCACCTCCTTCCTTCCGCATTGCCGGTGGACGCAGGTAAGGAGATGTTTGTCATTCCTGTGGTTTCACACACAGCGATGTGTGCTGCCGCAGGAACGACAAACAACATCGTACCTGCAGCAGCAACGACATTATGGAAAGGAGCGACGTGTCACCAATCAACGATTTGTGAGGTTTTTGTGATCGGTGATCATCGCTCCTAGGGTTTACACGTTGCGATGTCGGTAACGGCGCCAGATGTGCGTTACTAACGACGTGACCCCAACGATATATCGTTACCGATGTCGCAACATGTAAAGCCCGCTTAAGGCTAGGTTCAAATTTTCTTTGTTTTGCATCAGTCACATGTGTTGCTTGACGCTTGTGACTGATGCGTTGTACAACAGATGACAAGAATAGAATTTATTGTCGGATTCCGTTGTAAAACATGAGAGAGAGAGCAATCAGCTGATCGTTTACAATAGCCGGCCGCCGGGTGATCAGTTGATCGCTCACAGAAGGCGGCCGCCGGGTGATCAGCTGATCATTCGGCCGCTGAAAGAGAGCATGCGCAGTGGAATCAAAAGGATTCCGCTGTTAATAAAACGTTACATGCTGCGTTCCTGCCACCCAACGGTCAGTCGTTCCACGGCAGATCAGTCGGGCGGAGGATGCAACGCAAGGGCACCAGTCATAATCTTCCGCTCATACAAGTATATGGGAACAATGGAATCCGCCAAACGGATTCCGTTGTTTACCAGAGTGGCGGATTTTTACTTATGCAAAACAACGGAAATGTGGACCTAGCCTAAGGCAGCTGCCATTTATATACAGAAATGAATGAGCCTCAGTAAAGCCTTATCTGCTCAAAAAAAGATTCTTATGCCATAAACATTTGTTTAGTGGGACTTAAGCTGTTAAGACTTAACCCCTTCATCCCGGGAAGTTTTCCGTTTTTCCATTTTTGGTATTTGCTCCCCTTCTTCTGAGAGCCGTAACTTTTTTATTTTTCTGTCAATCTTGCCATATGAGTAGGGATTGGCGAACCCAAACTGTAAAGTTCAGGGGTCCGTACTGACCACATGGGTGTTTGTGCACACGACCCTGAACACGTTTCCTATGACGTTCGTGTTACAGTTCGAGTCCAGTTGGGGTCAGGGGCTGTAAAAAAAAAATCACGTTATTAAAAAACATTATGACCATACTTACAGGTCCCGCGACGCGTCCTGCAGACTCTGTCTCCCGCTGCTTCTGCCTCCGCTTCCGATCTTTGCTGTGCTGCCCAGTAACCAGCACGGAGTTACAGGACCTTCCGTGACGTCATACCCATGTGACCAGTCACGTGTGAATGTTGTATTACCTCATTGGCTACAGACTGGTCACGTGAGTATGACGTCATCAAAGGTCCTTGTGTGCCGTATTGCGAGAGTTGCGTCGCATCACGGCGCACAATCTCCCTACAGCAGAGGGTCAGCTGCGTTTATTTCCATGCAGCTGAGTCGCTCCTGTCCTGGGAGTGGGGAGATGCAATGCGAGATGTAAGTGCAATCATCCCCTCACTGTCAGCCTGCTACATCGCCCTGCGCAGAGTGATGTAGCAGAGCTGACTTGGGCCTCTTTGCTTCTCACTTTGTATAGACTGTGTCTGTGCACAGTGATGAAGCAGAATTGACATTGCCGTCCCTGTGGATTACGTTGGACTAAGGATCTTTTAATAATAAAGATGGAGTCTCTAAATGTTTTTTTTGTTTTATTTCTAATAAAAAAGTTTTTCTATGTGTTGTGGGTTTTTTTTACTGTTTCCTAGAAATTCATAGTGGCCATGCCTAATTTGGCGTGACACCATGAATTTTGGGCTTAGTACCATTTGAGAATAGAAATCCGGTATTAACCCCTTTATTACCCAGCGAGCCACCCGGCACCAGAGTCGCTGGACAAGTCGGGTAACGTGCCTGGAAATGGCGCTAATAAACAATGTCAACAATCCCAGCCCCCAGCTGCCTGACTTTACCTGACTGGCGATCAAAATACAGCGTGAGCCCACACATTTTTTTTTAAATATTTTGTTAAATAAAAAAAAATAATGGGCTTCCCTGTATTTTGATCACCAGCCAAGGTAAAGCAAGGCAGATGGAGGGTTGGAAGCCCGTAGCCGTCCGCTTTATCTGCGCTGAGAATCAAAAATACCGTGGAGCGCTACATCATTTTTTAAATGATTTATTTTTACAGTACTGTGATGTCAGGCAATCACAGACCCGACACAGAGAATGGACATCTGTGATTGTCTGTTTCAGGAGGGGGCAGCCATGTAGTCTTGTTCAGCTGGTCACACCCACTTACCTGGAGGCAGATCATACAATCAGAAAATCAGAAAAACTGAAAATATTGCAGTGGTTTCTTACGGGAGGCCAATCCCATCTGCCTGATTTACCTTGGCTGGCAATCAAAATACAGGGAAGCCCATTTTTTTTTTCTTTAGTTATTTTAAAAAAAATAATTTAAAAAAAAAATACGTGGGCTCCAGCTGCATTTTCTATTGCTAGCCAAGGGTAATCCAAGCAGCTACTGGCTGCTAACCCCCACTGCTTGGTGTTACCTTAACTGGAAATGGAAAATCCAGGGAAGCCCTTTTTTTTTCCAAGTTTTTTGCAAAATATAGGGAAGCCCTTTTTTTAATTATTTCATGAATTTCATGAAATAATTAAAAAAAAGAAAGACGTGGGCTTCGCCCAATTTTTGTGTCCAGGCAGGTACAACTAGGTAGCTGGGGATTGGATTTCACAGCACAGGTCGGCCCAATCTTTCTGCCCCCCCCCCCTTTCCAGCTGCGAATTTCAGTCCACAGCTGCCCCAGAAAACTGCGCTTTCATGGAAGTGCCAACTTCTTGGCTGTATCCAACTCTACCAGCGGCCCTGGTGCCGGGTGGCACGCTGGGTAATAAGGGGTTAATACCAGCTTTGTTTAACCAGCTAGTATTAAGCCAGAGATTCTTATTGTCATGCCAAGTTTGACCCGGCCTTTAAGAATTTCCAATAAAGGGTTAAAAAAAGACATCACACAGAGAAAAAAATACTTTATTAGAAATAAATACACAGACACACTTAGGAACTCCATCTTTATTACTCCCTCTCACTCCTCCACGATCCTGGTATTCGGTCTTCTTTCTTCTTCAACCCATGCAGCTCTGCTACATCAGACAGCACTGCATGGGAGGAAGACGCTGCTGCTCCCCATGCTGTCTAATCACTTAATGAGTGAGCAGAGGCTGCGGGTTGGTAAGCAAAGACATCACCGCTGCCACCCTTGCCACAGAAACCTAACGAGCGGGTTACTATAGCATCGGTGATTTACGATCACCTGATTCCCGGCGTCGCTATTCATCACCGGCTGTGGCAGCCAATCCATGCATGTGGGCTGACTCTGTAAAGAGCGCCAACATGCAGGCAGGGGGAGCCGAGCATGTGCCCGAGCATCTCTCCGGTAAACGGCACTCGCCGAGTGTACAGTGTACTGAGATGCTTGGGCAAGCACTGACAGGACCTAGCATGACGTCATGTGACCAGTCTGTAACCAACAAGGTAATACAACATTCACACGTGACTGGCCACATGGGTATGACGTCACGGAAGATCCTATCGTCAGTGATGGTTACCGGGAGGGCACAGCGATGATCGGAAGCAGAAGCGGCGGGAGACAGAGTCTGGAGGACGCATCGTGGGACCTGTAAGTATAATACCAATTTTATTATTAACGATATTCTTTAATTTACAGCCCCCCCGCACTATCCCATAACTGTAAAGTTCAAGTTTGGTGTTCTGACGCAAGTGCACATTATCTCAGAACCCGAACTCGAACCTTACAAAACATTCGGGCGAGTCTCCCAAACACGAACATCGGGGGGTTCGCCCGTCACTACATATGAGGGCTTATTTTTTGTGGGACAAGTTGTAATTTTAAATGAAGCCGTACATTTTACCATATATTGTACTGGAGAATGGCAACAAAAATCCAAGTGCGGAAAAATTGCAAAAGTGCAATTACACAATTGTTTGGGGGATATTTTACTCACCTTATTCACTGTATGGTAAAACTGATGTGTCGGTGTGATGCCTCAGGTCAGTACAAGTTCGTAGACACCAAACATAAATAGGTTTACTGTTATCTAAGGGGGTTAAACAAATTCAGATATTTGTCCAAAAAAAAGTGGTGCACTTTTTGCGCCAATTTCCGAAAACCGTAGCATTCTCATTTTTCGGGATCTATGGCTCAGTGGCGGCTTATTTTTTGCATCTCGAGCTGACATTTTTAACGGTTCAATTTTTGCCCAGATGCTACATTTTGATCGCCTGTTATTGCATTTTGTGCAAAATTTGCGGCAACCAAGAAACGTAATCTTGGCGTTTGGTAAACGGTGTAGCATCAAAAAAATTCCAATCAGATTAATTGAGTTTATATTTTGATCGGGCATTTCTGAACGCAACGATACTAAATATGTGTATATTTTTTTTTTTAACCTTTTAACTCTCAATGGGGTGAACAGGGAGTGATTTGAACTTTTTTTTAGTTTTTTTTTAAACTTTTTTTTAACTTTTTCTTATTTTACTACTCCACTTAGAGGACTTTAAGGATCAGCAGTCTGATCACTCATTCATTTCTGTAGATCAGAGCAGCATTGCTCTGATCTGTAGAAAAGCAGCTCTCCTCTCACACACAGCGCTCTGCCCATTTCGGGTTCCTAGGACATCAGTGCCGGTTCCACACATCACCACAATCAAAACACACACAACATTGCCCCTTTCCTGACTGGGGACCAGGCTAGGGTCGGGTCTTATGGTTGGCCACCTAATGGTAAGGGCCTTCCCACCCACTAGTCCAGGAACCCAGGAGGGGGGAGGGGTGATGTCCGGGGAGTGAGGACTATACATTGTGACTGGTGTGCAACTCTTTATCCTATTGTTTAGTTGTATATTTTTGAGTCTTGCACCTTGTTCACACCATTGGTGTTCCAGACATCCATTTTTTAATTAGTATGCATTTTCTGTCTGAGAACCCTGCCCCAACCATAGTCATGTGTCTTATTTCACATATATAACTTGGTCCTTTGCTTACCATACAGAGCAAGTTTTTAACTGCATGTGAGGTTACACATAGGTTAGGGACCCCAAAAATAGAGATTACCTTGGCGTTTGGTTTTGGGGCTCCTTTGCATTGATCAATACAATGGCTAAACATCTATTATATTCCTATTATTCATAGCAGTTATGCATATTTCATTTTCATGTTTTTCACTTTTTTCAGATAGTTCATTGTATTTTTCAGTCTAGCATTCCCGTAGCAGTTCTGCTTTTCATTATTCCCCTATACATTGTGACTGGTGTGCAACTCTTTATTCTATTGTTTTGGGGAGTGAGGAGAGGCAACCAGGGCCGGCGTCAACACCCGGCATACCCGGGCAAATGCCGGGGCCCTGGAGAGCCAGGGGGGCCCACTCGCCTGAGTCTGCTGCCCCCGGGCCGAGTTCCGGGGACCGCAGTCCTCGGCAGGAATCTGCAGCACTGTCCCTTTAAGGCGCGCAGACTTCCTGGTTTGAACTTCATCTGTGGGCGGAGCTACCCACCGGCGTCTGCTCAGTCCCACAGATGAAGGAGATGCAGGACAACCAGTGACCCCCAGCAAAGCGCTTCTCTCCGGCGCTGTGTGGGCCCCCTCTCCACCGTGACCTGAGCGGTATGTGCCCACCCCGCCCCCCGATTTATGGGCCCCAGTGAGCTGTATGGGCTTCTCCCCCCCCCCCAGGTGTATGTCCCCCTGAGCCGCGTGTGTGGGCCCCACAGAGCCGTGTGTGTGTGTGTATGTGTGTCTCTGTATGTACCAGAGCTATGTGTGTCTCTGTATGTACCAGAGCTATGTGTGTCTCTGTATGTACCAGAGCTATGTGTGTCTCTGTATGTACCAGAGCTGTGTGTCTCTGTATGTACCAGAGCTGTGTGTCTCTGTATGTACCAGAGCTATGTGTCTCTGTATGTACCAGAGCTATGTGTGTCTCTGTATGTACCAGAGCTATGTGTGTCTCTGTATGTACCAGAGCTATGTGTGTCTCTGTATGTACCAGAGCTATGTGTGTCTCTGTATGTAGCAGAGCTATGTGTGTCTCTGTATGTAGCAGAGCTATGTGTGTCTGTCGCGGGCGGAGGAGGGGACGCCGCGCTCTCCCTACTGCTCGGGTCCGGCTGCCGCTGCTGCTGCGGCCTCTGCTGCTCGGTGGCTCGAGCGATGGGCCGGATCCCGGGGACTCGAGCGGCGCTCCTCGCCCGTGAGTGAAAACGGATTGGGTTTTGGGATAGTTTATTGTCCGTGACGCCACCTACGGTTGTGGTGATTTGTTAACACCACCGCTGCTCTGTATGGGGAGCCCGGGAGTGATGGTATGGAGCAGCCAGTTGTTGATGTGCCCCTCCGTGGGTAGGGGTTTTGGTGCTCCCGGGGCCCGGTGATGGGATTAGGATGGTGGACAGGCGGGTATGGGGCCTGTGGAGGTGCAGGGGCAGCGCTGTGCCGCACGGCACGGAGGTACTCACTCAGCCAGTAAACACGACACAGTTCTCGGTAAACAAACGGCTGGTTGGACGGGTCCCTCGGACGGTTACGGTGCTGCGGTTCCCTGCAGTTAGCGGTGACGGTCTCTTCCCTGCACCTATGTAAAGTCTCTTTGGTAGCGATGGGTCCCCACCGGTTACCCGCTCCCCGGCTTGGATATGTGCCGGAGGAGCCTCTCTCTTGCCCGCAGGCGCTGGCCCTGGGAAACTGGTGCCTTGGCGGTGGCGGTGTCTCCCCTCAATGGTCGGACTGTTGCCTTCAATCGGGACTTGGTTGTTAGGAGACAGAAGTCCCCTTCACTGACGGATTTGGCAAATTATGGCGACTCCTAGCCTTGCCGGGATCCGAAAGGCACCTGCCCTGGTGCTGACTGTTCTTCGTATACTGCTCCGGTACCGCCGGGTCACTACCCGTCCGCGGTCCTTCCAGCAACCTCCGAGCAGTCCCCCTGCAGACTATCACCGCCGTCTGCTGACCTTGCTGTCACAGTCCGGGGCACACACCCGGACCAACTTCAGGCTTGCTCAACTGTTCCTTTTCTGTCACCACTCTTACTGTCCTCCTTTACCACTTCACTTCCTTCTACTTCACACTCCTAAACTCATCTTTCCACTTCTTCCTCCAAACTCTATCTGCCTGGTTCCTCCCGCCTCCAGGGCTGTGAACTCCTCGGTGGGCGGAGCCAACCGCCTGGCCCACCCCCTGGTGTGGACATCAGCCCCTGGAGGAAGGCAACAAGGATTTTGGGTTAGCTAGGTGTACCTGCAGGGAATGTGGGGTGCATGTGGTGTTGTGACCTGTGACCCCTGGCTTGCCCAGGGCGTCACATGTCTCTGTATGTACCAGAGCTATGTGTGTCTCTGTATGTACCAGAGCTATGTGTGTCTCTGTATGTACCAGAGCTATGTGTGTCTCTGTATGTACCAGAGCTATGTGTGTCTCTGTATGTACCAGAGCTATGTGTGTCTCTGTATGTACCAGAGCTATGTGTGTCTGTATGTAGCAGAGCTATGTATGTGGCAGAGCTATGTGTGTATGTACCAGAGCTATGTGTATGTATGTAGCAGAGCTATGTGTGTGTATGTAGCAGAGCTGTGTGTGTATGTACAGTAGCAGAGCTATGTGTGTATGTACAGTAGCAGAGCTATGTGTGTATGTATGTAGCAGAGCTGTGTATGTACAGTAGCAGAGCTATGTGTGTATGTATGTAGCAGAGCTATGTGTGTATGTACTGTAGCAGAGCTGTGTATGTACTGTAGCAGAGCTGTGTATGTACTGTAGCAGAGCTGTGTATGTACAGTAGCAGAGCTGTGTATGTACTGTAGCAGAGCTGTGTATGTACAGTAACAGAGCTATGTATGTACAGTAGCAGAGCTATGTGTGTATGTACAGTAGCAGAGCTATGTGTGTATGTAGCAGAGCTATGTGTGTATGTAGCAGAGCTATGTGTGTGTGTATGTAGCAGAGCTGTGTGTGTCTGTATGCATGCATGTATGATGTGTATCTATGTATGTCAGTGTATATGACTGTATAGATGTGTCAGTTCTATATGTATTTTTGTGAGTTTGTCTTTAAATATGTATATGTATGTGTACATGTGTGTCTGCGTGTGGATGGGGCCCACTGGGACTCTTCCGCCCGGGGCCCACAAAAACCTGGAGCCGGCCCTGGAGGCAACCCAGACCGTTAGTAGGAGGGAGACGTCTGCAGCCAGCAGACGGGATGGTTCAGTTCCAGACAGGGGAGCAGCCATACCACTGACACTGGGGGGACACAGGAGAAACGGTCGCCGCGGAGATACAGTGTCAGTTCCCCCGGGACCAGTGCAGTTCAGGGTACAGATCCTTAGGTTAGGGGAAGCTTTAGTGTCCCATGATAATTCTGCCGGTAGAGGAGATTTCATGTTTCCTGCACCCATCTACAGTGCCCGTGGCACAGCAGCAGAGAGAACCAGGAGCTGAGACTTGAATCTAACTCCCCCCAAAAGGTTTGCGCCACCTGCGAACGGGCCAGGACTTTGACTAAACACAAAAGGGACCCCAAGTAGCTTCAGGCCATGGGGACCTGTCAGAAAAGAGCACACAGAGGAAGGGCCCACCAGTCACTGTACCGATCCCAGTGTCTGAATAGTCCGGGATCGGCTGGAGCCCATCTTTGTGGAAACCGGCACCTCGCAGGCAAAGAACAATCAGTGAATAAAGAACTTAAACCGCAGTCCCTGTGTTGTCTACTTCTTTGCCGGTGCCCCGTGCTTCGGCGTAGACTACCACCTCCATCATCCTCTCTGGGGCCCACTCTACCTGTGGAGAGTGATACCAACTTTGCTGCGTCACACCATCAGCCCCAGCAGTGAGAGACACTCCGCAGTTTCGGCTTCCTCCCTCATAGCCACGTACCACAGGTGGTGCCACGAAGACAACTACTCCCATATCCCCATCTTTCATTGACACCTCGGGGTCACGAAGCCGGGCAAGGCCACTGTGACATCCCCAACCATCACCGGCCCGGTGACAAGTACAACTGTGAGCGCGTCAGATCCATTGGGCTTTGATTTGTCTGTAAAGTTTGTGCTTCTTATCTTACTGTAAATACTTTTATGCCAAAACAGACAAAAGTTTTCTCTACTGGCCAATCCAAAAAATATTTGCTTTTGGTGCACAGAGGCTTTTTTATCAGGCAATGTTACAAATTAAACGAAAGATGATTTCTAGATTATCGGCTGAATAAATCGGCCGCCAGTCACCCGACTAAGGAGCAAAACAATGTCCATCGGACGACAGATGATTGTGCTGATGATTGTCCTGTGCTAGAGTTATTGAGAATCGATTCACAGGATCTGGTCTATTGAGGTCGTCATTAATCGGAGAATCATCAGTAATCTGAGAGCCCTGATATTCGTGGAGGAAGGAGATGGTTCTCAGGGCAGCCAGCGGCCACAGATTACTGACATGGCCGATATACTGGGTCGTACAAATCGATTTGTACCAACTGTATTCTGTGCGCCTGGAAGTGCGATGATCGGCCGGTCTAAGAAAGACCATTAAATGATGGATGATCACCTGGATGTGGACGATCAGCGGTCGTTTAACAGACATGATCGGCCATTGTAAGTGCACTGTGCGTCCCACTGCCTATAAGACTGTATGCAGATGAGAACAACTGGACTCATCATTCCCATAGCTCACAATTACTGGCTGATTGGCCACTAGTGATACACTTTAGATTAAGGCTACACAGCGGCATGTGCGGGCGACATCTAGATCATGCATCTCATTGCTACATTGAAAGACAAATATTTCCAAATGTTTCCAAACGTGTTTGATTTTCTGTTTTTCTTTATTGCAGGAAAATAAAGGAGATGACACAAAGTTATATTTATAATATTCTACCTTTTATTACTGGCATATTTACTATACTTATAAATGTGAGGTTCTTAGTGCACAGTTTAACCAAATTGTGCAAGCCCATCTGCCAACGACAAGGCGACCTCATCAGATGGGGCCCTACACTAACCTATTTACTGTATTTATAATAGTCTTATTATTATCCTAGTAACCTATTCATTACTATTACAATATTATTATACTTATTATTACTATCATTACTTTAGTACTATAAGATCACTAGAATTAAAACTGTTGATCCAGAAGAAGGCGAAAAAAACCCCGGACATATTCAGCCAATTTGTGTCAAGGGGAAAAATTCCTTCTCGACCCCGGGAAAAGGCGATCAGTCTGAGGACCCTGGATCAAACCTGACACTACCTAGTAATGTATTATGTTTTTATTATATTATTCCTAATAATAATAATGCAATATTACAATTTGTATTTCTATATTAGTATTACTATTATTTTTTTAAATACTATTTATGTGTTATGTTGTTGTTGTTATTATTATTATTAATAATGTAATATTATCATTTATATTACTATTTTTTTTAAATACTATTTTTATTCTTTCTAATATTATGAATATTAGTACTAATATTTCTATTATTTCTCTATTTACTATTAATTAGATCCCTATTCCTAAAGCTGTTGATTCAGAAGAAGGCAAAAACCCCTGAACACATTCAGCCAATTTGTGTCTCAGGGGAAAAATTCCTTCTCGACCCCGGGAAAAGGCGATCAGTCTGAGGACCCTGGATCAAACCTGACACTACCTAGTAATGTATTATGTTTTTATTATATTATTCCTAATAATAATAATGCAATATTACAATTTGTATTTCTATATTAGTATTACTATTATTTTTTTTAAATACTATTTATGTGTTATGTTGTTATTATTATTATTATTAATAATAATAATAATGTAATATTATCATTTATATTACTATTTTTTTTAAATACTATTTTTATTCTTTCTAATATTATGAATATTAGTACTAATATTTCTATTATTTCTCTATTTACTATTAATTAGATCCCTATTCCTAAAGCTGTTGATTCAGAAGAAGGCAAAAACCCCTGAACACATTCAGCCAATTTGTGTCTCAGGGGAAAAATTCCTTCTCGACCCCGGGAAAAGGCGATCAGTCCGAGGACCCTGGATCAAACCTGACAGTACCTAATAATGTATTAAGTTGTTATTATTATATTATTCTGAATAATAATGTAATACCTATTAATTATTTACCAATTATTCTAGTCATTATAAATACTGTAATATTATTATTATTAGTTATGCTATGTTTACTTTGTTGCTATTTTACTGATCTTATTACTAATTTTTTATTATTATTATTAGTATCCTACTTATTAATATTTTTTTTTAGATATGTTTGGATTATTGCTATTTTATTATTACTATTATTACTAACATTTGTATTGATATTTTACTAAAATTATAACTTCGATCCCTATTCCTAAAGCTGTTGATCCAAAAGAAGGCAAAAACCCCCGGACACCTTCAGCCAATTTGTGTCTCAGGGGGAAAAATTCCTTCTCGACCCCGGGAAAAGGCGATCAGTCCGAAAACCGTGGATCAAACCTGCTGAAATTATTTTTATGGCTCTAATTATTATTATTATACAATTAATGATTATAATATTAGATACTATATTACTGCTCCTATTATATGTCTTTTTAATGCTTTTACTACATTTTCAACCTATTTCTAAACCTAATAATTACTATTTTATGGTTATTATTAATTATTATTATTATTATACTTACCAGATTTTATGCTGCTGTATGTTGGGGCCACAGTCCATCAGCGTCTCATCACTTTGAAGAGGTTGGTCCATATGGTGTCTTTTATTTTACTGAGGTTGGTGGTGAATTTTTTGAATATGGAAGACTGCCGGCGGATCATCTGTCTCTGTATTGGCTGCTTCTTAACTTGTTGTCTCTTGGCTGGCTTTTTCTGAAGTCTTTGTCTCTTTGCCAGGTGGATCTGAAGTCGTTGACTCTGTGCCGGCTGGTCCTGATCGCGTTTTCTCTTTGCTGGCTGGTTCTGATCGCGTT
Organism: Anomaloglossus baeobatrachus; assembly: GCF_048569485.1. Taxonomy (NCBI): domain Eukaryota; kingdom Metazoa; phylum Chordata; class Amphibia; order Anura; family Aromobatidae; genus Anomaloglossus; species Anomaloglossus baeobatrachus. The sequence goes on along the minus strand of NC_134360.1, from coordinate 50,688,033 downwards.
GACTCTGTTCCGGCTGGTCCTGATCTCGTTGTCCCTTTGCTGACTGGTCCTGATCTTGTTGTCTCTTTGCCGGCTGCTCCTGATCTCGCTGTCTCTTTGCTGGCTGGTTCAGAGTGCTTGTTGTGGTATTTTGCACCATTCTTCTTTTAGCTCCTGAACCTTTCTTTTCTTTCTTCTTAGTGTCTTCTTTCTCATCTTCTTCAAAGTCTTTTACCTCCCGATATTTCATTGGATCGGATATTAGCACTTCATTCCGCTGCTGTGGTGTCTTCTTGGTGTCTTCTTTCTGACTTTCTTCCTGGTCTGTGACCTCCATTGGCTCCGCTATCTCCTCTTCATTCAGCTGCCTTGGCGTCACTGATGGCGGCTTTGGCGTCACTGATGGCGGCTTTGGCGTCACTGATGGCGGCTCTGGCTTCACTGATGGCGGCTCTGGCTTCACTGATGGCGGCTTTGGCATCACTGATGGCGGCTTTGGCATCACTGATGGCGGCTCTGGCGTCACTGATGGCGGCTTTGGCATCACTGATGGCGGCTCTGGCGTCACTGATGGCGGCTCAGGTCTTTTTTCGTATAACGGAAACGGAAGATATTTTTTCTGTGCTTCGCGGTTGGTCGGCATCAGGCGCTGAGAAAAAAAGAGCAAGTTAATTGTCTGCTGAGACGTTCCTTTACATCTATGGACAGAACACGAGGACATAATATGTGGTGTGATCAGTCACCTCCATGTTGAAGATCGGTGATGGCAGGAATCTGGTGCTGTAGATGAGCAGTTGGTTTTCCGCCTCCTCCCTTGTGCTGGGACAATCTGGAGAGAAAACACAAGCAGATAATGGGATCAATCATACAATGTCCAGAAATCCTTAAAATGACAGGAAAATTCCTTTAACCGAAATCATCGTGACCTGCTGGATTCTGAATGATTCTGTGCAAAGAAAATCACACACATTATTATGGAAAACTATTTTCTAACTGACAATGTCCTGTAATTCTGTGCTGGACTAATACATGTTCTGGATTATTAAATGCTGGATTATAGGAATGACACTTTATTCTCAGATTAAGTGGAAATTGTTATTATATAAAATAATAATCTCACATGATACGTATCCAGATCCGAAGATGCAGTGCCGGCGGCGGGAGACGTCCTAAATAAAACAGAATCTGGTGAGTGTCCACTTATCACTCATCAGGGATGGACAATAGGATGAGGGTCCGTGTATAATAAAGCTGCAGACCTCCATAGAGCGGTTGCTCGCTGCCATCTTGTAAATGTCGTACATTGACAACTCCATTTGAAAATCTGTGAATCCAAAAAAGATTTAGTCACAGATCTGATAGAGATCAAACACCGCAGCTTCCCACACATATTCATAGTGAGCGCCCCCCCCCCCCGGTATCAGACCCTATTACACCCATAAATGGAGGCAACATAAGCAAATCCAGTCTATTCTGGGTGTTTGTAGAGTCTCCAGTATAGGTAATACCACATGGAAAACATTGTACATAGGATTGTGCTGGGGCCTGTAAATACAGATATATGGCAAACATGGATTTCTATGTTCTTCATGCAAATAAAAACAAGTAACCCCACAAAAATGACAGCGAAAGTGACTTCATTACCAGCACATAGAGCCTGACCCCCAATAACAGTGCCAGGCACTAATCCCACTGACATTAGTGGTAAATAATGCCCCAATAAATAATACCGGCCGCAGTGTCCTGTGTAACCTAAACATAATCTTCTGCTTTCCTGCAGCCACTAGGGGGAGCACAGTGCACCAGTAAATACAGATTGCACTGATAGCGCCCCCTAGTGGCCGGTGACAGCAGCGGTTGTGGCAGAATTCTCGGCTCTGCCCGGTGTTCTCTCCTGTTTTGAGTTTAGATGAAATGATAAAATCATCAGTGGATTCCAGATAACAGGAAAGAAGCATCGAGGAGAGGAGATAAATCAGTGTCCGGTCATCAGGGGATGTGATGGTGGCTACTCACCGATATACAACTCCACTCGTCACTGTCTGTAAAACACTGAGGAGAGCGACAGTTTGTTTGTGTTTATTTCTTCAGATTCAAATCCAGCAATCTTATTGGCTGCTGACCAGTGTCATGCAACACGCAGAATTTAAAGGGACAGGACGCTGTTATTTCTTCACAGTGCATTTCATATAGACGTGCTATAACTCTGCTTAATATATGAAGCTGGGGAGATAATCTGGGGGAGCAGCTTTATGTTTTCATACTCAGCAATTAAAATGTCACTATTGATATCGTCAGAACATTATATTCTACATATTATTAGAGTATCGGTGCATGAAGGAGTTAATTATAAATTATATTATTTTCAATTATCTCTTTCTGAACAGGATATTTTACACAATTTCCTTTTTCTCACACGGCTGATGGCTATTTCTACATTACTGACATGTAACTTAATGACCCTGACTGCGGCCGAGGTGTCAGCCTGACCCCAATATCATCACTGGGGTCCATTGGTTGCAATAAGTTCTGAGCTGATGGGGCTGAGGGAGATTTTCTGATTCATGTTCAGTTTTTCATCTGCTGCCGTTTCCTTCTCTGCATGTTCAGCGCTTAACGTCGCCCATTTCTTGGTAATCGACAAATCTTGAAGCCCCGTCTGCTGTGAAATTGTTGCCACGTTTTCCTGTGCTCTGTCTTGGCATGAAATTGTCTTCATCAGCCTCACCTCTGCAGTTGAGTTTGACTTTTCCTCACTCAGTTTTTCTCTATTTACTCACACACCTGACTATAATCCCTCATAATCCCTGACTTTGTGTTATGGGCAGCACAGTGGCTCAGTGGTTAGCACGGCTGCTTTACAGTCCTGGGTTCAAATCCCTCCAAAGACAACATCTGCAAGGAATAACAAAAAAGCTCCGGCACACCACTTTTTTTTGTTATTTATTGGACTTATTTTCTCCAGAGCACCTGACTATATAGTTGAGCCAGGTCTACTCTACTATTTAACATCTGCAAGGAGTCTGTATGTTCTCCCATGTTTGCATGGGTTTCCTCCACATTCTCTTTTTTATTCCAACACTCTATGACGTCTATGGATTATCACACCTTGTACACAGGTGATCAGAACCTGGGCAATCATCAATCAGAAGTTCCCAGTGGAGCACAGTTTTTACAGCAGGGCAGTTTTCTATGTACAGAGTCACTGGGTAACTCTCCTTCTGTAGAGTGTAAGCTCTTATGGTCAGTGGGGTCCCTTCTCTCTTTCCTATAGAGTGTAACCTCTTATGGTCAGTAGTATCCTCTCTCTTCTGTACAATCTAACCTCTTTTGGTTAGTAGGATCTCTCCTTCTCTCTCTCTCTCTTCTGTAGAGTGTAAGCTCTTATGGTCAGCAGTGTTCGCTCTATACTGTAGAGTGTAAGCTCTTATGGTCAGCAGTGTCCTCTGTATACTGTAGAGTGTAAGCTCTTATGGTCAGCAAGTTCATCTTTTTCCTGTAGTGTGTAAGCTTTTATGGTCATCGGGGTTCTCTCTGTCCTGTAGAGTGTAAGCTCTTATGGTCAGCAGTATCCCCTCTATACTGTAGAGTGTAAGCTCTCATGGTCAGCAGTGTCCTCTCTATACTGTAGAGTGTAAGCTTTTATGGTCATTGGGGGTTCTCTCTATACTGTAGAGTGTAAGCTCTTATGGTCAGCAGGGTCCTCTCTGTACTGTGGAGTGTAAGCTCTTATGGTCAGCAGGGTCCTCTCTGTCCTGTGGAGTGTAAGCTCTTATGGTCAGCAGGGTCCTCTCTGTCCTGTGGAGTGTAAGCTCTTTTGGTCAGCAGGGTCCTTTCTGTCCTGTAGAGCGTAAGCTCTTATGATCAGCAGTGTCCTCTCTATACTGTAGAGCAGGGTCGGACTGGGGTGTCTGGGGCCCACCAGGGGAATTGACTCCAGGGGCCCACCCTACAGCTAAATTTAAACACACATTACACAGGCAGCTCCTGCACATCTATAATGTGCGCCATAACTGGGATGTACAATTATAGTAGTTTGCAGTAATGGGGTCTTTGGTGAAAACAAATTATCACTGATCCACAGGTTTGGTTAGTGATTACTTATTGATCGGTGGAACCAGACCAGTGGAAATCGCACCGATAGGAAGATTGGGGAACGTTTTGCAGCGGCAGCAGGTGGAGTGTGTGACCGCAGCTCCATTCATCCTCTGTGGAGCAGCCAGATAAAAACAAGCGCAGCGCTCGCAGCCACTGAGGGAATGAATGGATCAGGGGTCGAGTCGGACACGAGCTCCAGTGTAATGGGGGATAAAAGTTGCACGATTCGTGCAGGTCCCAGCAATCGGACCCCACTGATGAATATATTATCACTAATCCTTAGGCCACGTTCACACGTTCAGTATTTGGTTAGTATCTTACATCAGTATTTGTAGCCAAAACCAGGAGTGGGTGAACAATACAGAAGTTGTGCTCGAGTTTCTATTACACGTTTCCTCTGATTTTACCGCTCCTGGTTTTCGCTTTAAATACTGAGGTAAAAAACTCACTGAATACTCAACACGTGCACGTGGCCTTAGTAAAGGTGATTACTTGTTTTCACTGTAGAACCTCTAAGTGCATATTTCCTGTAGTGTAATAGTCACAGGACAGGGATGGGTTAAATGTTTAAGTATTTAATTTCTATTGGAAATAATCTCCCCCTTATAGAAAGGAAAAAGTGACCTCCATACACAACACAATCCACTATACCAAAACCAATAATACCACATACAAGGGAGAAATACTGCGACACTATGACCAGATAACAAACTACCAAAACATAGTGATCAAAAGCAACCACATACAAGAGAGTAATACCACCATACCATAATTGGACCACATAGTAACCGAATATTACCACATACAAGGGAGAAATACCGCAACACTATACCCACACCACATAATGACCGAATATAACTACATACAAGAGAGTAATACCGCCACACCATAAACAGACCACATAGTGACTGAATATAACCACATACAAGGGAGAAATACCGTGACACTATAACCACACTACATAATGACCAAATAATAGCACACACGAGACATATATCAGTACAGCATGACTAGAGGTACATATTACTACCACACAAGGACATATAATACTACAATAATGATCATGAATAAGAACTACAATGCTAATAACACTAATATTATCATTAGTGCCATAATGCACATGAGCTCTGTATATAGTGTATAGGTAATACAGTGATCACCAGTGACATTATACACAGGAGCTCTGTATACAGTGTACAGTATAGTGTGTGTGTTAATGTAACACACTGACTTACCAGTGATGTCTCTAGCTGACTTTATTCATCTTCACATTTTCTCTTCATCCGGCGCTGACCGTCATCACTTCTTCCTGCCATGATGCGACTCTGCAGAAAATAACAGTCACCTATAGCCGATCACTCCCAGGGCACATTCCTCACTATTTCCCCAATTTCTACACCATGTCAGACTCTTGTTCCCCCATTGGAGACAGTGTCCTCAAAATTAACATATTTCATCAGTAATAATGTCCCCTAATTTGCCCCGACAGTAATTATGCCCCACGTCCCACCATAAACCAATAATGTATGTCCCTCATTCTGGCCCCATATAGTAATTATAGCCCTCATCCTGACCCCTTTTATTTAATAATGTCTGGGGAAACAAGTGGAATCAGAAGGGGTTTTTAATTGCTTCCTGCACAAAATATCCCCCCACACACTGCTCCTCTCCAAAATAGCCCCACAAAGTGCCCCTTTACAAAATGTCCCCCAAAAACTTGCCCTTTGTATAATATCTCCCCCATACTAAATCCCTGTATAAATCCCCCCCCCCACTCTTCAATATACTTTGCTGCCTTCCACAATCCTTGATGTCTCATAATGTCCCCCATTGCCCTATAATGTCCCAATTTCTTTCATAACGTCCCCCACTGACCTATAATGCCCCAATGTGCTTCATAATGTCCCCTATTACCCTATAATGTCCCCCACTGCCTTATAATGTCTTCAACTGCCCTATAATGTCCCTTACTGCCTTATAATGTCTTCCACTGCCCTATAATGTCCCCCACTGCCCTATAATGTCCCCCACTGCCTTATAATGTCCCCTACTGCCCTATTATGCTCCCCACTGTCCTATAATGTCCCCCACTGCCTTATGTCCCCACTGCCTTATAATGTCTTCCACTGCCTTATAATGTCTTCCACTGCCCTATAATGTCCCCCACTGCCTTATAATGTCCCCACTGCCCTATAATCTCTTCCACTGCCCTATAATGTCCCCACTGCTTTATAATGTCCCCACTGCTTTATAATGTCCCCCACTGCCCTATAATCTCTTCCACTGCCCTATAATGTCCCCACTGCCTTATAATGTCCCCCACTGCCCTATAATGTCCCCACTGCCCTATAATGTCCCCACTGCTTTATAATGTCCCCACTGCTTTATAATGTCCCCACTGCCTTATAATGTCCCCCACTGCCCTATAATCTCTTCCACTGCCCTATAATGTCCCCACTGCTCTATAATCTCCCCACTGCCTTATAATGTCCCCCACTGCCCTATAATGTCCCCACTGCTTTATAATGTCCCCACTGCCTCATAATGTCCCCACTGCCTTATAATGTCCCCACTGCCTCATAATGTCCCCACTGCCTTATAATGTCTTCCACTGCCCTATAATGTCCCCCACTGCCTTATAATATCCCCCACGGCCCTATTATGTCCCCCACTGACGCATATTATGCTCCAAAAAGTCCCCCACCGCTTCTTAATGCCCCTTGTAAAATAACACTGCTCCTCCCCCACCACAGCCCATCATGTAAAATTATTGTACGTCCTCTTCAGCTACTCTGGAGCTTACCTGTGCCTGCGCGTCCTCCTCTTTATCTCTGCAGCTGCGGCTCCGGTGATGATGCATATTGGTGCAGGACTGAAACGCGCTCCTCTGCCTCAGTCCTGTCACGTCCTCTTCCTCTGCAGCCCCGGTGATGATGTCCCGTCGTGGTGCAGTGCTGAGCAGCGCTGCTCTGCCTTTTGTCGCTGGGCGCACTGTACAAATGTATGCGTGCCTGAAAGACGCACATACATTTGAATACTGGCGCGGTCTACAGGTCCTGCACACATCATCGGTGCAGGCCTGGGGACTCCCACAGTGCACCGCTAGGACCTTCGGTGAGTCACATGACACACGTAATGTCATTAAAGGTCCTTCAACTGCGGAAACTTCAGTGATCGTACAGAACTTGTACTTCCACCCCTCATAGTATTGATTTTCCATCTATAAAAAAGACCCTTTTGAAATTTATCCCCATTTTGCAGCAGGACAAAGAAGTGGATTTGGTTTTGTCCAGAAGCATTAATGTGGTTGCCAAACGTGCTAGAACCATCGGTAATATAATTTCTCCTAGTTTTTATACTTCCGGAAATAAAAAACAAACGTGGCTTAGCACAACTGGTTCACACCGATGTGGGTCCCAGAGATGTAACCTTTGTCGATTTATGAAACCGACTCAAACTTTCCAGGGAAAGAATGGTGATATCTTCAAAATTACATCTTTTCTTAATTGTTCTTCCATATATGTCATTTATAAGGCTTCTTGCCAAATTTGCAACAAGGATTATATAGGTTGCACCTCTAGGCAGGGCCGGCGCCAGCACCCGGCAAACCTGGTCAAATGCCGGGGCCCTGAGCTGCCGGGGGGGCCCACTCGCGGTGGCAGGAGTGGCGCACCGCTACTCAGGGGGGCCCGGTGGCCGCGCTGTCACCGCCCGCCGCCGAGGATCACGCTTTCAATTGCATCGGCATCGCAGGTGCCGATACAATTGAGAGCAATGATGAGAGAGTGAGCAGCGCGCTCTCTCTCTTATCATTCTCCCCGCTGTGACTGTCGGCATTCTTCTGACAGCTCTGCAGAGGACCGCGGTGACGTCATCACTGCGCGCCTGCTGAGAGGTCAGAGCGAGCGACAGCAATGGACGACGCGCCGAGGAGACCGGATCAGCGGGGGAACGAGGAGAAGTGAGCCGCCCCTCTACTGACACTGGACTCCCCTGACTCACAGGCCGGCCACTACACAGCGGCACTAGTACACATAGGGGCCCGGTAGCCGCTCTGCAGAGCCGGCTGCCGGGCCCCTATGTGTAGTGCCGCTGTGTAGTGGCCGACAAAGCGACCGTCAGGGGGCCGGCCTGTGAGTCAGGGGAGCCCAGTGTCAGTAGAGGGGCCCCTGACCTGGAGAGGCCCACCAGCCGTATCTGAGCTGCAGGAGTGCTCCTGACCTGCTCAGAAGACGGAATAAGCCATCCTGCAGGACCTGCGATGATGTCACGCCCATGTGACTGTGTGGGAGGAGACACATGATGCCGGGCAGAAAGCAAGAGATGCTGAATCCTGACGGAGATTTGGACACATGACTGGTAATAAGAAAAGAGGGGACATGAGGGGAAAGGGGGCTGCAGGGTGAGTGGCATGTGAGGGCTGCAGACTGACAGAAGGATGTGAAGGGGTGCAGAGAGTTTGAGAGGGGTAAGTTGGGGTACAGGCAGGGTGAGATATGTGGGCAGGGTGTGCGAGATATGGGGGTGTAGTGTGTGTGATCTGGGGCGTGCAAGCTGTGTGAGATGTGGGGGTGTAGTGTGTATGATATGGGGGTGCAGGCTGTATGGGGAGCAGGGTGTGTGAGATATGGGGGTGTAGTGTGTATGATATGGGGGTGCAGGCTGTATGGGGAGCAGGGTGTGTGAGATATGGGGGTGTAGTGTGTGTGATCTGGGGGTACAGGCTGTATGGGGAGCAGGGTGTGTGAGATATGGGGGTGTAGTGTGTGTAATCTGGGGGGTGCAGGCTTTATGGGGAGCAGGGTGTGTGAGATATGGGGGTGTAGTGTGTGATCTGGGGGCTTCAGGCTTTATGGGGAGCAGGGTGTGTGAGATATGGGGGCAGGGAAGTAACTACCGCGGTCGCAGGGGTCGGAAAGAGAAGAGAGGTACTTGTTTTTTTATTTTGCTGGCTGCATGACACATGGAGGCCTGGGGGTGCTGGCTGCATGATACATGGAGGTCTATGGGACTACATAATAAACATGAAGGACACCTTATACCTGGACTAGGGGTGCATTTATACATGGAGGAGTATGGGGCTACATAATACAAAATGAAGGACACCTTATACATGGAATATAGGGGTGCATTATACATGGAGGAGTATGGGGCTACATAATACAAAATGAAGGACACCTTATACATGGAATATAGGGGTGCATTATACATGGAGGAATATGGGGCTGCATAATACAATATGATTTATGGCGCTACATTATAACACATATAGGACTATGGGGGCTACATTATAATATATGGAGGAATATGGAGGCTACCTTATACATGGACTATGGGTGTGCGTTATAAAACTGGAGGCCTATGTGGTGCAGTATAATATATGGAGGACTATGTGGTGCAGTATAATATATGGATAACTATGGGGTGAATTATAATACATGGAGAACTTTGGGGGTGCATTCTAATATATCAAGGGTTATGTGGGACCCTTTATATTATACGGAAGGCTATGTGGGGGCCATTATAGTAATTGGAGATCTATATACAAGGGGGGGCAAAGATACAAGTATGGGATGGAAATGTTTTGTCCTGAGGGAAAAAGGCTCTTTCCCTCAGCACCCAGCTTTCCCATGCTCTGCTGTACATCTCTCAGCACCCAGCTTTCCCATGCTCTGATATGGGAAAGCTGGGTGCTGAGGGAATGATGTATAGCAGAGCATGGGGAAGCTGGGTGTTGAGGACAAGATGGATATCAGAACATGGGAAAGCAGGGTACTGATAGAGGGATTTCAGATCATGGGAAACCTGGGTGCTGAGGGTAAGAGCCAAGTGTCAGCGTCATTATCCTGTACCCCAAGTGTCAGTGTCATTATTCCGTACCCTAAGTGTCGGTGTACGTGGAGGGGGGCCCCGGTCCAAATTTTGCACCAGGGCCCATCAAACTCTAGTTACGCCACTGAGAATTAATCACTGTATTCTACATGAAGGTGCCTACTGCTATCTGGCTCTGCACTGTGCTGTATACAGGCTGTGCTATGTTATATAGCACAGCCTGTAAATAGCACAGTGCAGAGCCAGATAGCAATAGGCACCTTCATGTAGCATACAGCTTGTATATAGCCTATATACAAGCTGTATGCTACATGAGGGTGCCTATTGCTATCTGGCTCTGCACTGTGCTATATACAGGCTGTGCTATATACAAGGTGTATGCTACATGAGGGTGCCTAATGCTATCTGGCTCTGCACTGTGCTGTTTGGGTCTGCACTGTACTATATAGGTCTATGTACTACATGAGGATACCTAATGCTATCTGGCTCTGCACTGTGCTATATAGGTGCTGTGTACTATATGAGGGTGCCTAATGCTATCTGGCTCTGCACTGTGGTATATAGGGGCTGTATACTACATTAGGGTGCCTAATGCTATCTGACTCTGCAATGTACTATATAGGGGCTGTGCACTACATGAGGGTGCTTAATGCTATCTGGCTCTGCACTGTGGTATATAGGGGCTATATACTACATGAGGGTGCCTAATGCTATCTGGCTCTGCACTGTGGTATTTAGGGGCTGTATACTATATGAGGGTGCCTAATGCTATCTGGCTCTGCACTGTGGTATTTAGGGGCTGTATACTACATGAGGGTGCCTAATGCTATATGTGTCTGCATTGTGCTATATGTGGGCTGTATACTACATGAGGGTGCCTATTGCTATCTGGGTCTGCATTGTGCTATAAGTGGGCTATATACTACATGAAGGTGCCTAATGCTATATGTGTCTGCATTGTGCTATATGTGGGCTGTATACTACATGAAGGTGCCTAATGCTATCTAGGTCTGCATTGTGCTATATGGGGGCTGCTTAATGTTATATGGGGGCTGCATAGTGCATATGGGGGCTACATAATACTATATGGAGGACAATGGGGGCTTCATAACACAATATGGGGGCTGCAAACTACTATACCCCCAGAGTTGTATATCCCCTCCACCCAGGTGCTGTATACCCCCTTAGAGCTGTATGTTCCCTCCACCCAGGTGCTGTATACCCCCTCAGAGCTGTATACCCTCAGAGCTGCATGTCACCCCCCACCTCACAGCTGTTTGTCCCCCCACCTCAGTCACTGCCCTTCTCTAGAGCTGTATGCCCCCCATTGCTGTATACCCCTTTCCTCAGTAATATATATTCCCCCAGTAATGTGTTTGTCCCCAGCCTCTCTTGTGATGTATATACAGCAGTGTTAGTGTGCTCTATGTGCGGCCATGTCTGTTAGACAAGCCGGGAGGTGAATGAGGCTGTTGCCGGCTTCCCAATATTAGAAATATATATACAGGATAAATATATAAAAATAATGTGTGTGTGTGTGTGTGTGTGTGCGCATGTATGATGTGTATCTATGTATGTCAGTGTATATGACTGTGTCTAGATTTATGTGTATTTATGTGTTTTTGTGAATTTCTCTTTAAATAAGTATGCGTACGTATGCCTGTATGTGTATGTACCTGTGCATGTCTATGTGTGGATGGGGCCCGGCCGCTGAGACTCTTTTGCCCAGGGCCCACAAAAACCTGGAGCCGGCCCTGCCTCTAGGGCCCTCAGAACACGTATATCGGAACACACAAGACACACCGTCCGTTCCATCTGTATTGGACAGTGAACCAAAGAGAAAAAAACGTTCCTCCTCAGGTTTGACACGTCATTTTCAGGACTTGCATGATGGAGATTTTTCCTCTCTGCACGTAACGGCTATCGAACATATTTCCAAACCTCCGAGAGGGGGCGACTGGTTTGCGCTCCTATTACAGGCAGAAGCAAAATGGATCCTTAAAGGGAACCTGTCAGCAGAAATTTCGCCCAAAACCTAAAAGCTTCCCCCTCTGCAGCTCCTGGGCTGCTTTCTAGAAAGGTCCCTGTTATTATTGTGCCCCATGTGAGACCAAAATAAAGACTTTATAAAGTGGTACCTTTTTGTATTCAGATAGTGTAAATGTGACACGGGGGCGGGCTCTCTGCCGTCCGTTATTCTGCCTCCTGGTCCTGTATGCCGCCCCCATCGCTCCTTTCCATATCTGATGCACCGCCCACTGCTCCAGCCATCCCCGTGCATGCCCAGTGCCAGTCTCACGGGACTGAGCAGTGTGACCGCTGGTGACGTGTGCGCAGGCAAGTGATTATGGGCGGGGCTGTGATTGTTATCAGCAAGTACCCGCCCATAATCTCGTGAGCGCGCAAACCTCACCAGCGGTCACGCTGTGCTCAGGGTAGTGCTAGACTGTATGGGCTGCTTCCAGGGATGACGTCCCTTTTGTCACGTGATAGGGGCGTGTTCAAAATACTGTCACGTGACAAAAGGGATGTCATCCCTGGAAGCAGCCCATACAGTCTAGCACTACCCTGAGCACAGCGTGACCGCTGGTGAGGTTTGCGCGCTCACGAGATTATGGGCGGGTACTTGCTGATAACAACCACAGCCCCGCCCATAATCACTTGCCTGCGCACACGTCACCAGCGGTCACACTGCTCAGTCCCGTGAGACTGGCACTGGGCATACGCGGGCATGGCTGGAGCAGTGGGCGGTGCATCAGCTATGGAAAGGAGCGATGGGGGGCGGCATACAGGACCAGGGGGCAGAATAACGGACGGCAGAGAGCCCGCCCCCGTGTCACATTTACACTATCTGAATACAAAAAGGTACCACTTTATAAAGTCTTTATTTTGGTCTCACATGGGGCACAATAATAACAGGGACCTTTCTAGAAAGCAGCCCAGGAGCTGCAGAGGGGGAAGCTTTTAGGTTTTGGGCGAAATTTCTGCTGACAGGTTCCCTTTAAATTGGACACACGGCAACCAGTGGGTTTAAATTTTCGATCGGATTTGCGGTTTATAATTTAGACTCTATAGAATACATCTGTAACCTAGGAGGTTTTTTTTTTGTTACAATCTTACATTATTGGACAACAGGGATATTCATTAATTATCCAGATAGTAGAAATATATAAATTTTTTAAGGTTTGTTAAACTACAGGGAAGTAAAGGAAAGGGCATGCATATTATCTAACGATGTTACCAAATATGGAACTATGGCCACACTTAAGATTAAGATGACATATGAGTTCTCATATTAACAATCCCGAATTTATCATGTATTTTTGTCACATATTTTTGTACAATATCTTTGTGGATATTATTATTATTCTTTCATACGTGCATGCATATATACAGTATGTATACATGGATTCATTTAGCATCTTATATGTTAATCTTTATATGCATCGTTTTACAACCATATGGAGGTATCATTAATAGTAACTCATTTGTATATGAGCAAATTTTTCTCCTCCTCCTTCCTAGTCATGATTACATGTGTGCATGTATGCGTATGTTTCATGTGAAAGTTCCTTATTTTGCATACGTTTGTTTATTTCACCTCCTTGTTTTTCCAAAAAAATTTTTATTTTTTTTTTATTTGACATACCCACATTAGAGTCCTACATCAGACATTTGTTTTCAGCCTATTTTTCTTGAAGACCAGGTTTATACTCACCTGATACGAATAATTAAGGGATCCCTCCCTCGGTTTTGCTTGCTGCCTCTCAGAATTTCCTTTTCACTGGCAGATACACATATATACTCTGATATTAGCTCTATACAGGTAACTTATGATTAAGGACTTACTTGTTTTTAATACTATGTCCGAAACGCGTTAAGTTTTTCTGTATCACGTTTGGTGCAATGCGTTTGTTGGCTGATTTTTAATGACATTTTTCAATAAAGGATACAAGTGATTTTTAAGGATATTGTGCCGGGTCCATACTCTTTCACACTCCTGTTGCTTCACCGGCGTGGACCGGCCGGAGGACTCCGTGCACCCTGAGGATTCCCATGGCGTCGGATGACAGGTGAGCTGAAAACCCTTTTTCTATTTTTATTTAATAATGTCTGGGGAAACAAGTGGAGTCAGAAGGGGTTTTTAATTGCTTCCTACACAAAATATCCCCCCACACACTGCTCCTCTCCAAAACAGCCCCACAAAGTGCCCCTTTACAAAATGCCCCCCAAAAACTTGCCCTTTGTATAATATCTCCCCCATACTAAATTCCTGTATAAATCCCCCCCCCACTACTCATTATACTATGCTGCCTCCACAATCCTTGATGTCTCATAATGTCCCCCATTGCCCTATAATGTCCCAATTTCTTTCATAACGTCCCCCACTGACCTATAATGCCCCAATGTGCTTCATAATGTCTCCTATTACCCTATAATGTCCCCCACTGCCTTATAATGTCTTCAACTGCCCTATAATGTCCCTTACTGCCCTATAATGTCCCCCACTGCCCTATAATGTCCCCCACTGCCCTATTATGCTCCCCACTGTCCTATAATGTCCCCCACTGCCTTATGTCCCCACTGCCTTATAATGTCTTCCACTGCCTTATAATGTCTTCCACTGCCTTATAATGTCTTCCACTGCCTTATATTATCCCCCACTGCCCTATAATGTCTCCCACTGCCCTATAATGTCTCCCACTGCCCTATAATGTCTCCCACTGCCTTATAATGCCTCCCACTGCCTTATAATGTCCCCACTGCTTTATAATGTCCCCACTGCTTTATAATGTCCCCACTGCCTTATAATGTCCCCCACTGCCCTATAATCTCTTCCACTGCCCTATAATGTCCCCACTGCCTTATAATGTCCCCCACTGCCTTATAATGTCCCCCACTGCCTTATAATGTCCCCCACTGCCTTATAATGTCCCCCACTGCCTTATAATGTCCCCCACTGCCCTATAATGTCCACACTGCCCTACTATGTCCCCCACTGACCCATATTATGCTCAAAAAAGTCCCCCACCGCTTCTTAATGCCCCTTGTAAAATAACACTGCTCCTCCCCCACCACAGCCCATCATGTAAAATTATTGTACGTCCTCTTCGGCTACTCTGGAGCGCTTACCTGTGCCTGTGCGTCCTCCTCTTTATCTCTGCAGCTGCGGCTCCGGTGATGATGCATATTGGTGCAGGACTGAGGCGCGCTCCTCTGCCTCAGTCCTGTCGCATCCTCTTCCTCTGCAGCCCCGGTGATGATGTCCCGTCATGGTGCAGTGCTGAGCAGCGCTGCTCTGCCTTTTGGCGCTGGGCACACTGTACAAATGTATGTGCGCCTGAAAGACGCACATACATTTGAATACCGGCGCGGTCTCCAGGTCCTGCACACATCATCGGTGCAGGCCTGGGGACTCCCACAGTGCACCGCTAGGACCTTTGGTGAGTCACATGACACACGTAATGTCATTAAAGGTCCTGCAACTGCGGAAACTTCAGTGATCGTACAGAACTTGTACAATCTCTGAAGTTTATGATTGAAAGGCTTGGGGCCCCTCAGAGTGTGGGGGCCCTGGATGAGCTGCTCAGTCTGCCCACCAATAAACGCCGGCCCTGAGAACCAGGCGGCCCTGTACAGCCGCCCCGCACTATATAAGGCCCACTGAGGGCCCCGGGGCCTACCGGGGGATTCCCCGCTACCCCAGTGGGCCAGACCGACCCTGCTGTAGAGTGTAAGCTCTTATGGTCAGCAGTATCCCCTCTCTTCTGTAGAGTGTAAGCTCTTATGGTCAGCAATGTCCTCTCTGTCCTGTAGAATCTAAGCTCTTATGGTCAGTGGGGTCCTCTCTATACTGTAGAGTGTAAGCTCTTATGATCAGCAAGGTTCTCTCTCTCTCTTTTCTTTCCCCCCATTTACATTTTCTGAACAATTACAAGTTTCCCAATATTGGGATTCATGCAGATTTGTTTGCAGTTGTCCATTCGGAAAGTCTTTTAGAATCCTCCAGCCGCTCTGTTCCAATAGAGGCCTGAAAAATTGTTAAAAAATGCTTGAAATCCACTTCTTCATTTGTATTTAAAAATGACTTTGCGGTTCCTACATTCAGGCTTTTGAATCTTTTTTTATCCTCAGGTTTCCAGACATGACAAGCGTTTAACAGAAGTGACCGGATCATTCTTCTGGCATTTTCTCCTGTGAAGCCGCTGTATACTTTACAATAGAAGTTACTAAGAATGCAAAAAAAAATCCCAAAGTCACCTGAGTGTTTTTACTTAATTTTAGAGTATTATTCCTTACTTAACGGAATGAAAAGAAAACGAGAAAAAAATGGCCACAAGAAACACTTAAAAAATTGTTGAAACAATGTTAACAGACAACGCTTTAGAGGAACTGTCAGCAAAACGCTACGTTAAATGCAAAGAAGATGCTAACAAAAAAAGTGCAAGGACCAAAAAATGCCAAGAATTGTCACATAGAAGAATTCCGGAAGCGGTTTCCACAGGAAAATCTTTTCGTATTTGAACTGTTAACGAAACACAGTGTGAACTTATCCATACATTTAAACAGTGCGGCTCCAGGACTGAGGCGGAGGAGCTCCTGAGCCCCGCACCACAATGCCGCATCACCGGGGCCGCTCGGAAGAAGAGGACGCTCAGGTACTGGGTAAGCGCTCCTGAGGAGCCAAACGTGACACGGAAAATCATTTTAGATGCGTGGGCCGTCGTGTGGAAGGAGCGGTGTTACTTTACAAAGAATATTAGCAGGCAGTGGAGGATGTTATGGAGAAAATTGATTGGGACTTTATTGGGAAATGGGGGGACATTATTGAGAAATTTGGAACATAATGGGGTAAATTGGGACATGATGTGGCAATGTGGGACATTATGGGGCAATGGGGGACATTATGGTGCAATGTGGAACGTTTTGGGGCAATGGGGTACATGATTCGGCAATTTGGGACATTATGGGGTAATGAACATTATGAAACAAATAGGAACATTTTAGGGCATTGGTGGACATTATAGGACAATAAGGGACATAATGAGGCAATTAGGAAGGAGACAGTGAATGGATAATATAGTATAATGAGGAGCTGGGGGGACTTTATGCAGAGATGTAGTATGGGGGAAATATTATAGAAAGGGCAAGTTTTGGGAGGACATTATGGAAAGGAGCACTTTGTGGAGCTATTTTGGAGAGGAGCAGTGTTTGGGGGGATTATTTTGTGCAGGAAGCAATTAACAACCCTTCTGATTTCCCATGTTTCCCCTAGCTAACAAAAGACCTCTGTGGGTGGCATCATTCCAGCGCTGTCCGTAATTGCGATTTGTGGCTTACGTTACATTGTGACATCACAGGAGCCCCACGTCCAATCACTGCCAGCTTCTGTCTCCCCACCTTAGGAATGAACAATCATTTGGGGGAACATAGGGGCCCAGTATGGGAGACTTTATTAAATAAAGGGGGCCAGGATGGGAGATATTATTACCATATGGGGCCAAAGTGAGCAACATACATTATTGGTTGATGGTGGGAAATGGTGGACATAATTACTGTAGGGCAAATTAGAGGACATTATTACTGCTGTAATATAATTTAATTTTGAGAATACTGTCTTCCATGGGGGGGAACAAAAGTTTGATATAGCGTAGAAATTGGGAAAAAAGTGAGGAATGTGCTCTGGGAGTGATCGGCTATAGGTGACTGTTTTATTTTCTGTAACGTCGCATCATGGCAGGAAGAAGTGATGGTGGCGGTCAACGCCAGATGAAGAAAAAAATGAAGGTGAATAACTTCAATTTAGAGAGGTCACTGGTAAGTCAGTGTATTGCATGTACACACTGTACACTATATACAGAGCTGCTGTGTATAATGTCACTAATTAATGTCACTGGTTATCACTGTATTACTTGTGCACTATATACAAATCTTCTGTCTATAAAGTCACCAGTGATCGCTGTATTACCTGTACACTGACACGATATACAGAGCTCCTATTTATAATGGCACTGATGGTAATATTAGTATTATTAATATGGTGGTTTTTATCCATAATCATTATTGTTGTTTATTCGGGCACTGTGTAGTGGTAATATGTGGTCTGGTCACAGTGTGGGGTTATTTCTCTATTGTATGTGGTATTATTTGGTCATCTATGTGGTCTGATCATAGTGTTGCAGTATTTCTCCCTTGTATATGGTATAATTGGTCTTGGTATAGTGGATTGTGTTTGGAGGTCACTTTTTCTCTCTATCAATAAAGGGAAGATTATTTCCAGTAGAGATTAAATACCTGAACGTTTAACCCCTCCCTGTCCTGTGACTGTTACACTGTAGCAAATACGCTAAGTAATCGCCTATTCTAAGGCAATGTGCCCATGTTGAATATTCGGTAAGGTGTTACATCAGTATTTGTAGCCAAAACCAGGAGTGGTAAAATCAGAGGAAAAGTATAATAGAAACACCTCTGCATTTTTAACCGACTCCTAGTTTTGGCTTAGAAATACTGATGTAACAAACTGACCAAATACTGAACGTGTGAACGTGGCCTAAGGATCAGTGATCAGTTATTCATCTGTGGGGACCGATTGCTGGGACCTGCACCGAACCTGCAACTTTTATCCCCATTAAAGTGGAGCTGATGTCCGACTCGACCCCTGATCCATTCATTCAATAAGTGATCACCTACCCAACCTGTGAATCGGTGATCACTTCACCAGAGATCCCCCTTACTGCAAACTACTGTAACTGTACATCAGTTATTGTATGCACAGGAGATTTGCAGGAGCCGCCTGTCCTTTACCATCAATGCTGCACTATAACAGGGATAACGGCCAACAGGTATCTGCATATCACTGTAGGGTGGGCCACTGGAGGCAATTTACCTGGTGGGCCCCAGACACCCCAGTCCGACGCTGTGCGTAAAAGTAACATTGGTATGTAACACATCCACATTGCAATGTGTTATGGGCAGTTATTAATTCAAGTGAGTGTAATGCTCCATGGGGACCATCCTGGTCACAAGGACACTTTCCTGGGGGCTCAGTCACCTTTTGTTATGGTGCTGATAGAAGGATTTGGTGGTTGTAGGATACTGTGTCACCAAAGTGTAACTTTTTTTAATTAGTGTCACACCTATCACTTGGGAGAGAAGGCACCTCGCTGGAGAAGCGTCCACTCCTCGTGGGCTATGTATCCATCCCATAGGGTGAGCTCTTTCTTGTCTGGGGTGCAGCTGGCGGCTCGATGTGTGCTCCCGGTCAGGGCGCTCCATCTCCTGCAGTAATGAGGGGCTGCGATCTGTCATTCCGTCTCCATATATCACGTTACCCTGAACGAGAGCTGGAAATTACAGATTAGTGATGTGGGGTGTCTCATAGACGCATGACATCACTAACCTAGGGCTTAGTGGCAGCTATGGGCTGCTGCCATAAACTTCTTATTACCCCGATTCCCTCCGCACCAGGGCAACGAGAAGAGTCGGGTCCAGCGCCAGAATTGGTGCATCTTATGGATCCGCCACTTCTGGGGCGGCTGTGGGCTGCTATTGTTAGGCTGGAAAGGGCCAAATAACGATGGTCCTTCCCACCCTAATAATATCAGCCCCCTGTTGTCTGCTGCACCTTGGCTGGTATTAGAAAAATGAGGGGATCCCACGTCATTTTTTTTAATAAATCAAATAATTAAAAAAAGGGGTGGAATCCCCTCTATTTTTCATAACCAGCCAAGGCACAGCAGAGAGCTGAGGGTTGCAGCCTGCAGCTGCTGCTGTTCCTGTGCAGGATATGAAAAATGGGGGGGACCCCATGTTATTTTTTTTACCCCAAAAAAAAAACAAAAAAAAAAAAACAAGCTGGCTATCCCTCTATGAAGCTATTCTATTATTTTTTTCTATGTATTCTTTCTTATTATCTAATCTATATGTTCTTATTATCTATCTATCCATCTAGCTATTCTTTCTATTTTTTCATATATAATCTATTCTACCTATCTATCCATTATCCTTTCCTATCATATTTTGTTTTTCCTTTAAAAAAACGCAATGACAAAAGTGCACCAAAAACGCACCACAAAACGCACCTACATTACAAGCATTTTTTGGGACATTTCCCGACTCTCTGCGACAAGGTGCAGTTTTGGTTGCAGTTTGTGTGCAGAAAAAACTGCAGCATGTGCATGCAGCCTTACCCAACTCCTTCTTCATTGGGAGGGAGAAGGGCAGAATTTACTATCCCGGTCAGTCCCGAAAGTGCTTCAGATGTGGTAAAACAGGTCATCTGGCCAATGACTGTACTGTGGGGAAGTGCAGCCTGTGTGGGGAAATCGGCCATATCGCTGCAGACTGCTGGGACGTCAGGTGCAACCTCTGTGGTAAGATGGGCCACCCTCACAGGGACTGTCCAGATCCCTGGCACAACATCTGTAGAGTCTTCCCTGATGAGGATGTGATGGTAGCGGCAGAGGCTCAGGAGGTAGCGGCAGAGGCTCAGGAGGTAGCGGCAGAGGCTCAGGAGGTAGCGGCAGAGGCTCAGGAGGTAGCGGCAGAGGCTCAGGAGGTAGCGGCAGAGGCTTAGGAGAAGGATTCAATGTCGGGAAAGGTACTGATCAGCTCAGATGTCCCCCGGGAGTTTACTCATGTAACACCAGAGCAGCAGGGTACGGAGGGTGCAGAAGGGAACATGGAGGTCGTCCCTCAGGTGCAGCAGCCTCAGGTAGCCCCCCCTTCAGCATCACTGTCTGTATCTGATGACTGGAGCATTAATCAGAATAAACGGAAGAAAAAGAACACGTCCTCCCGTAAACCTGAGGCAGAATATGACAGAGCTAGTAAGAAGGGCCAGAGCTCTGCAGGTGTGATGGTCGTGTCCAACAAGTATGGGGCTTTATCTGAGTCAAATGATAATGATTATGAGGAAGAGTTGGGGAAACTTGACGACGAGTGTGACAGGGACATAGAGGACCATCCCCCGCCAAAGCGGAAGCCCCTGTCTGTAGACCCTCAGGTAGAGTCTGACATGGACACCGGTGGTGGACCGAACGTCCCTGACTCCTGATGATGGCTGTCACTCTGCTCCTTCTATATATTGTATGGTGATTGCAGGGTTTCTTTGACACTCATTTCCCACCACAGGTGTGGACTCTACTTTATTTGTGTGTATGATCTGATTATTTAGTGCTGGTGTCTATGTAACCTCAGTGATTTGTGTTTTGTATTTATGGAAGTTTTTGTTTATTATACTTGTATTTATGTTTGTTTTTTCCAATTAAAATTGCCCCTATGTACAAGAATATAACTACTATAATACTGCTCCTCTGTACAAGAATATAACTACTATAATACTGCTGCCTATGTACAAAAATATAACTACTATAATACTGCTCCTGTGTACAAGAATATAACTACTATAATATTGTCCCTATGTACAAGAATATAACTACTATAATACTGCTCATATGTACAAGAATATAACTACTATAATACTGCCCCTATATACAAGAATATAACTACTATAATACTGCTCATATGTACAAGAATATAACTACAATAATACTGCCCCTATGTACAAGAATATAACTACTATAATACTGCTCCTATGTACAAGAATATAACTACTATAATACTGCTCCTATGTACAAGAATATAACTATAATACTGCCCCCTATGTACAAGAATATAACTACTATAATACTGCCCCCTATGTACAAGAATATAACTACTATAATACTGCTGCCTATGTACAAAAATATAACTACTATAATACTGCTCCTGTGTACAAGAATATAACTACTATAATACTGCTCCTCTGTACAAGAATATAACTACTATAATACTGCTGCCTATGTACAAAAATATAACTACTATAATACTGCTCCTGTGTACAAGAATATAACTACTATAATACTGTCCCTATGTACAAGAATATAACTACTATAATACTGCTCATATGTACAAGAATATAACTACTATAATACTGCCCCTATATACAAGAATATAACTACTATAATACTGCTCATATGTACAAGAATATAACTACAATAATACTGCCCCTATGTACAAGAATATAACTACTATAATACTGCTCCTATGTACAAGAATATAACTACTATAATACTGCTCCTATGTACAAGAATATAACTATAATACTGCCCCCTATGTACAAGAATATAACTACTATAATACTGCCCCCTATGTACAAGAATATACAGTTAGGTCCAGAAATATTTGGACAGTGACACAATTTTCGCGAGTTGGGCTCTGCATGCCACCATATTGGATTTGAAATGAAACCTCTACAACAGAATTCAAGTGCAGATTGTAACGTTTAATTTGAAGGTTTGAACAAAAATATCTGATAGAAATTGCAGGAATTGTACACATTTCTTTACAAACACTCCACATTTTAGGAGGTCAAAAGTAATTGGCCAAATAAACCAAACCCAAAAAAAAATTTTTTATTTTCAATATTTTGTTGCGAATCCTTTGGAGGCAATCACTGCCTTAAGTCTAGAACCCATGGACATCACCAAACGCTGGGTTTCCTCCTTCTTAATGCTTTGCCAGGCCTTTACAGCCGCAGCCTTCAGGTCTTGCTTGTTTGTGGGTCTTTCCGTCTTAAGTCTGGATTTGAGCAAGTGAAATGCATGCTCAATTGGGTTAAGATCTGGTGATTGACTTAGCCATTGCAGAATGTTCCACTTTTTTGCACTCATGAACTCCTGGGTAGCTTTGGCTGTATGCTTGGGGTCATTGTCCATCTGTACTATGAAGCGCCGTCCGATCAACTTTGCGGCATTTGGCTGAATCTGGGCTGAAAGTATATCCCGGTACACTTCAGAATTCATCCGGCTACTCTTGTCTGCTGTTATGTCATCAATAAACACAAGTGACCCAGTGCCATTGAAAGCCATGCATGCCCATGCCATCACGTTGCCTCCACCATGTTTTACAGAGGATGTGGTGTGCCTTGGATCATGTGCCGTTCCCTTTCTTCTCCAAACTTTTTTCTTCCCATCATTCTGGTACAGGTTGATCTTTGTCTCATCTGTCCATAGAATACTTTTCCAGAACTGAGCTGGCTTCATGAGGTGTTTTTCAGCAAATTTAACTCTGGCCTGTCTATTTTTGGAATTGATGAATGGTTTGCATCTAGATGTGAACCCTTTGTATTTACTTTCATGGAGTCTTCTCTTTACTGTTGACTTAGAGACAGATACACCTACTTCACTGAGAGTGTTCTGGACTTCAGTTGATGTTGTGAACGGGTTCTTCTTCACCAAAGAAAGTATGTTGTCATCCGTGGACGCCCAGGCCTTTTTGAGTTCCCAAGCTCACCAGTCAATTCCTTTTTTCTCAGAATGTACCTGACTGTTGATTTTGCTACTCCAAGCATGTCTGCTATCTCTCTGATGGATTTTTTCTTTTTTTTTTCAGCCTCAGGATGTTCTGCTTCACCTCAATTGAGAGTTCCTTAGACCGCATGTTGTCTGGTCACAGCAACAGCTTCCAAATGCAAAACCACACACCTGTAATCAACCCCAGACCTTTTAACTTCTTCATTGATTACAGGTTAACGAGGGAGATGCCTTCAGAGTTAATTGCAGCCCTTAGAGTCCCTTGTCCAATTACTTTTGGTCCCTTGAAAAAGAGGAGGCTATGCATTACAGAGCTATGATTCCTAAACCCTTTCTCCGATTTGGATGTGAAAACTCTCATATTGCAGCTGGGAGTGTGCACTTTCAGCCCATATTATATATATAATTGTATTTCTGAACATGTTTTTGTAAACAGCTAAAATAACAAAACTTGTGTCACTGTCCAAATATTTCTGGACCTAACTGTAACTACTATAATACTGCTCCTATGTACAAGAATATAACTACTATAATACTGCTCCTGTGTACAAGAATATAACTACTATAATACTGCTCATATGTACAAGAATGTAACTACTATAATACTGCTCATATGTACAAGAATATATCTACTATAATACTGCTCATATGTACACGAATATAACTACTATAATACTGCTCCTATGTACAAGAATATAACTACTATAATACTGCTCCTATGTACAAGAAAATAACTACAATAATACTGTCCCTGGCGCTGTACATGTTCTGGGTGTGGCGGGGGGTGAGAGCGGTGTTGTTTGTGTGTTGCGTTGTGTGTTGCGTTGTTTGTGGAGCGCTGTGTGTGTGTGTTGCGCGGTTTGTGTGGGTGTGGGGTGTGTGTGTGTGTGTTTTGGTGGGAGGTATGTTTTGTGCAATGTGTGTGTTGTGCGGCATGTGCGTATATTTGTGTGTGCCGCGGTATTTTTGTGTTGGGTGTATGTGTAGGGCGGTGTTTGTGGTTCCCAGTGTGTGTGTGGTGTTGTGCAGTTGGGGGGAGGTGTGCACTCCCCATCGTGCTCCATCCCCCATGCTGCGCACCCCCCATCGTGCTCCATCCCCCATGCTGCGCACCCCCCATCGTGCTCCATCCCCCATGCTGCGCACCCCCCATCGTGCTACATCCCCCATGCTGCGCACCCCCCATCGTACTACATCCCCCATGCTATAATAGTTCTCCTATTATACTCAGAGAGGAGTATAATAGGAGGACTATAATAGGAGGAGTAGTCCTGGGGGGAGAGGAGTATAATGCTGGCTCCCTGCACATGTGTACCGGGAGCCGGTGTACGCTGTTAACTATGATACACATCGGGTAACTAAGGGACCTTAGTTACCCGATGTGTATAATGGTTACCAGCGTTCACCGGCTCCGTCACGATCCCAGCATCGCAAGGTTATGTCTGGCGATGCGTGCGGAGGGCCGGGGCGAGCGGCCAATCCATGCGGAGGGCGGGGCAAGGCCGAGGCGAGCTACCAATCCGTGGGGGGGGGGGGCCATGCCGAGGCAGCGGCCAATCAGACGCTTGTCACCGTAAGGACACAATTTTGGAGCAAGACAGACAGACAGAATAAGGCAATTTTATATATAGATAATACTGCTCCTATGTACAAGAATATAACTCTGGAAACTTAATCCCTTCTGGATCCAGCTTATAGGGGGATCTTTGCATGATACTATCTTAGAATATTTCCAACTTAATGAGTGCTCTGCACCATCACATATAGTCTGTGACTCTATGAAAGCCGTGGTCAGGGGCATCTATATCAGAGAAATATGCATACGTAAAAACCAAAACAGACGCTACACCCAAAGTCTAATTCAGGAAGTTTCTGTTGCGGAGGCTGCGGTGGTGCTCAACCCGACAGAGGAAACTAAAAACACTCTAGAGAAGGCACAAATGTCACTCAAAGAAAATCTCATGTCGGCGGCAGCAAATAAACGTTACTTCCTCAAACAGAAATATTTCATAGAGGGGGAAGGAGTAGGGCACCTACTAGCCACGGTCATTAGGGCGCAGGAAGGATCTTCATATATAAATAGGATGAAGACGGAGTCGGGTGATCTTGTAACGGAAAGTGAGGATATAGTGAGGGAGATAAAGAGGTATTATATGCGGCTATACACATCAGACTGTGACCTTACGGAGACTGAGATTGAGCAATATTTGGATGCTCTGTCTCCCCACACTGGCCGACGAAGAAAGGGATTTGTTGGATCGAGACATCCTGTTGGAAGAATTAGAGGAAGCGCTTGGCCAGATGCAAAATGAAAAAGCTCCAGGAATGCATGGCCTGCCTGGCGAGTTTTATAAAACGTATGCACCCTTACTGCTACCTAAACTACTTAAAGTATTTGAAGAGGCTGAAAGGCAGAGGGTTCTCCCGCCTTCTATGAGGGAAGCTTTAATAGTCTTAATATTAACACCCGGAAAAGATCCGGAGATCCCGGATTCGTACCGCCCAATCTCTCTACTACCAACAGATGTTAAATTACTGGCCAAGGTGCTCGCCAATAGGATGTCCCAAGTAATCTCATCTATTATACAGAATGATCAAACAGGATTTATTCCATGTAGAGCCACATCTATGAATCTTAGAAAATTATACTTAGGGATTCAGCATAGTTCTGAGAAGCCAGGGGAAAGGGCAATTTTGTCCTTAGACGCCGCTAAGGCGTTCGATAGCTTAGAATGGGGGTATTTGTGGGTGGTACTTCGCAAAATGGGTTTTAGACACAGATTTATAAATTGGGTGAAGCTGCTATATGACTCACCGGTGGCGAAGGTTCGGGCTAATGGCAGGGTCTCTGAGTCTTTTCCTCTTGGAAGAGGTACTAGACAGGGGAGCCCACTCTCGCCCTTGCTATTTGCTACTGCAGTAGAGCCATTGGCAGTTGCAATACGGAAGTCCAGGGAGATAACGGGATTTAGGTGTGGAACAGTGGAGCAGAAAGTATCATTATATGCGGATGACCTACTTTTATATTTAGACAGGGTACATTCCTCGATTTTGCCGGCAATGGATATCATTCAAGAATTTCTGCGGAGGTCTGGCCTTCAGATTAATTGGTCTAAATCGGCTTTAATGCCGATAGACCCTCTCTCGGACTTGCAGATACCGGTTCCTGTGGTCCGAGAGTTTAAGTATCTGGGAGTAACTGTTAGCCCAAATCTGAAGGATTTCCAGGCCCTAAATCTGGAACCCCTGTTGCAGCAGTTCAGAGCAAAGGTACACACCTGGTGTCGCTTGCCGCTATCAAATATCGGTAGATCCAACTTAATCAAAATGGTAATGATGCCACAATTACTATATCTTATACATAAGTCTCCAGTGTGGATACGTAGGGAATTTTTTTACAAAAATTAATACATTATTCCGGGAACTTATCTGGATGAAAAAACAGGCTAGGATTCGACTGGAAGTGCTACAGCGGGGAAAGGAGGAGGGAGGACTGGCGGTACCAAACCCATATATATATGTTATATAGCCTCCCAGATGCAACATCTTAGGGGTTGGGGCAAAGAAGGAGCGTATGATACCAGTGGTGATCTAGTGAGACAGGGATCGGTATGGAAATATCCGGGTTGCCGGTTGGATGTGAGACAAAGACAGATAAATGGGGAACGATATCCCACGTTGGCTATGATATTTCGGGTATGGGACAGAGGTAAGTTTCTTTTGAAGATAAATGGGCCTACAGAGCTCTGGCCACTGTGGCGGAACCCGGATTTGCCAGAAATTAAAAAATTAGTGGGGTTCAGAGGATGGGAAGATAAAGGGATCCATTTAGTGTCACAAGTACTACAAAATAATATTCTTAAGAGTTTTGAGCAATTGAGAACGGAGTTTCACCTCCCGCATGTCTTCTTTTATCAGTATTTACAGCTAAGGCACGCACTGGAAAGACAGGGGAGGACAAACCCGGTGACAGTGACACATAATCAAACATTACATAGGCTGCTTACATCTGAGTCCTCTAAAGGTCTTATTTCTGAACTATACAAAAGATTATTACCTGCCCATCTGGAGACATACCCACTGACTGTTAAAAGTAAATGGGAACGGGACGTTGGTCCCCTGACGGAAGACCAGGGGTCCGACATTCTAGAACAGGTCCCTAAACTGGCGGTCTCTGAGTGCCAAAGGCTTTCTCAAATATATCTCATCCACAGGGTATATAAAACTCCCAGCCTATTATTCAGGATGGGACTTAGACCAAATGCACAATGTGTTAGGTGTGGACAGGATGATGCCCATTTGATGCATGTTATGTGGGAGTATGGACACATTGGTGATTTCTGGAAACAAACCCTGGGACTCATAGACCAAATATATCATATCACAATCCAGCCGTCCCCTCGTTTATGTTTGTTGAGTCTGTGGGAGGGAGGAGTAGACCCGGACTCTCCAACAGCCCTGGGAATAGCCCGTATCCTGTATCAAGCAAGGAAGATACTGGCATACCATTGGTTAGATCCTCTACCACCAGCATTACTGGAGCTTAAAAATAAATTAAATAATGTCATTAGATTGGAAAGGGGAGTTTATTTAAAGAGAAAAACACTGAGAAAGTTTTACAAAATCTGTCAGCCATGGATGGAGTGTCCGGGTCTCCCCTCTGGGGCACTAGTGCAGGGTGCAATGCTGGACCAGTTACTGTTGTGCTTGCAGTGAATGGAACGTTTGGGGAGTAAAAGTTAAAACTAGTGTTTTACGTGGCAAAGTGGACTTTGAGCGGCGCTGTGGGGGGGCCGGAAGGGTGCGATTAATGACTAAACAGGGAGAGAGAGGCAAGCGGGTATGGAAATATGATGCAGAGTGACACGGCTAATGGAGGAGACTTTTCTATTAGACTGAGGCATTATTGCATAATTTAAACTTTAGTTTATCTGTGGAGCCATGTTCTATGTTGGCTCAATTTATATAACTGATCTAAGAATCCTTTTTTTCCTTTCTTTTTATATTCAGAGGAAGAACCTGATTTATAGACAACATATGTTTTTTCAATGTACACTTTTACTAGTTATATAAGATGCAATATATTTTCTCTGTATTGATTCTTAGTTGTTTAATAAAAAAGATCTGATTTAAAAAAAAGAATATAACTACTGTAATACTGCTCCTATGTACAAGAATATAACTTCTCTAATACTGCCCATATATACAAGAATATAACTACTATAATACTGCTCCTATGTACAAGAATATAACTACTATAATACTGCCCCTATGTACAAGAATATAACTACTATAATACTGCTCGCTATGTACAAAAATATGACTACTATAATACTGCCCATATGTACAGGAATATAACTACTATAATACTGCTCCTATGTACAAGAATATAACTATTATAATACTGCCCTCTATGTACAAGAATATAACTACTATAATACTGCTCCTATGTATAAGAATATAACTACTATAATACTGCTCCCTATCGACAAAATTATGACTACTATAATACTGCCCATATGTACAGGAATATAACTACTATAATACTGCTCCTATATACAAGAATGTAAGTACTATAATACTGCCCCTATGTACAAGAATATAACTACTATAATACTGCTCCTATGTACAAGAATATAACTACTATAATACTGCTCCTATGTACAAGAATATAACTACTTTAATACTGTTCCTATGTACAAGAATATAACTACTATAATACTGACTATATGTACAATAATATAACTACTATAATACTGCTCCTATGTACAATAATATAACAACAATAATGCTGCTCCTATGTACAAGAATATTACTACTATAATACTGCTCACAATGTATAAGAATATAACTACTATATTGCCCCTATATACAAGAATACATAATAGTATAATACTGCCCCTATGTACAAGAATATAATTACTATAATACTGCTACTATGTACAAGAATATAATTACTATAATACTTCCCCCTCTACAGGGTAGGACTGGTCCACCAGTGCACCGGGGAATCCTCTGGTGGGCCTTGGATTCCCAGTGGGCCCCAATGGTTTATATTTGTGGGGTACCACGGACTTGTTACTGTGGGCTGGGCACAGGTGTTTCTCATTGCCAGCAGACTGGGCCCCCATGCTCTGATGGGCCCCCAACCTTTCCATCATAAGCTGCAGTGATTTTATAAATTCTGTACGATCTGTGCAGTTTCCACGGTTGCAGAATGACCTGTGTTGACATCACATGTGACTCACCAAAGATCCTTGCACTGGATGAGTCCAGGCCTGCACAACAGGGCCGCCATCAGGGCATTACTACTGTGCCTGGTGTACCGGGCCCGGTGAAGAGAGGGGGCCTGGACAGGCCCGGGGTAATTACTTAGCTTTGTTAAGCCCCGGGCAGGCCAGGCCTCCCCTCTTCACCGAGCCCCAGTCACAGCCGCAGCAGAGGGGCCCGGCCGTGTCATTTCAGCCACTGCACACATGGCTAAATTGCAAGCGAAGCCCTTCTAGGGCATCACATGCAAATTAGCCATGTGGCCGGAAGCGAGGCAGTGGAGCAGGGAGGCAGCACGTCATCACACAGCACTGTGATGAGGTCATCACTCTGCGCCTCATCACAGTGCTGCTGCAGGCAATGCGGAGGTGGTGAGGATGCGGCATCCTACGGGGAAAGGTAGGAGTTCGGTGAGCTGAACATCGCCGTGGGTGGTGGGGGGGTGCCCTTCCCTTGCTTTAGCACAGGAGTTGGAACCTCGGGCCTGCGATGAGTTTTTGTGATGTCCCCAGATTCTCCGGGGCAGCAGTGCTCGGGTGCTTACACTTATAAATGTGATCAGGACTTGCTGTGTGCCTGGAGTCCGCCCTCCGGTGTTGTGTGCCCGCTCACCAGTGCTGTCTAGCACCCCCACAGTGCTGTGTGCAGCCCCCCCACAGTGCTGTGTGCAGCCCCCCCACAGTGCTGTGTGCAGCCCCCCCAACAGTGCTGTGTGCAGCCCCCCCAACAGTGCAGTGTTGAGCCCCCCCACAGTGCAGTGTTGAGCCCCCCCACAGTGCAGTGTTGAGCCCCCCCACAGTGCAGTGTTGAGCCCCCCCACAGTGCTGTGTGCAGCCCCCCCCACAGTGCTGTGTGCAGCCCCCCCCACAGTGCTGTGTGCAGCCCCCCCCACAGTGCTGTGTGCAGCCCCCCCACAGTGCTGTGTGCAGCCCCCCACAAGGCAGTGTGCAGCCCCCCTACAGTGCTGTGTTCAGCCCCCCATAGTGCTGTCTCCAGCCCCGCACAGTGCTGTGTGCAGCCCCCCACAGTGTTGTGTTCCCTCTAATGCTGTGTACCACCCCCGGTGATGTTTCCCCCCCCCTAGTGATGGCTGTGCTCCGCAATTGCTGTCCGTGCCACCCTAGTGATGTCTGTGCCCCCTAGTGATGTCGGTGCGCCCCCCCTATATAGAGAGAAGGTATGCACACCAGTGACTATATAAGGGGGATACATGTAATAGCAGAAACTGCTGTGTGAATACTGCCCTGAAAAATACAATAGCTATATGTGAAAATTAAAATATGACAATGGAATCTGCATAACTACCATGAACATATGAATAAAGAGAAATTTAGCTATTGAATTGATCAATGCAACAGAGCCCCAAAACCTCGTCACGGTATTCTCTTATATTGGGGTCCCTAGCTAATGTGTGTCCTCTCATGCAGTTAAACAACTTAGGCTGTGTGCACACGTTGCGTTTTTTACCGCGGAAACGCTGCGTTTAGAACCGCAGCATTTCAGTGGCAAATTGCATGCGTTCAGCTTTCCCAGCAAAGTGTATGAGAAAGCCGAAAAATCAGTGCACATGCTGCGTTTCTAAACGCAGCGTTTTGGATGCCAAAAATCGGTCCGGAAAGAAAAGCAGCATGTCACTACTTTTGTGCGGTGTGGCTGCGTTCTCTCCCCCATTGAATCAATGATGTGGGGTCAGAACGCAGCTACACCGCAGTGAGCTGCCTTTTTGTTGAGGTCCGCGGGCTTTGTCGGCACACAGAACGCAGGCATTTACCTGGAAGTGAGGTCAAGAGGTTTCCTGTTGACCTCACTTCCTGGCAAAGTCCTGGAAAGCCCCCGGTGTCGCCAAAGTGCCCGCCCCGACCCCCCTCCCGAAAAGCCAACATGGCCGTGCGCACAGTAGCGCACCGGCCGCCCTGCTCCTATGATTTCTGTCGCATGTGCCTTGAGACATGCGACAGAAAAATGCCCCCCAGGCCCTGCCAGGTCACCCCCTATTCCCCCCCGGTATTCCCCCTTACCTGTCCGGTCGCAGCGCTGATCCCCCGCGGCCCCTCCTCCTTCACAGTGCACGCTGGCCGGTCACATGTGCAGAGCAGCTGACAGCCAGCACTGTGTTCAGAGAGCTGTGCTGGCTGCTCGCACTCTGCAGCTGTGACCCGGGGAGAGTGGGTGCAGATTTTTGGCACCCACTCTCCTCAAATGGAGGGTCTGCCCTCCTAGAAAATGGGGGATACGTTCCCTGAACGTGCCCCCATATTCTAGAAGGTCCAGAGGCGACGTGGAACGTCCAAATGGATTTCTGCGGACCCATTTTTTTTTCAAATTTTTTGATTAAATTGGAGAACGAGGGAATGATTTGGGGAGTGTTTTTTCTAATAAAAAAAATGTTTGTCATTTTTTTTTTGCTTTTGTTTACTGTCAATTAGTTATGTCTGGTATCTGATAGACGCCGTGACATCACTAATTGCTGGGCTTGATGCAAGGTGACATTACACATCTGGTATCAACCCCATTTATTACCCCGTTTGCCAACGCACAAGGGCGCGGGATGAGTTGGGGCGAAGCGCCAGGATTGGCGCATCTAATGGATGCGCCACTTCTGGGGCGGCTGCGGCCTGCTATTTTTAGGCTGGGAAGAGTCCAATAACCATGGCTCTTCCCACCCTGAGAATACCAGACCCCAGCTGTCAGCTTCACCTTGGCTGGTGATCTAATTTGGGGGGACCCCACGTTATTATTTTTTTTTAATTCTTTATTTATAAATAAAAAAAAAAAGCCTGGGGAGCCCTCCAAATTGATCACCAGCCAAGATGAAGCTGCCAGCTGTGGTTTGCAGGCTACAGCTGTCTGCTTTACCCTGACTGGCTATCAAAAATAGGGGGGACTCCACGCCATTTTTTTTATTGTTTGTTTTTTTTTTTTTTTTTGAATAAATACTAAGCTAGGCACCCTTTAGTGCCACATGAAAGGTACTAAAGGTGCCAGCTTAGAATATGCAGGCGGGGGTGGGACGTTATATATATTTGACATCCATTCATCCATTGACGCTTTTTAGGCTGTGTGCCCACAATCAGGGTTTGCAGCGTTATGGGCACTGAGTGTTTTCCCTGCGTCCATAACGCTGCGTTGTGCAGTAGAAGCACAGTGGAAGGATTTTTGGAGATCCCATGCCCACTGTGCATCTTTTCTCCGCAGCATAAACTGACCGGTGGCGTGGCTTCCCGAGCCTCAGCATGTCAATTTATGCTGCGGAGACGAGAGTGTTCTCTGCAGGTAGCATAGAGCTCCACAGCAGCCTGAACCCAAATCGTGGGCATGGGCAGCTGCAGGAAGGCTGACACTGTGTACTAGACGCCGTGTCGCTGGATCATGGCCACATAGCCTTAGGCCTCTTTCACACGTCAGTGATTCTGGTACGTTTGTGCTTTTTTTTAAACGTACCAGAATCCCTGAGATACGCAGACCCATTATAATGAATGGGTCTGCTCACACATCAGTGATTTTTCACTGCACGTGTCTCCGTGCGGCGTACCCGCGTGTGCGTGATTGCCGCACGGAGACATGTCCATTTTTTTTCTGGCATCACTGATGTTCCACGGATCACGCAGTGGTGTGGTCCGTGAAACACGTGCCAGAAAAAAACGTGCTTTTAAAATAAAAATCATTTTAACTCACCCGGCGTCCAGCGATGTCCTCTGCAGCCCGTGCAGCTTGCTGCTTCTGAGCCGGCTCATTATTGTCGCGCATATTCATGATGCGCGACACAGCCGACCTGGAAGCAGCTGCTGCGGGGGTCAGCACCAGCCGGATGCTGCACCGCAGGAGCGATCAGCACCATGGAGAGCGGGAGCGCGCACAGGTGAGATGATTGCACTCAGTAATCACGGGCCACGGAGAACGGAGCCCGGATTGCACTTAGACAACCCATGTGAATCACGGCACACGGAGGGACATGTGCATGTTTTACACGCCAGTGAAAAACGTCAGTGTTTTTCACTGACGTGTGAAACGGGCCTAAAAGTGAGAATATTGTTGCTACAGCAACATTTTGGGTGAAGTAGCTGTGGATTCAAAATGCTTAATATACTCCTGAATAAAATCCTTGAGGGGTGCAGATTCCAAAATGGGGTCACTTGTGAGGGTTTTCTGACGTATAGGTACCCAAGGGGCCCTGCTAATGTGACATGGTGCGCGAAGTTTATTTCAACTTTTCCAAAATTCAAATGGTGCTCCTTCCATTCCAAGCCCTCCCATTTATCCAAACAGAATGTGGAGAAGGAAATGACATCACAGGTTTTTTTTCCAAAGGTCTGTGTTCAACCAACTTTATTAACACTGACAAGTCTTTAAAAAACGCACCTAAAAAAACGCATGAAAACCGCATGAAAAACGCATGCGTTTTCGATGCATTTTTCTCAAAAAGCATTGTTTACAATTCTCCCCTCTTCCAGAGGGTGCGTTTTTTTTCCGCGCTGAAAAAAAAAGCAACGTGTGCACATAGCCTTACCGTGTATGGGAAGCTGAGACCCAGGCTATATATGTATGATGTGGACCGGAAATAGGTATGGGTGGGGTTGGGTTCACAAATGAAAGACTACAAACAAATTAAGAAATAACGTCTGGAACACCATTCTAATGCGGGCTTTACATGAGACGATCTATCGTGCGACAGATCGTTGGGGTCACGGTTTTCGTGACGCACATCCGGCATCGCTTGCGACGTCGGCCCGTGTGACACCTATGAGCGTCTGTAAATGATCGCAAATCGGTTGCAAATCGCGACTCGTGTACAGGTCGTTCATTTTTAAAAAATCGTTTAATCCTTTGCGCCGGTTGTTCATCGTACCCGGGGTAGCACACTTCGCTCCGTGTGACACCCCGAAACGATGAACACAGCTTACCTACGTCTCGCGGCACCTGCCGGCAATGCGGAAGGAAGAAGGTGGGCGGGCTGTTACGTCCCGCTCATCTCCGCCCCTCCGCTTCTATTGGCAGGCGGCTGTGTGACGACACTGTGACGCCGAACGTCCCTCCCCCTTCAGGAAGTGGATGTTCGCCGCCCACAGCGAGGTCGCTCATCAGGTAAGTACGTGTGACGGGGGTTTAACGACTTTGTGTGACACGGGCAGCGATTTGCCCATGACGCACAAACGACGGGGGTGGGTACGATCGCTCGTGAAATCGCACGATAGATCGTACCGTGTAAAGCCCGCTTAAGTCTGAACTGGGTGCAAAAACCTAAAACCCCCTTACATAGTCACTTTTGTGCATACCTTCTCTCTATATAGTGATGGTTTTTTAGGTTTTTGCACCCAGTTCAGACTTAGAATGGTGTTCCAGACCTTATTTTTTAATGTGTGGCCCCCTAGTGATATATGTGCGACCCCCTAGTGACATCTGTGCATCCCCCTAGTGATGTCTGTAATGTAATTTTTTGAGGGAAATACTTCATCTGGAACAACTTCAAGGGTGTTAACACTTTTGGCCGTGTGTGTTTGAGTATATATACTGTATGAGTGTGTGTATATGTATGTGTGTGTGTGTGTGTATATATATATAGATACACACTAGCAGTAGTTCCCAGTGTTGTCTGGGATAGTAACTGCCTCTTTCCCACTGTCCTTCTCTTCCAGCCTCTGTCTGTCTCTTTCCCTGTCTATCTCTTCCCTTTGTGTGTGTCTCTGTGTGTCTGTCTCTTTTCCTGTTTGTCCCTGTCTGTCTTTTTCCTTGTGTGTCTGTCTCTGTGTGTCCGTCTCTGTGTTTGTCTCTGCCTCTTTCCCTGACTGCCTCTTTCCCTCTCTGCCTCTTTCTGTCTGTCTCTCTCTCTGTCTTTCTCTTTCCCTGTCTTTCTCTGTTTGTCTCTTTCCCTGTCTGTCTCTGTCTCTCTTGATATCTGTCTCTCCACCGATATCATATTACCTCACACATAAGCTTAGTATACTAAGAATATCATTCGTTGCCTATAGCAACCAATCACAGCTCCTATTACTAACCTGTAGCTCCCAGCTCCATTGACTTTAATAAAGGCAGGTTTTTTTGGAGAGTAACTGTAAACTGCAGCGTTACATTTTCCACTCAAACTAATAGTCTATAATGTTCCCTGAGTCTCATGAGGCGTCTTTGCAAAATTTTGTGATTATAAATGTCCCTGTCTGCCTCTTTCCCTGACTGCCTCTTTCTGTTTGTCTCTCTTCCTGTCTTTCTGGCTGTCTGTCTCTGTCTGTTTCTTTCCCTGTCCTTCTCTTTCCCTGTCCTTCTCTTTCCCTGTCCTTCTCTTTCCCTGTCCTTCTCTTTCCCTGTCCTTCTCTTTCCCTGTCCTTCTCTTTCCCTGTCCTTCTCTTTCCCTGTCCTTCTCTTTCCCTGTCCTTCTCTTTCCCTGTCCTTCTCTTTCCCTGTCCTTCTCTTTCCCTGTCCTTCTCTTTCCCTGTCCTTCTCTTTCCCTGTCTGTCTATTTTCCTGTCTGTCTATTTTCCTGTCTGTCTCCCTGTCTGTTTCTCTCTATCTGTCTCTCCGCTGCTATCATATCACCTCACACATAAGCTTATTATACTAAAAATATCCTTTGTTGCCTATAGCAACCAATTACAGCTCCTATTAATAACCTGTAGCTTCCAGCTCCATTGACTTTAATGGAAGCAGGTGTTTTGGAGGGTAACTGTAAACTGCAGAGTTACATTTTCCACTCAAAACAATAGTCTGACGTTCCCTGGGTCACATGGGGCGTCTGTGCAAAATTTTGTCATTATAAATGTGACGGTGCGGATTCCTTTAGCGAACATACACTCACACACACACACACACACATACATACATACATACATACATACATACATACATACATACATACACACATACATGTGACGACATGGACTCTCATGGGTTAAAGTTTCTTAACATTCAGCCAGACTATTGTTCTTATGTGTGCTAAGTCATGTTTGCTTAGCTATTGTATCTCCAGACTTTTCCAGTAGCCATTGTATTGTAGTTGTGTATTGATAATGTAATTACCTTAGTAGCCATTGTCTAGTCGGTGACTTGCCGACTCCATGTAGATATACTGAGTCTTTCTATGCACATCATTTAAATGAACATTATCCATGCAGCTTGAAATTCATCCAATGGGAGAAGCAATCTTGTCCAACCAATCGATGAGGACGCAGTGTATCCTAAGGGAAGGTTATGGCTATAAAAGGGACTAGTTTAAGCCACCAGGGTGGATGAAGGTTGATGGATGCTGATGGATCCAGTCTAAGCTCTTTGGAGCTGACTAGAGGATCAGGATATCTTATGGCTTCAATCTAGGGACTCCAGTCTCGGTTGGAGACCATATCCACAGCCTAGGGATTTCGACCCCGGCTGCCAGGATTGTAACATCATACCAGGACTACCTAAGGAGGACACTCAGGTTGGGACAGTTTAGTCACCTGTTACAGACTTTGCAGACCTCAGACAGCTTCCTAAATCTGGCATTATTCCTTTCTCGGTGGGTGCCCGCCAAAAGCGGGGTGCTGCTGGATTTGAGTAAATAGCCCTGGAACCTGTGAGGCATGGACATTCTAAATCCCTGGTGAGCCAGCGGAAGGGTGAGACTCTGTTGCCTGTTACATTTGTGTGTTTTGCTGGTTATGTGTTATGTGCCATTAATTGTTTGGGGATCCAATAAAGTCTAATTATTGTGGTTCCCTCACCCTGTGTTGTCTGAGTAGTGTTCCGCCCACGGTTAATGAGGCCGGCGTTCAGTTGGGATGAGCTCTGAGCCACGCTGTCTTTCTAAAGGCGGCGGGTTTTAGTGGACGAGAGCACCCATTGAGCCCCGTGTCTCCACAATACACTCAGCCTTATATATATATATATATATATATATATATATATATATATATATATCAGTACAGACCAAAAGTCTGGACACACCTTCTCATTCAAAGATTTTCTTTATTTTTATGACTCTAAAAATTGTAGAGTCAAATTAAAGGCATCAAAACTATGAATTAAAACATGTGGAATGAAATAATTAAAGTGTGAAACAACTGAAAATATGTCTTATATTCTAGGTTCTTTAAAGTAGCCACCTTTTGCTTTGATTACTGCTTTGCACACTCTTGGCATTCTCTTGATGAGCTTCAAGAGGTAGTCACCAGAAATGGTCTTCCAAGAGTCTTGAAGGAGTTCCCAGAGATGCTTAGCACTTGTTGGCCCTTTTGCCTTCACGCTGCGGTCCAGTTCACCCCAAACCATCTCGATTGGGTTCAGGTCTGGTGACTGTGGAGACCAGGTCATCTGGCGTAGCACCCCATCACTCTCCTTCTTCGTCAAATAGCCCTTACACAGCCTGGAGGTGTGTTTGGGGTCATTGTCCTGTTGAAAAATAAATGATGGTCCAACTAAATGCAAACGGAT
The DNA here is from genome assembly GCF_048569485.1 of Anomaloglossus baeobatrachus. Classification (NCBI taxonomy): domain Eukaryota; kingdom Metazoa; phylum Chordata; class Amphibia; order Anura; family Aromobatidae; genus Anomaloglossus; species Anomaloglossus baeobatrachus. The sequence continues at coordinate 50,650,102 of NC_134360.1, read as the reverse complement.
GGAATAGCACGCCACTGCTATTAATAAATTAATAAATCCCCAACAGTGTCAACAGCAAAGCACACCCACACCATCACACCTCCTCCTCCATGCTTCACGGTGGGAACCAGCCATGTAGAGTCCATCCGTTCACCTTTTCTTTTGGTCTGTACTGTGTATATATATATATATATATATATATATATATATGTATATGTGTGTGTATGTGTATGTGTGTATGTATATATATATATATATATATATATATATATATATATATATATATACATATACACAGTGCCTACAAGTAGTATTGAACCCCCTGCAGATTTAGCAGGTTTGATAAGATGCAAATAAGTTAGAGCCTGCAAACTTCAAACAAGAGCAGGATTTATTAACAGATGCATAAATCTTACAAACCAACAAGTTATGTTGCTCAGTTAAATTTTAATACATTTTCCACATAAAAGTGTGGGTCAATTATTATTCAACCCCTAGGTTTAATATTTTGTGGAATAACCCTTGTTTGCAATTACAGCTAATAATCGTCTTTTATAAGACCTGATCAGGCTGGCACAGGTCTCTGGAGTTATCTTGGCCCACTCCTCCATGCAGATCTTCTCCAAGTTATCTAGGTTTTTTGGGTGTCTCATGTGGACTTTAATCTTGAGCTCCTTCCACAAGTTTTCAATTGGGTTAAGGTCAGGAGACTGACTAGGCCACTGCAACACCTTGATTTTTTCCCTCTTGAACCAGGCCTTGGTTTTCTTGGCTGTGTGCTTTGGGTCGTTGTCTTGTTGGAAGATGAAATGACGACCCATCTTAAGATCCTTGATGGAGGAGCGGAGGTTCTAGGCCAAAATCTCCAGGTAGGCCGTGCTATCCATCTTCCCATGGATGCGGACCAGATGGCCAGGCCCCTTGGCTGAGAAACAGCCCCACAGCATGATGCTGCCACCACCATGCTTGACTGTAGGGATGGTATTCTTGGGGTCGTATGCAGTGCCATCCAGTCTCCAAACGTCACGTGTGTGGTTGGCACCAAAGATCTCGATCTTGGTCTCATCAGACCAGAGAACCTTGAACCAGTCTGTCTCAGAGTCCTCCAAGTGGTCATGAGCAAACTGTAGACGAGCCTTGACATGACGCTTTGAAAGTAAAGGTACCTTACGGGCTCGTCTGGAACGGAGACCATTGAGGTGGAGTACGTTACTTATGGTATTGACTAAAACCAATGTCCCCACTGCCATGAGATCTTCCCGGAGCTCCTTCCTTGTTGTCCTTGGGTTAGCCTTGACTCTTCGGACAAGCCTGGCCTCGGCACGGGTGGAAACTTTCAAAGGCTGTCCAGGCCATGGAAGGCTAACAGTAGTTCCATAAGCCTTCCACTTCCGGATGATGCTCCCAACAGTGGAGACAGGTAGGCCCAACTCCTTGGAAAGGGTTTTGTACCCCTTGCCAGCCTTGTGACCCTCCACGATCTTGTCTCTGATGGCCTTGGAATGCTCCTTTGTCTTTCCCATGTTGACCAAGTATGAGTGCTGTTCACAAGTTTGGGGAGGGTCTTAATTAGTCAGAAAAGTCTGGAAAAAGAGATAATTAATCCAAACATGTGAAGCTCATTGTTCTTTGTGCCTGAAATACTTCTTAATACTTTAGGGGAACCAAACAGAATTCTGGTGGTTTGAGGGGTTGAATAATAAATGACCCTCTGAATAAACTTTTCACAATTTAAAAAAAAAAATAAAAGAAGAAATAACATTCTTTTTTGCTGCAGTGCATTTCACACTTCCAGGCCGATCTACAGTCCAAATGTCACAATGCCAAGTTAATTCCAAATGTGTAAACCTGCTAAATCTGCAGGGGGTTTAATACTACTTGTAGGCACTGTGTATATATATATAATATATATATATATATATAGAGTCAGACTGGGGTGTAAGGGGCCTACCAGGGAAATTGCCTCTAGGGGCCCGCACTATATCTACCATAAACGTTTTTATTACTTGATCATTTCCGGCTTCTCTCAGTATAACATGCGCCTATTTGCAAACTCTACAGTGCGCATTAGAGCCCTGTCCTGGGCCTGCAGATAGCGCAGGATTTCTTGTAGCATCTTATTTATTGTAGATAATAATGGAATCTGTGATTACAGTCAGTCGCAGTTTTTCTTACACACGGACGTTCCTTGTCCTAGGAAAACCACCGAGTCCATCAGCCAAATAATATTCAAGAAGAAGCAGAATGTTATCCAGCGTCTTCACATGGAAAAGATTACTAACGTTAATCCACCAATTGCCGCTATGTATCCACCATATAGGGAAATCCCCGATAAGGCTATGGTCACACAGGGCTTTTTTGGTGCTTTTTTTCCCTGACCAAAACCTGATCTTGTGGCAGGAAATCTCCTCTGAGTCATCTGCGTTTTTGGTGCAGATTTGCTGCTTTTTTTTTCTACAAAATGGGTTGTATCAATGAAAAAAACACATTCTTTAAAAACCTGACCAAAAACACAGCTATTTGACAAAACCGTCAGGAAAAAAACCTGATGTGTTTGTGTGTGCGCATGAGATTTCAGAAATCTCATAGACTTTGCTGGTACTGTAAAAAGCAGCTTTTTATTAGCATGGATTTGCATGAAAGGTAAATCTACAGCTAAAAAAATGCACCAAAAAAGCTCTGTGTGAACATACCCTAAGGCCATGTGCGCACTAGAAACTGACTTTTTCTTAAGAAAAAAACGGACCCTCTGAAAGAATCCCGCACCTGCGGTAAAAAACCGCACCAAAATCCGCATGTGGATTTGCCGCGGTTTTTCTGCAGGTTGGTCCCTGCAGGTTTTTACCATTATTTATGGCAAAAACCGCAGGTACCTGCGGAAAAGAAGTGACATGCACATTAATTCCGCAGAGGAAAATCCGCGGTTAAATCCGCAGGTATAAAAAAAATGCAGTGTGCGCACAGCAATTTTTTATACCCATAGATTTTGCCGGGGAATGACTGCAGAAATGTTAGAAACATTTTCCGCAGCAAATCCGCAGCGTGCGCACATGACCTAAAGGGTGCTTTACATGCTGCGACATTGCTAGCGATGTTGCGCGCGATAGCACCCGCCCCCGTCGTTCTTACAACATGTGGTGATCGCTGCCGTAGCAAAAAACATTGCTATGGCAGCGTCACACGCACATAGCTGTTCAGCGACGTCGCTGGAGACCCCGAACAATCCCTCCTTCAAGGGGGAGGTGCGTTCAGCGTCACTACACGGCCGCCCAATAGAAGAGGAGGGGAGGAGATGAGTGGCCGGAACATCCTGCCCACCTCCTTCCTTCCTCATTGCCGGTGGAGGGCAGGTAAGGAGATGTTTGTCGTTCCTGCAGTGTCACACGCAGCGATGTGTGATGCCGCAGGAACGAGGAACAACAAGCGGCATGCACCATCAATGATATAAAAAGGAGCGACGTGTCAACGATCAACGATTTTTGCCGTTTTTGCGATCGTTGATCGTCGCTCCTAGCTGTCACACGCTGTGATGTCGCTAATGACGCGTCACAAACACCGTGACCCTGACAATATATCGTTAGCGATGTCGCAGCGTGTAAAGCCCCTTTAGAGTCAGTAGTGTTGGTGCGCAGCATTACCCTCCATACACTCTTCCATCTGGAGACTGGTGAATATTTGTCTTCTGTTTCCACCGTCACACATTACATAATTATCAGTAATGATCGGCCCCGGTGTCTGTACTGGATGTGACCAGTCATTCTGTGGGGACAGAGGCCTATAAAAGCCGCACTATAGTTTCCAAAATAGTGTTACATGTTGGATGAACCCTTCACTAGTCCTGTGTATTCTGACAACACTGCTCTATAGACAGATCAGGCTTTTTTTTTTTACATATACAGTATTTATACTGAGGCCCCTCCTGTACTATCACCTCATATAGGCTATGTGCGCACATTGCATTTCTTTCTGACCACAAAGATGCAGCGTTTCAGGCCCCAAAAAAACACACAAAATTGCATCCACCAGAAAAAACGCATCAAACAAACCGCATGTGTTTTTTTTGCTGCATTTTTGTCCGATGCATTCAATAGGTGAAAAATGCAGAGAAAAAGGCAAAAAGAATTGACATGCTGCAGTGGTCACCACAAAGACGCAGCCAAAAAAACTGCAATGTGCGGACAGCCAAAATAAAATCTCATAGACTTTGCTGGGGAAGGAAATTCATGCAGTTTTGAGACCCTGATGAGTAATTACATATAGCCTAAGATAATGACACTGAGGGTACAGGATAATGACACTGGGGATACAGGATAATGACACTGACACTGGGGATACAGGATAATGACACTGACACTGGGGGTACAGGATAATGACACTGACACTGGGGGTACAGGATAATGACACTGACACTGGGGGTACAGGATAATGACGCTGACACTCGGGGTACAGGATAATGACGCTGACACTGGGGGTACAGGATAATGACACTGACACTGGGGGTACAGGATAATGACACTGACACTGGGGGTACAGGATAATGACACTGACACTGGGGGTACAGGATAATGACACTGACACTGGGGGTACAGGATAATGACACTGACACTGGGGGTACAGGATAATGACACTGACACTGGGGGTACAGGATAATGACACTGACACTGGGGGTACAGGATAATGACGCTGACACTCGGGGTACAGGATAATGACACTGACACTGGGGGTACAGGATAATGACACTGACACTGGGGGTACAGGATAATGACACTGACACTGGGGGTACAGGATAATGACACTGACACTGGGGGTACAGGATAATGACACTGACACTGGGGGTACAGGATAATGACGCTGACACTGGGGGTACAGAATAATGACACTGACACTGGGGGTACAGGATAACGACGCTGACACTGGGGGTACAGGATAACGACGCTGACACTGGGGGTACAGGATAATGACACTGACACTGGGGGTACAGGATAACGACGCTGACACTGGGGGTACAGGATAATGACACTGACACTGGTGGTACAGAATAATGACGCTGACACTGGGGGTACAGAATAATGACACTGGGGTTACAGGATACTGACGCTTGATACTCGGTACAGGATAAAACACTTGGGGTACAGGATAATTACTCTGGACACTCGGTTCTTTTCCTCAGCACCCAGCTTTTCTATGTTCTGATAGCCATCTTTTGTCTTTAGCACCCAGCTTTCCCATGATATCACAGAATGGGAAAGCTGGGAGCTGGGGAGCTGAGGACAAGACGGATATCAGAACATAGAAAGGCTGGGTGATGAGGAAAAGAGCCTCTTTCTCTCAGCTCAGCACCCAGCTTTCCCAATCCCATCCCATTCTGTGACTGCTGCTATCCCGCTTTCCCTAATCCCTACTGATATATGATTACAGTGTGGACTTCACTCATGTCACACAGCAGGGACTGGTGCACACACCCAGCACCCAAAAATCACACACACCCTGCACCCCAAAATTACACACACCCTGCACCTCCAAATCACGCACACCCAGCACCCCAAAATCACACACACCAATGTCCTGCATATCTCATACAGACTGGCTGTACCCCAAATTACCCCTCTCTCAAACACACTGAAACCCCATGTTCTATACAAATAGTATCCCTTAACACCCCTGTGTCACAGCCTGGACCCCTGATATGCCACTCAACCCCCCCCCCCCTCCCCCACATATCTCTCACCAGACATATCTTCCTCGGTCACATCTTCCTCGGTATTTCCTGCCCGGCTTCTCCCACACGGTCACATGGGAATGACATCACTGCAGGTCCTCACTGCTCCACCACTGAATGCAATGCATCCTTTTCTCTGAAGCCGCTTCTGCTCTGCCCCTGCCACGCTGCAGCTCATAAGCTCCGGGTGCCTCCAGGTCAGGAGCGCCCCTCCCCCCCCTCCCGCACGCCAGACCAACGCTGTGTGTATATGTACATATATATATATGTATATTACACGTTTTTCCAAGCATGGCGTTAAGAGTGTGGAAGGTTTGAGGGGTGGAACCTGGGCGGAGTCTCAAGGGGGCCCAAAAATGTTGCCAGTATGGGGCCCTGAAATTCCTAATGGCGGCCCTGCTGTACAGTATGAGGTGTGCAGGACCTGCAGACTTCGCCTCTCATACTCAAATGTACGCGCGTCTTTGAGGCGCACAAACAGAACAGTGCAGCACCAGGACTGAGGTGGAGGAGCTCCTCAGCCCCGCACCGACGTACCCTCACCACCAGGGCCACACGGAAGAAAAAGACGAGCAGGCACCGGGTAACCGCTCCTGAGGAGCCGAACATGACATGGAGAATCATTTTAGATGCAGGGGCCGCCGTGGGGAGGAGCGGTGTTACTTTATTGTACAAGTAACATTGTCGGACAGTGTGGGACATTATGATGAAAATTGTTGGGCAATGGGGGAAATTATTGGGCAATGTGGGACATGATAAGGCAATGTGGGATATGATAGGGATGGGGGACATGATAGGGCAATGTGGGATATGATAGGGCAATGGAGGACATGATAGGGCAATGGGGGACATGATGAGCCAATATTGAACATGAGAGGGCAATGTGGGATATTATTGGGCAATGAGGCAATTAGGAAGGAGATTGTGAAAGGTGGCATAGTATAATGAGAAGCATGGGGGGGAATTTATGCAGAGATGTAGTATGGGGGAGATATTATAGAAAGGGCAGGTTTTGGGGGGACATTATGGAAAGGGGCACTTTGTGGGGCTATTTTGGAGAGGAGCAGTCTGTGTGGGGATATTTTGTGCATGAAGCAATTAATAACCCCTTCTGATTCCCCTTGTTTCCCCCAGCTAAAATAAAAGACCCTGTATTCACCTCTGGGGCTGGCATCATTCCAGCGCTGTCAGTAATCGCGTTTTGTGCCTTATGTTACATTGTGACATCACAGGAGCCCTACGTCCAATCACGGCCAGCTTCTGTCTCCCCGCCTTAGGAATGAACAATCATGTTGGGGAACATAGAGGCCCAGGGTGGGAGATATTATTACTATATGGGGCCAGAGTGAGGAACATACATTATTGGTTAATGGTGGCAAATTGTGGATGCAGAGACACGGGGCTCAGTGGGTGCACTCGTCCGCTGGCCTGGCTGCCATTAGAAAGACAGCGTGGCTCAGGGCTCATCCCAACTGAACACCCGACCTCCTTAACCGTGGGCGAAACACCACTCAGACAACACAGGGCGAGGGAATCACAATATCAAGACTTTATTGGATCCCCAAACAATTAACGGTACATAGCACATAACCAACAAAACACACAAATGTAACAGGAAACAGAGTCTCACCCTTCCGCTGGCTCACCAGGGATTTAGAATGTCCATGCCTCAGAGGTTCCAGGGCTACTTACTCCAATCCAGCAGCACCCCGCTTTCGGCGGGCACCCACCGAGAATGGAATAACGCCAGATTTAGGAAGATGTCTGAGGGTCGCAAAGCCTGTAGCCAGGTGACCAAATTGTCCCATCCTAGGTTTTTTCCTTAAGTAGTCTCTGGTATCACAGCCGAATCCTTGCATTTGATGCTGAAGTCCATGTAGTGTTATAATCCAGGTTCAGCTATGGCTTGCCAATCGGATCCGCAGATCTTAGATTGGTAGCATGTAGCAAGAGTCTCACTGGGCAATGGACAGTCCTCCTTCTTATACCTCTGAGCTCTCCATTCAGACCATTGGGGTCTTCACGATTGGTGGATAAGACTGGGCTCTTATTGGCTAGATTTCAAGCCGTATACAAAATATCCCAGTAATAATGGTCAATTGCAGAGATGAGGGAGAGACAGCTAAGTTAAATCGCATCCAGCGAACACATCGTATTACAATGGGTGTCTGGCCTTCAGTGGCCAAAACAATTACATGAGTCAACAAAAACTTCAATACTAAACTCCCAAGAGTCTTGTTGAACAATGAGGGATTATCCCCCATCTATAAACAACCTGTCTTCATGTCTGGCTGAATTTTAAGAAAGTTAACCCATGCTAGGTACTGAGTGTCCATGTCGTCACAGTGGACATAATTACTGTAGGAGCAAATTAGAGGACATTCTTATTGCTGTAATATAATTTAATTTTGCAGATACTATCTTCCATGGGGAAACAAAAGTCTGTCATAGTGTAGAAATTGGGTAAAAAGTGAGGAATGTGCTCTGGGAGTGATCGGCTATAGGTGACTGTGTGTTATTTTCTGTAGAGTCGCGTCATGGCAGGAAGAAGTGATGGCGGTCAGCACCAGATGAAGAAGAAAATGAAGGTGAATAACTGAATAAGAGGTAAGTAAGAGTGAATAAGAGGTCACTGGTAAGTCAGTGCATTACATGTACACACACTATACACTATATACAGAGCTCCTGTGTATAATGTCACTAATTAATGTCACTGGTGATCACTGTATTACCTGTGCACTATATATAGATCTTCTGTCTATAAAGTCACCGGTGATCACTGTATTACCTGTACAATGACACTATATACAGAGCTCCTATGTATAACTGATGGTAATATTAGTGTTATTAGTATTGGGGTTTTTATTCATGATCATTATTGTAGTATTATTCGGGCACTGTGTGGTGGTAATATGTGGTCTGGTCATTGTGTGTATTTCTCTGTTGTATGTGGTATTATTTGGTCATTTATCTGGTCTGGTCATAGTGTTGAGGTATTTCTCCCTTGTCTGTGGTTGTAGTCGGGTACTATGTGGTGGTAATATGTTATTGGTCACGGTGTGGCAGTATTTCTCCCTTGTATGTGGTATTATTGGTCTTGGGATAGTGGATTGTGTCTGGAGGTCACTTTTTCTCTCTATCAATAAAGGGAAGATTATTTCCAGTAGAGATTAAATACGTGAACGTTTAACCCCTCCCTGTCCTGTTACTATTACACTGTAGCAAATATGCTAAGTAATCGCCTATCCTAAGGCCATGTGCCCAGGTTGAATATTCGGTAAGGTGTTACATCAGTATTTGTAGCCAAAACCATGAGTGATAAAATCAGAGGTAAAGTCCAATAGAAACACCTCTGCATTTTTAACCCACTCCTGGTTTTGGCTTAGAAATACTGATGTAACATTGTGACAAAATACTGAGCGTGTGAACGTGGCCTAAGGATCAGTGATCAGTTATTCATCTGTGGGGACCGATTGCTGGGACCTGCACCGATCCTGCAACTTTTATCCTCATTAAAGTGGAGCTGATGTCCGACTTGTCCCCGGATCCATTCATTCAATAAGTGATCACCTACCCAACCTTCACCTACCCAACCTGTGGATCGGTGATCACTTCACCAAAGATCCCCATTACTGCAAACTACTGTAATTGTACATCAGTTATTGTGTGCGCAGGAGATGTGCAGGAGCCGGCTGTGTATACAGTCAATGCTCCACTATAACGGGGATAATGGCTAACAGGTATTTGCATATCGCTGTAGGGTGGGCCGCTGGAGTCAATTTCTCTGTGGACCCCAGTCCGACCCTGACTATGACTATGCAAACGGGACTGGAAGAGAACGCTCAGACCGGGCAGCGCCAGAAGCCCCGTCCCCAGATCACCTCCTGCCACACAATCCTCTTTCATCTTCTGAGCTGCACTGATCCATATGGTCAATATAGGGAGGACGATGCCTAGAAATTCAGTGGGTGACATTGTGTAGCCTGTTATTAGGCGTCCACAGCCCTATTCATCAGGCTAGAATACAATATGGCAGTTTTAATGAAATAGGGACTAAAGCGGGCTTTACACGCTGCGGCATCTCTAATGCGAAGTCGTTGGGGTCACGGAATTTGTGTCGCACATCCGGCCGCATTAGCGATGTTGCTGCGTGTGACACCGATAAGCGATTTTGCATCGTCGCAAAAACGTGCAAAATCGCTCATCGTTGACATGGGGGTCCATTCTCAAATATCGTTACTGCAGCAGTAATGAAGTTGTTCCTTGTTCCTGCGGCAGCACACATCGCTCCGTGTGACGCCGCAGGAACGAGGAAGCTCTCCTTACCTGCCTCCCGGCCACAATGAGGAAGGAAGGAGGTGGGCGGGATCTTACGTCTCGCCCATCTCCGCCCCCCCCGCTTCTATTGGGCAGTGGTTCAGTGACGCTGCTGTGACGTTGCTGTGACGCTGAACGAACCGCCCCCTTAGAAAAGAGGCGGCTCGCCAGTCACAGCGACGTCGCTAGGCAGGTAAGTATGTGTGACAGGTCTGGGCAATGTTGTGCGACACGGGCAGCGATTTGCCCATGTCGCACAACCGATGGGGGCGGGAACGCACGCTAGCGATATCGGTACCGATATCGCAGCGTGTAAAGCGGCCTTTAGGGGGAGATTTAGTAAGGATTTGTTTTTACAGAAATCTGGTGTAAATATCTTAAAGAGAACCAATCAGCAGGATTTTGCTATATGAAGTAAAGGCAGTGGCGTACAGGAAGTAAGATGCTGAATCCAGGCATACCTGTTGTACAAAGATCCGATGCTTGGCTGATGAAATATCTTATATCGAAGTTGCAGAAATACCCTGCACTCTGATTGTGTGCAACGGGGGCGGGGCCTTTGTGGGTCGGGTCCTTGACGTTTATTCCTCCTCTGGCGTCCTCCTGGCTTTTCCCCCCTTTCTTTATTTGAATATCGTGCCACCATTGCTGTTGTTGGCAGCACGTGCACATTGCCACAGATATTCTGTCTTCATTAAAATGGTGCCAGAGTCTGCGCATGCACGTACCATGATCTCCAGCGCCATTTTATTGAAGACACTGCAGTGAAGACTATAAGAGGCATCAGCGTGTGCGCAATTTATTTATTTTTTTTACATTTGTGTGTGCGCCCCTGCTGCTCATAGTTTTCACCACAGTGTTTGCAATAAAATAGAGCCAGAGATCGCGGTACACGCATGCGCAGACTCCAGCGCCATTTTAATGAAGACAGAATACTGTGGTAATGAGCACGCGCCGCCAAGAGCAGCAATGGTGGTGCTGTGCGATATTCAAATACAGAAAAAGGGGAAAGCCAGGAGGACGCCAGAGGAGGAATAAATGCCGAGGACCCGACCCACAAAGGCCCCTCCCCCGCTGCATCTGTCAATCAAAGTGCAGGGCATTTCTGGAACTTTGATTAAAGATATTTCTGCAACCGAGCATCCGATCTGTCTAAAGCTGGCTTTACACGCTGCAACAAGTGCGACAGCACCCGCCCCTGTCGTCCATGCGTTATCTTGTGATACCTGCCGTAGCGAACATTATCGCTACGGCAGCTTCACACGCACATACCTGCCCTGCGACGTCGCTGTGTCCGCCAAACAATCCCTCCTTCAAGGGGGAGGTGTGTTCGGCGTCACAACGACGTCACTTAGTGGCCGGCCAATAGAAGCGGAGGGGCGGAGATGAGCGGGACATAACATCCCGCCCACCTCCTTCCTTCCGCATTGCCGGTGGACGCAGGTAAGGAGATGTTTGTCATTCCTGTGGTTTCACACACAGCGATGTGTGCTGCCGCAGGAACGACAAACAACATCGTACCTGCAGCAGCAACGACATTATGGAAAGGAGCGACGTGTCACCAATCAACGATTTGTGAGGTTTTTGTGATCGGTGATCATCGCTCCTAGGGTTTACACGTTGCGATGTCGGTAACGGCGCCAGATGTGCGTTACTAACGACGTGACCCCAACGATATATCGTTACCGATGTCGCAACATGTAAAGCCCGCTTAAGGCTAGGTTCAAATTTTCTTTGTTTTGCATCAGTCACATGTGTTGCTTGACGCTTGTGACTGATGCGTTGTACAACAGATGACAAGAATAGAATTTATTGTCGGATTCCGTTGTAAAACATGAGAGAGAGAGCGATCAGCTGATCGTTTACAATAGCCGGCCGCCGGGTGATCAGTTGATCGCTCACAGAAGGCGGCCGCCGGGTGATCAGCTGATCATTCGGCCGCTGAAAGAGAGCATGCGCAGTGGAATCAAAAGGATTCCGCTGTTAATAAAACGTTACATGCTGCGTTCCTGCCACCCAACGGTCAGTCGTTCCACGGCAGATCAGTCAGGCGGAGGATGCAACGCAAGGGCACCAGTCATAATCTTCCGCTCATACAAGTATATGGGAACAATGGAATCCGCCAAACGGATTCCGTTGTTTACCAGAGTGGCGGATTTTTACTTATGCAAAACAACGGAAATGTGGACCTAGCCTAAGGCAGCTGCCATTTATATACAGAAATGAATGAGCCTCAGTAAAGCCTTATCTGCTCAAAAAAAGATTCTTATGCCATAAACATTTGTTTAGTGGGACTTAAGCTGTTAAGACTTAACCCCTTCATCCCGGGAAGTTTTCAGTTTTTCCATTTTTGGTATTTGCTCCCCTTCTTCTGAGAGCCGTAGCTTTTTTATTTTTCTGTCAATCTTGCCATATGAGTAGGGATTGGCGAACCCAAACTGTAAAGTTCAGGGGTCCGTACTGACCACATGGGTGTTTGTGCACACGACCCTGAACACGTTTCCTATGACGTTCGTGTTACAGTTCGAGTCCAGTTGGGGTCAGGGGCTGTAAAAAAAAAATCACGTTATTAAAAAACATTATGACCATACTTACAGGTCCCGCGACGCGTCCTGCAGACTCTGTCTCCCGCTGCTTCTGCCTCCGCTTCCGATCTTTGCTGTGCTGCCCAGTAACCAGCACGGAGTTACAGGACCTTCCGTGACGTCATACCCATGTGACCAGTCACGTGTGAATGTTGTATTACCTCATTGGCTACAGACTGGTCACGTGAGTATGACGTCATCAAAGGTCCTTGTGTGCCGTATTGCGAGAGTTGCGTCGCATCACGGCGCACAATCTCCCTACAGCAGAGGGTCAGCTGCGTTTATTTCCATGCAGCTGAGTCGCTCCTGTCCTGGGAGTGGGGAGATGCAATGCGAGATGTAAGTGCAATCATCCCCTCACTGTCAGCCTGCTACATCGCCCTGCGCAGAGTGATGTAGCAGAGCTGACTTGGGCCTCTTTGCTTCTCACTTTGTATAGACTGTGTCTGTGCACAGTGATGAAGCAGAATTGACATTGCCGTCCCTGTGGATTACGTTGGACTAAGGATCTTTTAATAATAAAGATGGAGTCTCTAAATGTTTTTTTGTTTTATTTCTAATAAAAAAGTTTTTCTATGTGTTGTGGTTTTTTTTTACTGTTTCCTAGAAATTCATAGTGGCCATGCCTAATTTGGCGTGACACCATGAATTTTGGGCTTAGTACCATTTGAGAATAGAAATCCGGTATTAACCCCTTTATTACCCAGCGAGCCACCCGGCACCAGAGTCGCTGGACAAGTCGGGTAACGTGCCTGGAAATGGCGCTAATAAACAATGTCAACAATCCCAGCCCCCAGCTGCCTGACTTTACCTGACTGGCGATCAAAATACAGCGTGAGCCCACACATTTTTTTTAAAATATTTTGTTAAATAAAAAAAAATAATGGGCTTCCCTGTATTTTGATCACCAGCCAAGGTAAAGCAAGGCAGATGGAGGGTTGGAAGCCCATAGCCGTCCGCTTTATCTGCGCTGAGAATCAAAAATACCGTGGAGCGCTACATCATTTTTTAAATGATTTATTTTTACAGTACTGTGATGTCAGGCAATCACAGACCCGACACAGAGAATGGACATCTGTGATTGTCTGTTTCAGGAGGGGGCAGCCATGTAGTCTTGTTCAGCTGGTCACACCCACTTACCTGGAGGCAGATCATACAATCAGAAAATCAGAAAAACTGAAAATATTGCAGTGGGTTCTTACGGGAGGCCAATCCCATCTGCCTGATTTACCTTGGCTGGCAATCAAAATACAGGGAAGCCCATTTTTTTTTTCTTTTTAGTTATTTTAAAAAAAATAATTTAAAAAAAAAATACGTGGGCTCCAGCTGCATTTTCTATTGCTAGCCAAGGGTAATCCAAGCAGCTACTGGCTGCTAACCCCCACTGCTTGGTGTTACCTTAACTGGAAATGGAAAATCCAGGGAAGCCCTTTTTTTTCCAAGTTTTTTGCAAAATATAGGGAAGCCCTTTTTTTAATTATTTCATGAATTTCATGAAATAATTAAAAAAAAGAAAGACGTGGGCTTCGCCCAATTTTTGTGTCCAGGCAGGTACAACTAGGTAGCTGGGGATTGGATTTCACAGCACAGGTCGGCCCAATCTTTCTGCCCCCCCCCCCCCTTTCCAGCTGCGAATTTCAGTCCACAGCTGCCCCAGAAAACTGCGCTTTCATGGAAGTGCCAACTTCTTGGCTGTATCCAACTCTACCAGCGGCCCTGGTGCCGGGTGGCACGCTGGGTAATAAGGGGTTAATACCAGCTTTGTTTAACCAGCTAGTATTAAGCCAGAGATTCTTATTGTCATGCCAAGTTTGACCCGGCCTTTAAGAATTTCCAATAAAGGGTTAAAAAAAGACATCACACAGAGAAAAAAATACTTTATTAGAAATAAATACACAGACACACTTAGGAACTCCATCTTTATTACTCCCTCTCACTCCTCCACGATCCTGGTATTCGGTCTTCTTTCTTCTTCAACCCATGCAGCTCTGCTACATCAGACAGCACTGCATGGGAGGAAGACGCTGCTGCTCCCCATGCTGTCTAATCACTTAATGAGTGAGCAGAGGCTGCGGGTTGGTAAGCAAAGACATCACCGCTGCCACCCTTGCCACAGAAACCTAACGAGCGGGTTACTATAGCATCGGTGATTTACGATCACCTGATTCCCGGCGTCGCTATTCATCACCGGCTGTGGCAGCCAATCCATGCAAGTGGGCTGACTCTGTAAAGAGCGCCAACATGCAGGCAGGGGGAGCCGAGCATGTGCCCGAGCATCTCTCCGGTAAACGGCGCTCGCCGAGTGTACAGTGTACTGAGATGCTTGGGCAAGCACTGACAGGACCTAGCATGACGTCATGTGACCAGTCTGTAACCAACAAGGTAATACAACATTCACACGTGACTGGCCACATGGGTATGACGTCACGGAAGATCCTATCGTCAGTGATGGTTACCGGGAGGGCACAGCGATGATCGGAAGCAGAAGCGGCGGGAGACAGAGTCTGGAGGACGCATCGTGGGACCTGTAAGTATAATACCAATTTTATTATTAACGATATTCTTTAATTTACAGCCCCCCCGCACTATCCCATAACTGTAAAGTTCAAGTTTGGTGTTCTGACGCAAGTGCACATTATCTCAGAACCCGAACTCGAACCTTACAAAACATTCGGGCGAGTCTCCCAAACACGAACATCGGGGGGTTCGCCCGTCACTACATATGAGGGCTTATTTTTTGTGGGACAAGTTGTAATTTTAAATGAAGCCGTACATTTTACCATATATTGTACTGGAAAATGGCAACAAAAATCCAAGTGCGGAAAAATTGCAAAAGTGCAATTACACAATTGTTTGGGGGATATTTTACTCACCTTATTCACTATATGGTAAAACTGATGTGTTGGTGTGATGCCTTAGGTCAGTACAAGTTCGTAGACACCAAACATAAATAGGTTTACTGTTATCTAAGGGGGTTAAACAAATTCAGATATTTGTCCAAAAAAAAGTGGTGCACTTTTTGCGCCAATTTCCGAAAACCGTAGCATTCTCATTTTTCGGGATCTATGGCTCAGTGGCGGCTTATTTTTTGCATCTCGAGCTGACATTTTTAACGGTTCAATTTTTGCCCAGATGCTACATTTTGATCGCCTGTTATTGCATTTTGTGCAAAATTTGCGGCAACCAAGAAACGTAATCTTGGCGTTTGGTAAACGGTGTAGCATCAAAAAAATTCCAATCAGATTAATTGAGTTTATATTTTGATCGGGCATTTCTGAACGCAACGATACTAAATATGTGTATTTTTTTTTTTTAACCTTTTAACTCTCAATGGGGTGAACAGGGAGTGATTTGAACTTTTTTTTAGTTTTTTTTTAAACTTTTTTTTAACTTTTTCTTATTTTACTACTCCACTTAGAGGACTTTAAGGATCAGCAGTCTGATCACTCATTCATTTCTGTAGATCAGAGCAGCATTGCTCTGATCTGTAGAAAAGCAGCTCTCCTCTCACACACAGCGCTCTGCCCATTTCGGGTTCCTAGGACATCAGTGCCGGTTCCACACATCACCACAATCAAAACACACACAACATTGCCCCTTTCCTGACTGGGGACCAGGCTAGGGTCGGGTCTTATGGTTGGCCACCTAATGGTAAGGGCCTTCCCACCCACTAGTCCAGGAACCCAGGAGGGGGGAGGGGTGATGTCCGGGGAGTGAGGACTATACATTGTGACTGGTGTGCAACTCTTTATCCTA
Source organism: Anomaloglossus baeobatrachus (assembly GCF_048569485.1). Classification (NCBI taxonomy): domain Eukaryota; kingdom Metazoa; phylum Chordata; class Amphibia; order Anura; family Aromobatidae; genus Anomaloglossus; species Anomaloglossus baeobatrachus. The sequence continues at coordinate 50,633,746 of NC_134360.1, read as the reverse complement.
TTGTTTAGTTGTATATTTTTGAGTCTTGCACCTTGTTCACACCATTGGTGTTCCAGACATCCATTTTTTAATTAGTATGCATTTTCTGTCTGAGAACCCTGCCCCAACCATAGTCATGTGTCTTATTTCACATATATAACTTGGTCCTTTGCTTACCATACAGAGCAAGTTTTTAACTGCATGTGAGGTTACACATAGGTTAGGGACCCCAAAAATCGAGATTACCTTGGCGTTTGGTTTTGGGGCTCCTTTGCATTGATCAATACAATGGCTAAACATCTATTATATTCCTATTATTCATAGCAGTTATGCATATTTCATTTTCATGTTTTTCACTTTTTTCAGATAGTTCATTGTATTTTTCAGTCTAGCATTCCCGTAGCAGTTCTGCTTTTCATTATTCCCCTATACATTGTGACTGGTGTGCAACTCTTTATTCTATTGTTTTGGGGAGTGAGGAGAGGCAACCAGGGCCGGCGTCAACACCCGGCATACCCGGGCAAATGCCGGGGCCCTGGAGAGCCAGGGGGCCCACTCGCCTGAGTCTGCTGCCCCCGGGCCGAGTTCCGGGGACCGCAGTCCTCGGCAGGAATCTGCAGCACTGTCCCTTTAAGGCGCGCAGACTTCCTGGTTTGAACTTCATCTGTGGGCGGAGCTACCCACCGGCGTCTGCTCAGTCCCACAGATGAAGGAGATGCAGGACAACCAGTGACCCCCAGCAAAGCGCTTCTCTCCGGCGCTGTGTGGGCCCCCTCTCCACCGTGACCTGAGCGGTATGTGCCCACCCCGCCCCCCGATTTATGGGCCCCAGTGAGCTGTATGGGCTTCTCCCCCCCCCCTAGGTGTATGTCCCCCTGAGCCGCGTGTGTGGGCCCCACAGAGCCGTGTGTGTGTGTGTGTATGTGTGTCTCTGTATGTACCAGAGCTATGTGTGTCTCTGTATGTACCAGAGCTATGTGTGTCTCTGTATGTACCAGAGCTATGTGTGTCTCTGTATGTACCAGAGCTGTGTGTCTCTGTATGTACCAGAGCTGTGTGTCTCTGTATGTACCAGAGCTATGTGTCTCTGTATGTACCAGAGCTATGTGTGTCTCTGTATGTACCAGAGCTATGTGTGTCTCTGTATGTACCAGAGCTATGTGTGTCTCTGTATGTAGCAGAGCTATGTGTGTCTGTCGCGGGCGGAGGAGGGGACGCCGCGCTCTCCCTACTGCTCGGGTCCGGCTGCCGCTGCTGCTGCTGCGGCCTCTGCTGCTCGGTGGCTCGAGCGATGGGCCGGATCCCGGGGACTCGAGCGGCGCTCCTCGCCCGTGAGTGAAAACGGATTGGGTTTTGGGATAGTTTATTGTCCGTGACGCCACCTACGGTTGTGGTGATTTGTTAACACCACCGCTGCTCTGTATGGGGAGCCCGGGAGTGATGGTATGGAGCAGCCAGTTGTTGATGTGCCCCTCCGTGGGTAGGGGTTTTGGTGCTCCCGGGGCCCGGTGATGGGATTAGGATGGTGGACAGGCGGGTATGGGGCCTGTGGAGGTGCAGGGGCAGCGCTGTGCCGCACGGCACGGAGGTACTCACTCAGCCAGTAAACACGACACAGTTCTCGGTAAACAAACGGCTGGTTGGACGGGTCCCTCGGACGGTTACGGTGCTGCGGTTCCCTGCAGTTAGCGGTGACGGTCTCTTCCCTGCACCTATGTAAAGTCTCTTTGGTAGCGATGGGTCCCCACCGGTTACCCGCTCCCCGGCTTGGATATGTGCCGGAGGAGCCTCTCTCTTGCCCGCAGGCGCTGGCCCTGGGAAACTGGTGCCTTGGCGGTGGCGGTGTCTCCCCTCAATGGTCGGACTGTTGCCTTCAATCGGGACTTGGTTGTTAGGAGACAGAAGTCCCCTTCACTGACGGATTTGGCAAATTATGGCGACTCCTAGCCTTGCCGGGCTCCGAAAGGCACCTGCCCTGGTGCTGACTGTTCTTCGTATACTGCTCCGGTACCGCCGGGTCACTACCCGTCCGCGGTCCTTCCAGCAACCTCCGAGCAGTCCCCCTGCAGACTATCACCGCCGTCTGCTGACCTTGCTGTCACAGTCCGGGGCACACACCCGGACCAACTTCAGGCTTGCTCAACTGTTCCTTTTCTGTCACCACTCTTACTGTCCTCCTTTACCACTTCACTTCCTTCTACTTCACACTCCTAAACTCATCTTTCCACTTCTTCCTCCAAACTCTATCTGCCTGGTTCCTCCCGCCTCCAGGGCTGTGAACTCCTCGGTGGGCGGAGCCAACCGCCTGGCCCACCCCCTGGTGTGGACATCAGCCCCTGGAGGAAGGCAACAAGGATTTTGGGTTAGCTAGGTGTACCTGCAGGGAATGTGGGGTGCATGTGGTGTTGTGACCTGTGACCCCTGGCTTGCCCAGGGCGTCACATGTCTCTGTATGTACCAGAGCTATGTGTGTCTCTGTATGTACCAGAGCTATGTGTGTCTCTGTATGTACCAGAGCTATGTGTGTCTCTGTATGTACCAGAGCTATGTGTGTCTCTGTATGTACCAGAGCTATGTGTGTCTGTATGTAGCAGAGCTATGTATGTGGCAGAGCTATGTGTGTATGTATCAGAGCTATGTGTATGTATGTAGCAGAGCTATGTGTGTGTATGTAGCAGAGCTGTGTGTGTATGTACAGTAGCAGAGCTATGTGTGTATGTACAGTAGCAGAGCTATGTGTGTATGTATGTAGCAGAGCTGTGTATGTACAGTAGCAGAGCTATGTGTGTATGTATGTAGCAGAGCTATGTGTGTATGTACTGTAGCAGAGCTGTGTATTTACTGTAGCAGAGCTGTGTATGTACTGTAGCAGAGCTGTGTATGTACAGTAGCAGAGCTGTGTATGTACTGTAGCAGAGCTGTGTATGTACAGTAACAGAGCTATGTATGTACAGTAGCAGAGCTATGTGTGTATGTACAGTAGCAGAGCTATGTGTGTATGTAGCAGAGCTATGTGTGTATGTAGCAGAGCTATGTGTGTGTGTATGTAGCAGAGCTGTGTGTGTCTGTATGCATGCATGTATGATGTGTATCTATGTATGTCAGTGTATATGACTGTATAGATGTGTCAGTTCTATATGTATTTTTGTGAGTTTGTCTTTAAATATGTATATGTATGTGTACATGTGTGTCTGCGTGTGGATGGGGCCCACTGGGACTCTTCCGCCCGGGGCCCACAAAAACCTGGAGCCGGCCCTGGAGGCAACCCAGACCGTTAGTAGGAGGGAGACGTCTGCAGCCAGCAGACGGGATGGTTCAGTTCCAGACAGGGGAGCAGCCATACCACTGACACTGGGGGGACACAGGAGAAACGGTCGCCGCGGAGATACAGTGTCAGTTCCCCCGGGACCAGTGCAGTTCAGGGTACAGATCCTTAGGTTAGGGGAAGCTTTAGTGTCCCATGATAATTCTGCCGGTAGAGGAGATTTCATGTTTCCTGCACCCATCTACAGTGCCCGTGGCACAGCAGCAGAGAGAACCAGGAGCTGAGACTTGAATCTAACTCCCCCCAAAAGGTTTGCGCCACCTGCGAACGGGCCAGGACTTTGACTAAACACAAAAGGGACCCCAAGTAGCTTCAGGCCATGGGGACCTGTCAGAAAAGAGCACACAGAGGAAGGGCCCACCAGTCACTGTACCGATCCCAGTGTCTGAATAGTCCGGGATCGGCTGGAGACCATCTTTGTGGAAACCGGCACCTCGCAGGCAAAGAACAATCAGTGAATAAAGAACTTAAACCGCAGTCCCTGTGTTGTCTACTTCTTTGCCGGTGCCCCGTGCTTCGGCGTAGACTACCACCTCCATCATCCTCTCTGGGGCCCACTCTACCTGTGGAGAGTGATACCAACTTTGCTGCGTCACACCATCAGCCCCAGCAGTGAGAGACACTCCGCAGTTTCGGCTTCCTCCCTCATAGCCACGTACCACAGGTGGTGCCACGAAGACAACTACTCCCATATCCCCATCTTTCATTGACACCTCGGGGTCACGAAGCCGGGCAAGGCCACTGTGACATCCCCAACCATCACCGGCCCGGTGACAAGTACAACTGTGAGCGCGTCAGATCCATTGGGCTTTGATTTGTCTGTAAAGTTTGTGCTTCTTATCTTACTGTAAATACTTTTATGCCAAAACAGACAAAAGTTTTCTCTACTGGCCAATCCAAAAAATATTTGCTTTTGGTGCACAGAGGCTTTTTTATCAGGCAATGTTACAAATTAAACGAAAGATGATTTCTAGATTATCGGCTGAATAAATCGGCCGCCAGTCACCCGACTAAGGAGCAAAACAATGTCCATCGGACGACAGATGATTGTGCTGATGATTGTCCTGTGCTAGAGTTATTGAGAATCGATTCACAGGATCTGGTCTATTGAGGTCGTCATTAATCGGAGAATCATCAGTAATCTGAGAGCCTTGATATTCGTGGAGGAAGGAGATGGTTCTCAGGGCAGCCAGCGGCCACAGATTACTGACATGGTCGATATACTGGGTCGTACAAATCGATTTGTACCAACTGTATTCTGTGCGCCTGGAAGTGCGATGATCGGCCGGTCTAAGAAAGACCATTAAATGATGGATGATCACCTGGATGTGGACGATCAGCGGTCGTTTAACAGACATGATCGGCCATTGTAAGTGCACTGTGCGTCCCACTGCCTATAAGACTGTATGCAGATGAGAACAACTGGACTCATCATTCCCATAGCTCACAATTACTGGCTGATTGGCCACTAGTGATACACTTTAGATTAAGGCTACACAGCGGCATGTGCGGGCGACATCTAGATCATGCATCTCATTGCTACATTGAAAGACAAATATTTCCAAATGTTTCCAAACGTGTTTGATTTTCTGTTTTTCTTTATTGCAGGAAAATAAAGGAGATGACACAAAGTTATATTTATAATATTCTACCTTTTATTACTGGCATATTTACTATACTTATAAATGTGAGGTTCTTAGTGCACAGTTTAACCAAATTGTGCAAGCCCATCTGCCAACGACAAGGCGACCTCATCAGATGGGGCCCTACACTAACCTATTTACTGTATTTATAATAGTCTTATTATTATCCTAGTAACCTATTCATTACTATTACAATATTATTATACTTATTATTACTATCATTACTTTAGTACTATAAGATCACTAGAATTAAAACTGTTGATCCAGAAGAAGGCGAAAAAAACCCCGGACACATTCAGCCAATTTGTGTCAAGGGGAAAAATTCCTTCTCGACCCCGGGAAAAGGCGATCAGTCTGAGGACCCTGGATCAAACCTGACACTACCTAGTAATGTATTATGTTTTTATTATATTATTCCTAATAATAATAATGCAATATTACAATTTGTATTTCTATATTAGTATTACTATTATTTTTTTAAATACTATTTATGTGTTATGTTGTTGTTGTTATTATTATTATTAATAATGTAATATTATCATTTATATTACTATTTTTTTTAAATACTATTTTTATTCTTTCTAATATTATGAATATTAGTACTAATATTTCTATTATTTCTCTATTTACTATTAATTAGATCCCTATTCCTAAAGCTGTTGATTCAGAAGAAGGCAAAAACCCCTGAACACATTCAGCCAATTTGTGTCTCAGGGGAAAAATTCCTTCTCGACCCCGGGAAAAGGCGATCAGTCTGAGGACCCTGGATCAAACCTGACACTACCTAGTAATGTATTATGTTTTTATTATATTATTCCTAATAATAATAATGCAATATTACAATTTGTATTTCTATATTAGTATTACTATTATTTTTTTTTAAATACTATTTATGTGTTATGTTGTTATTATTATTATTATTATTATTAATAATAATAATGTAATATTATCATTTATATTACTATTTTTTTTAAATACTATTTTTATTCTTTCTAATATTATGAATATTAGTACTAATATTTCTATTATTTCTCTATTTACTATTAATTAGATCCCTATTCCTAAAGCTGTTGATTCAGAAGAAGGCAAAAACCCCTGAACACATTCAGCCAATTTGTGTCTCAGGGGAAAAATTCCTTCTCGACCCCGGGAAAAGGCGATCAGTCCGAGGACCCTGGATCAAACCTGACAGTACCTAATAATGTATTAAGTTGTTATTATTATATTATTCTGAATAATAATGTAATACCTATTAATTATTTACTAATTATTCTAGTCATTATAAATACTGTAATATTATTATTATTAGTTATGCTATGTTTACTTTGTTGCTATTTTACTGATCTTATTACTAATTTTTTATTATTATTATTAGTATCCTACTTATTAATATTTTTTTTAGATATGTTTGGATTATTGCTATTTTATTATTACTATTATTACTAACATTTGTATTGATATTTTACTAAAATTATAACTTCGATCCCTATTCCTAAAGCTGTTGATCCAAAAGAAGGCAAAAACCCCCGGACACCTTCAGCCAATTTGTGTCTCAGGGGGAAAAATTCCTTCTCGACCCCGGGAAAAGGCGATCAGTCCGAAAACCGTGGATCAAACCTGCTGAAATTATTTTTATGGCTCTAATTATTATTATTATACAATTAATGATTATAATATTAGATACTATATTACTGCTCCTATTATATGTCTTTTTAATGCTTTTACTACATTTTCAACCTATTTCTAAACCTAATAATTACTATTTTATGGTTATTATTAATTATTATTATTATTATACTTACCAGATTTTATGCTGCTGTATGTTGGGGCCACAGTCCATCAGCGTCTCATCACTTTGAAGAGGTTGGTCCATATGGTGTCTTTTATTTTACTGAGGTTGGTGGTGAATTTTTTGAATATGGAAGACTGCCGGCGGATCATCTGTCTCTGTATCGGCTGCTTCTTAACTTGTTGTCTCTTGGCTGGCTTTTTCTGAAGTCTTTGTCTCTTTGCCAGGTGGATCTGAAGTCGTTGACTCTGTGCCGGCTGGTCCTGATCGCGTTTTCTCTTTGCTGGCTGGTTCTGATCGCGTTGACTCTGTTCCGGCTGGTCCTGATCTCGTTGTCCCTTTGCTGACTGGTCCTGATCTTGTTGTCTCTTTGCCGGCTGCTCCTGATCTCGCTGTCTCTTTGCTGGCTGGTTCAGAGTGCTTGTTGTGGTATTTTGCACCATTCTTCTTTTAGCTCCTGAACCTTTCTTTTCTTTCTTCTTAGTGTCTTCTTTCTCATCTTCTTCAAAGTCTTTTACCTCCCGATATTTCATTGGATCGGATATTAGCACTTCATTCCGCTGCTGTGGTGTCTTCTTGGTGTCTTCTTTCTGACTTTCTTCCTGGTCTGTGACCTCCATTGGCTCCGCTATCTCCTCTTCATTCAGCTGCCTTGGCGTCACTGATGGCGGCTTTGGCGTCACTGATGGCGGCTTTGGCGTCACTGATGGCGGCTTTGGCGTCACTGATGGCGGCTTTGGCGTCACTGATGGCGGCTCTGGCATCACTGATGGCGGCTTTGGCATCACTGATGGCGGCTCTGGCGTCACTGATGGCGGCTTTGGCATCACTGATGGCGGCTCTGGCGTCACTGATGGCGGCTCAGGTCTTTTTTCGTATAACGGAAACGGAAGATATTTTTTCTGTGCTTCGCGGTTGGTCGGCATCAGGCGCTGAGAAAAAAAGAGCAAGTTAATTGTCTGCTGAGACGTTCCTTTACATCTATGGACAGAACACGAGGACATAATATGTGGTGTGATCAGTCACCTCCATGTTGAAGATCGGTGATGGCAGGAATCTGGTGCTGTAGATGAGCAGTTGGTTTTCCGCCTCCTCCCTTGTGCTGGGACAATCTGGAGAGAAAACACAAGCAGATAATGGGATCAATCATACAATGTCCAGAAATCCTTAAAATGACAGGAAAATTCCTTTAACCGAAATCATCGTGACCTGCTGGATTCTGACTGATTCTGTGCAAAGAAAATCACACACATTATTATGGAAAACTATTTTCTAACTGACAATGTCCTGTAATTCTGTGCTGGACTAATACATGTTCTGGATTATTAAATGCTGGATTATAGGAATGACACTTTATTCTCAGATTAAGTGGAAATTGTTATTATATAAAATAATAATCTCACATGATACGTATCCAGATCCGAAGATGCAGTGCCGGCGGCGGGAGACATCCTAAATAAAACAGAATCTGGTGAGTGTCCACTTATCACTCATCAGGGATGGACAATAGGACGAGGGTCCGTTTATAATAAAGCTGCAGACCTCCATAGAGCGGTTGCTCGCTGCCATCTTGTAAATGTCGTACATTGACAACTCCATTTGAAAATCTGTGAATCCAAAAAAGATTTAGTCACAGATCTGATAGAGATCAAACATTGCAGCTTCCCACACATATTCATAGTGAGCGCCCCCCCCCCCGGTATCAGACCCTATTACACCCATAAATGGAGGCAACATGAGCAAATCCAGTCTATTCTGGGTGTTTGTAGAGTCTCCAGTATAGGTAATACCACATGGAAAACATTGTACATCGGATTGTGCTGGGGCCTGTAAATACAGATATATGGCAAACATGGATTTCTATGTTCTTCATGCAAATAAAAACAAGTAACCCCACAAAAATGACAGCGAAAGTGACTTCATTACCAGCACATAGAGCGTGACCCCCAATAACAGTGCCAGGCACTAATCCCACTGACATTAGTGGTAAATAATGCCCCAATAAATAATACCGGCCGCAGTGTCCTGTGTAACCTAAACATAATCTTCTGCTTTCCTGCAGCCACTAGGGGGAGCCCAGTGCACCAGTAAATACAGATTGCACTGATAGCGCCCCCTAGTGGCCGGTGACAGCAGCGGTTGTGGCAGAATTCTCGGCTCTGCCCGGTGTTCTCTCCTGTTTTGAGTTTAGATGAAATGATAAAATCATCAGCGGATTCCAGATAACAGGAAAGAAGCATCGAGGAGAGGAGATAAATCAGTGTCCGGTCATCAGGGGATGTGATGGCGGCACTCACCGATATACAACTCCACTCGTCACTGTCTGTAAAACACTGAGGAGAGCGACAGTTTGTTTGTGTTTATTTCTTCAGATTCAAATCCAGCAATCTTATTGGCTGCTGACTAGTGTCATGCAACACGCAGAATTTAAAGGGACAGGACGCTGTTATTTCTTCACAGTGCATTTCATATAGACGTGCTATAACTCTGCTTAATATATGAAGCTGGGGAGATAATCTGGGGGAGCAGCTTTATGTTTTCATACTCAGCAATTAAAATGTCACTATTCACTATTAATATCGTCAGAACATTATATTCTACATATTATTAGAGTATCGGTGCATGAAGGAGTTAATTATAAATTATATTATTTTCAATTATCTCTTTCTGAACAGGATATTTTACACAATTTCCTTTTTCTCACACGGCTGATGGCTATTTCTACATTACTGACATGTAACTTAATGACCCTGACTGCGGCCAAGGTGTCAGCCTGACCCCAATATCATCACTGGGGTCCATTGGTTGCAATAAGTTCTGAGCTGATGAGGCTGAGGGAGATTTTCTGATTCATGTTCAGTTTTTCATCTGCTGCCGTTTCCTTCTCTGCATGTTCAGCGCTTAACGTCGCCCATTTCTTGGTAATCGACAAATCTTGAAGCCCCGTCTGCTGTGAAATTGTTGCCACGTTTTCCTGTGCTCTGTCTTGGCATGAAATTGTCTTCATCAGCCTCACCTCTGCAGTTGAGTTTGACTTTTCCTCACTCAGTTTTTCTCTATTTACTCACACACCTGACTATAATCCCTCATAATCCCTGACTTTGTGTTATGGGCAGCACAGTGGCTCAGTGGTTAGCACGGCTGCTTTACAGTCCTGGGTTCAAATCCCTCCAAAGACAACATCTGCAAGGAATAACAAAAAAGCTCCGGCACACCACTTTTTTTTGTTATTTATTGGACTTATTTTCTCCAGAGCACCTGACTATATAGTTGAGCCAGGTCTACTCTACTATTTAACATCTGCAAGGAGTCTGTATGTTCTCCCATGTTTGCATGGGTTTCCTCCACATTCTCTTTTTTATTCCAACACTCTATGACGTCTATGGATTATCACACCTTGTACACAGGTGATCAGAACCTGGGCAATCATCAATCAGAAGTTCCCAGTGGAGCACAGTTTTTACAGCAGGGCAATTTTCTATGTACAGAGTCACTGGGTAACTCTCCTTCTGTAGAGTGTAAGCTCTTATGGTCAGTGGGGTCCCTTCTCTCTTTCCTATAGAGTGTAACCTCTTATGGTCAGTAGTATCCTCTCTCTTCTGTACAATCTAACCTCTTTTGGTTAGTAGGATCTCTCCTTCTCTCTCTCTCTCTTCTGTAGAGTGTAAGCTCTTATGGTCAGCAGTGTTCGCTCTATACTGTAGAGTGTAAGCTCTTATGGTCAGCAGTGTCCTCTGTATACTGTAGAGTGTAAGCTCTTATGGTCAGCAAGTTCATCTTTTTCCTGTAGTGTGTAAGCTTTTATGGTCATCGGGGTTCTCTCTGTCCTGTAGAGTGTAAGCTCTTATGGTCAGCAGTATCCCCTCTATACTGTAGAGTGTAAGCTCTCATGGTCAGCAGTGTCCTCTCTATACTGTAGAGTGTAAGCTTTTATGGTCATTGGGGGTTCTCTCTATACTGTAGAGTGTAAGCTCTTATGGTCAGCAGGGTCCTCTCTGTACTGTGGAGTGTAAGCTCTTATGGTCAGCAGGGTCCTCTCTGTCCTGTGGAGTGTAAGCTCTTATGGTCAGCAGGGTCCTCTCTGTCCTGTGGAGTGTAAGCTCTTTTGGTCAGCAGGGTCCTTTCTGTCCTGTAGAGCGTAAGCTCTTATGATCAGCAGTGTCCTCTCTATACTGTAGAGCAGGGTCGGACTGGGGTGTCTGGGGCCCACCAGGGGAATTGACTCCAGGGGCCCACCCTACAGCTAACTTTAAACACACATTACACAGGCAGCTCCTGCACATCTATAATGTGCGCCATAACTGGGATGTACAATTATAGTAGTTTGCAGTAATGGGGTCTTTGGTGAAAACAAATTATCACTGATCCACAGGTTTGGTTAGTGATTACTTATTGATCGGTGGAACCAGACCAGTGGAAATCGCACCGATAGGAAGATTGGGGAACGTTTTGCAGCGGCAGCAGGTGGAGTGTGTGACCGCAGCTCCATTCATCCTCTGTGGAGCAGCCAGATAAAAACAAGCGCAGCGCTCGCAGCCACTGAGGGAATGAATGGATCAGGGGTCGAGTCGGACACGAGCTCCAGTGTAATGGGGGATAAAAGTTGCACGATTCGTGCAGGTCCCAGCAATCGGACCCCACTGATGAATATATTATCACTAATCCTTAGGCCACGTTCACACGTTCAGTATTTGGTCAGTATCTTACATCAGTATTTGTAGCCAAAACCAGGAGTGGGTGAACAATACAGAAGTTGTGCTCGAGTTTCTATTACACGTTTCCTCTGATTTTACCGCTCCTGGTTTTCGCTTTAAATACTGAGGTAAAAAACTCACTGAATACTCAACACGTGCACGTGGCCTTAGTAAAGGTGATTACTTGTTTTCACTGTAGAACCTCTAAGTGCATATTTCCTGTAGTGTAATAGTCACAGGACAGGGATGGGTTAAATGTTTAAGTATTTAATTTCTATTGGAAATAATCTCCCCCTTATAGAAAGGAAAAAGTGACCTCCATACACAACACAATCCACTATACCAAAACCAATAATACCACATACAAGGGAGAATTCCTGCCACACCGTGACCAGACCACATATTACCACCAATCAGTGACCTAATACAGCCACATATAAGGGAGAAATACCGCCACACCGTGACCAGACTGCAAATTGACTGAATAATACCACATACAAGGGAGAAATACTGCGACACTATGACCAGATAACAAACTACCAAAACATAGTGATCAAAAGCAACCACATACAAGAGAGTAATACCACCATACCATAATTGGACCACATAGTAACCGAATATTACCACATACAAGGGAGAAATACCGCAACACTATACCCACACCACATAATGACCGAATATAACTACATACAAGAGAGTAATACCGCCACACCATAAACAGACCACATAGTGACTGAATATAACCACATACAAGGGAGAAATACCGTGACACTATAACCACACTACATAATGACCAAATAATAGCACACACGAGACATATATCAGTACAGCATGACTAGAGGTACATATTACTACCACACAAGGACATATAATACTACAATAATGATCATGAATAAGAACTACAATGCTAATAACACTAATATTATCATTAGTGCCATAATGCACATGAGCTCTGTATATAGTGTATAGGTAATACAGTGATCACCAGTGACATTATACACAGGAGCTCTGTATACAGTGTACAGTATAGTGTGTGTGTTAATGTAACACACTGACTTACCAGTGATGTCTCTAGCTGACTTTATTCATCTTCACATTTTCTCTTCATCCGGCGCTGACCGTCATCACTTCTTCCTGCCATGATGCGACTCTGCAGAAAATAACAGTCACCTATAGCCGATCACTCCCAGGGCACATTCCTCACTATTTCCCCAATTTCTACACCATGTCAGACTCTTGTTCCCCCATTGGAGACAGTGTCCTCAAAATTAACATATTTCATCAGTAATAATGTCCCCTAATTTGCCCCGACAGTAATTATGCCCCACGTCCCACCATAAATCAATAATGTATGTCCCTCATTCTGGCCCCATATAGTAATTATAGCCCTCATCCTGACCCCTTTTATTTAATAATGTCTGGGGAAACAAGTGGAATCAGAAGGGGTTTTTAATTGCTTCCTGCACAAAATATCCCCCCACACACTGCTCCTCTCCAAAATAGCCCCACAAAGTGCCCCTTTACAAAATGTCCCCCAAAAACTTGCCCTTTGTATAATATCTCCCCCATACTAAATCCCTGTATAAATCCCCCCCCCCCACTCTTCAATATACTTTGCTGCCTTCCACAATCCTTGATGTCTCATAATGTCCCCCATTGCCCTATAATGTCCCAATTTCTTTCATAACGTCCCCCACTGACCTATAATGCCCCAATGTGCTTCATAATGTCCCCTATTACCCTATAATGTCCCCCACTGCCTTATAATGTCTTCAACTGCCCTATAATGTCCCTTACTGCCTTATAATGTCTTCCACTGCCCTATAATGTCCCCCACTGCCTTATAATGTCCCCTACTGCCCTATTATGCTCCCCACTGTCCTATTATGTCCCCCACTGCCTTATGTCCCCACTGCCTTATAATGTCTTCCACTGCCTTATAATGTCTTCCACTGCCCTATAATCTCTTCCACTGCCCTATAATGTCCCCACTGCTTTATAATGTCCCCACTGCTTTATAATGTCCCCCACTGCCCTATAATCTCTTCCACTGCCCTATAATGTCCCCACTGCCTTATAATGTCCCCCACTGCCCTATAATGTCCCCACTGCCCTATAATGTCCCCACTGCTTTATAATGTCCCCACTGCCTTATAATGTCCCCACTGCCTTATAATGTCCCCCACTGCCCTATAATCTCTTCCACTGCCCTATAATGTCCCCACTGCTCTATAATCTCCCCACTGCCTTATAATGTCCCCCACTGCCCTATAATGTCCCCACTGCTTTATAATGTCCCCACTGCCTCATAATGTCCCCACTGCCTTATAATGTCCCCACTGCCTCATAATGTCCCCACTGCCTTATAATGTCTTCCACTGCCCTATAATGTCCCCCACTGCCTTATAATATCCCCCACGGCCCTATTATGTCCCCCACTGACGCATATTATGCTCCAAAAAGTCCCCCACCGCTTCTTAATGCCCCTTGTAAAATAACACTGCTCCTCCCCCACCACAGCCCATCATGTAAAATTATTGTACGTCCTCTTCGGCTACTCTGGAGCGCTTACCTGTGCCTGCGCGTCCTCCTCTTTATCTCTGCAGCTGCGGCTCCGGTGATGATGCATATTGGTGCAGGACTGAAACGCGCTCCTCTGCCTCAGTCCTGTCACGTCCTCTTCCTCTGCAGCCCCGGTGATGATGTCCCGTCGTGGTGCAGTGCTGAGCAGCGCTGCTCTGCCTTTTGTCGCTGGGCGCACTGTACAAATGTATGCGTGCCTGAAAGACGCACATACATTTGAATACTGGCGCGGTCTACAGGTCCTGCACACATCATCGGTGCAGGCCTGGGGACTCCCACAGTGCACCGCTAGGACCTTCGGTGAGTCACATGACACACGTAATGTCATTAAAGGTCCTTCAACTGCGGAAACTTCAGTGATCATACAGAACTTGTACTTCCACCCCTCATAGTATTGATTTTCCATCTATAAAAAAGACCCTTTTGAAATTTATCCCCATTTTGCAGCAGGACAAAGAAGTGGATTTGGTTTTGTCCAGAAGCATTAATGTGGTTGCCAAATGTGCTAGAACCATCGGTAATATAATTTCTCCTAGTTTTTATACTTCCGGAAATAAAAAACAAACGTGGCTTAGCACAACTGGTTCACACCGATGTGGGTCCCAGAGATGTAACCTTTGTCGATTTATGAAACCGACTCAAACTTTCCAGGGAAAGAATGGTGATATCTTCAAAATTACATCTTTTCTTAATTGTTCTTCCATATATGTCATTTATAAGGCTTCTTGCCAAATTTGCAACAAGGATTATATAGGTTGCACCTCTAGGCAGGGCCGGCGCCAGCACCCGGCAAACCTGGTCAAATGCCGGGGCCCTGAGCTGCCGGGGGGGCCCACTCGCGGTGGCAGGAGTGGCGCACCGCTACTCAGGGGGGCCCGGTGGCCGCGCTGTCACCGCCCGCCGCCGAGGATCACGCTTTCAATTGCATCGGCATCGCAGGTGCCGATACAATTGAGAGCAATGATGAGAGAGTGAGCGGCGCGCTCTCTCTCTTATAATTCTCCCCGCTGTGACTGTTGGCGCTCTGACAGCTCTGCAGAGGACCGCGGTGACGTCATCACTGCGCGCCTGCTGAGAGGTCAGAGCGAGCGACAGCAATGGACGACGCGCCGAGGAGACCGGATCAGCGGGGGAACGAGGAGAAGTGAGCCGCCCCTCTACTGACACTGGACTCCCCTGACTCACAGGCCGGCCACTACACAGCGGCACTAGTACACATAGGGGCCCGGTAGCCGCTCTGCAGAGCCGGCTGCCGGGCCCCTATGTGTAGTGCCGCTGTGTAGTGGCCGACAAAGCGACCGTCAGGGGGCCGGCCTGTGAGTCAGGGGAGCCCAGTGTCAGTAGAGGGGCCCCTGACCTGGAGAGGCCCACCAGCCGTATCTGAGCTGCAGGAGTGCTCCTGACCTGCTCAGAAGACGGAATAAGCCATCCTGCAGGACCTGCGATGATGTCACGCCCATGTGACTGTGTGGGAGGAGACACATGATGCCGGGCAGAAAGCAAGAGATGCTGAATCCTGACGGAGATTTGGACACATGACTGGTAATAAGAAAAGAGGGGACATGAGGGGAAAGGGGGCTGCAGGGTGAGTGGCATGTGAGGGCTGCAGACTGACAGAAGGATGTGAAGGGGTGCAGAGAGTTTGAGAGGGGTAAGTTGGGGTACAGGCAGGGTGAGATATGTGGGCAGGGTGTGCGAGATATGGGGGTGTAGTGTGTGTGATCTGGGGCGTGCAAGCTGTGTGAGATGTGGGGGTGTAGTGTGTATGATATGGGGGTGCAGGCTGTATGGGGAGCAGGGTGTGTGAGATATGGGGGTGTAGTGTGTATGATATGGGGGTGCAGGCTGTATGGGGAGCAGGGTGTGTGAGATATGGGGGTGTAGTGTGTGTGATCTGGGGGTACAGGCTGTATGGGGAGCAGGGTGTGTGAGATATGGGGGTGTAGTGTGTGTAATCTGGGGGGTGCAGGCTTTATGGGGAGCAGGGTGTGTGAGATATGGGGGTGTAGTGTGTGATCTGGGGGCTTCAGGCTTTATGGGGAGCAGGGTGTGTGAGATATGGGGGCAGGGAAGTAACTACCGCGGTCGCAGGGGTCGGAAAGAGAAGAGAGGTACTTGTTTTTTTATTTTGCTGGCTGCATGACACATGGAGGCCTGGGGGTGCTGGCTGCATGATACATGGAGGTCTATGGGACTACATAATAAACATGAAGGACACCTTATACCTGGACTAGGGGTGCATTTATACATGGAGGAGTATGGGGCTACATAATACAAAATGAAGGACACCTTATACATGGAATATAGGGGTGCATTGTACATGGAGGAGTATGGGGCTACATAATACAAAATGAAGGACACCTTATACATGGAATATAGGGGTGCATTATACATGGAGGAATATGGGGCTGCATAATACAATATGATTTATGGCGCTACATTATAATACATATAGGACTATGGGGGCTACATTATAATATATGGAGGAATATGGAGGCTACCTTATACATGGACTATGGGTGTGCGTTATAAAACTGGAGGCCTATGTGGTGCAGTATAATATATGGAGGACTATGTGGTGCAGTATAATATATGGATAACTATGGGGTGAATTATAATACATGGAGAACTTTGGGGGTGCATTCTAATATATCAAGGGTTATGTGGGACCCTTTATATTATACGGAAGGCTATGTGGGGGCCATTATAGTATTTGGAGATCTATATACAAGGGGGGGCAAAGATACAAGTATGGGATGGAAATGTTTTGTCCTGAGGGAAAAAGGCTCTTTCCCT
This sequence comes from Anomaloglossus baeobatrachus, assembly GCF_048569485.1. Taxonomy (NCBI): domain Eukaryota; kingdom Metazoa; phylum Chordata; class Amphibia; order Anura; family Aromobatidae; genus Anomaloglossus; species Anomaloglossus baeobatrachus. Next base: position 50,616,937 of record NC_134360.1, on the reverse strand, counting down.
CAGCACCCAGCTTTCCCATGCTCTGCTGTACATCTCTCAGCACCCAGCTTTCCCATGCTCTGATATGGGAAAGCTGGGTGCTGAGGGAATGATGTATAGCAGAGCATGGGGAAGCTGGGTGCTGAGGACAAGATGGATATCAGAACATGGGAAAGCAGGGTACTGATAGAGGGATTTCAGATCATGGGAAACCTGGGTGCTGAGGGTAAGAGCCAAGTGTCAGCGTCATTATCCTGTACCCCAAGTGTCAGTGTCATTATTCCGTACCCTAAGTGTCGGTGTACGTGGAGGGGGGCCCCGGTCCAAATTTTGCACCAGGGCCCATCAAACTCTAGTTACGCCACTGAGTATTAATCACTGTATTCTACATGAAGGTGCCTACTGCTATCTGGCTCTGCACTGTGCTGTATACAGGCTGTGCTATGTTATATAGCACAGCCTGTAAATAGCACAGTGCAGAGCCAGATAGCAATAGGCACCTTCATGTAGCATACAGCTTGTATATAGCCTATATACAAGCTGTATGCTACATGAGGGTGCCTATTGCTATCTGGCTCTGCACTGTGCTATATACAGGCTGTGCTATATACAAGCTGTATGCTACATGAGGGTGCCTAATGCTATCTGGCTCTGCACTGTGCTGTCTGGGTCTGCACTGTACTATATAGGTCTATGTACTACATGAGGATACCTAATGCTATCTGGCTCTGCACTGTGGTATATAGGGGCTGTATACTACATTAGGGTGCCTAATGCTATCTGACTCTGCAATGTACTATATAGGGGCTGTGCACTACATGAGGGTGCTTAATGCTATCTGGCTCTGCACTGTGGTATATAGGGGCTATATACTACATGAGGGTGCCTAATGCTATCTGGCTCTGCACTGTGGTATTTAGGGGCTGTATACTATATGAGGGTGCCTAATGCTATCTGGCTCTGCACTGTGGTATTTAGGGGCTGTATACTACATGAGGGTGCCTAATGCTATATGTGTCTGCATTGTGCTATATGTGGGCTGTATACTACATGAGGGTGCCTATTGCTATCTGGGTCTGCATTGTGCTATAAGTGGGCTATATACTACATGAAGGTGCCTAATGCTATATGTGTCTGCATTGTGCTATATGTGGGCTGTATACTACATGAAGGTGCCTAATGCTATCTAGGTCTGCATTGTGCTATATGGGGGCTGCTTAATGTTATATGGGGGCTGCATAGTGCATATGGGGGCTACATAATACTATATGGAGGACAATGGGGGCTTCATAACACAATATGGGGGCTGCAAACTACTATACCCCCAGAGTTGTATATCCCCTCCACCCAGGTGCTGTATACCCCCTTAGAGCTGTATGTTCCCTCCACCCTGGTGCTGTATACCCCCTCAGAGCTGTATACCCTCAGAGCTGCATGTCACCCCCCACCTCACAGCTGTTTGTCCCCCCACCTCAGTCACTGCCCTTCTCTAGAGCTGTATGCCCCCCATTGCTGTACACCCCTTTCCTCAGTAATATATATTCCCCCAGTAATGTGTTTGTCCCCAGCCTCTCTTGTGATGTATATACAGCAGTGTTAGTGTGCTCTATGTGCGGCCATGTTTGTTAGACAAGCCGGGAGGTGAATGAGGCTGTTGCCGGCTTCCCAATATTAGAAATATATATACAGGATAAATATATAAAAATAATGTGTGTGTGTGTGTGTGTGTGTGTGCGCATGTATGATGTGTATCTATGTATGTCAGTGTATATGACTGTGTCTAGATTTATGTCTATTTATGTGTTTTTGTGAATTTCTCTTTAAATAAGTATGCGTACGTATGCCTGTATGTGTATGTACCTGTGCATGTCTATGTGTGGATGGGGCCCGGCCGCTGAGACTCTTTTGCCCAGGGCCAACAAAAACCTGGAGCCGGCCCTGCCTCTAGGGCCCTCAGAACACGTATATCGGAACACACAAGACACACCGTCCGTTCCATCTGTATTGGACAGTGAACCAAAGAGAAAAAAACGTTCCTCCTCAGGTTTGACACGTCATTTTCAGGACTTGCATGATGGAGATTTTTCCTCTCTGCACGTAACGGCTATCGAACATATTTCCAAACCTCCGAGAGGGGGCGACTGGTTTGCGCTCCTATTACAGGCAGAAGCAAAATGGATCCTTAAAGGGAACCTGTCAGCAGAAATTTCGCCCAAAACCTAAAAGCTTCCCCCTCTGCAGCTCCTGGGCTGCTTTCTAGAAAGGTCCCTGTTATTATTGTGCCCCATGTGAGACCAAAATAAAGACTTTATAAAGTGGTACCTTTTTGTATTCAGATAGTGTAAATGTGACACGGGGGCGGGCTCTCTGCCGTCCGTTATTCTGCCTCCTGGTCCTGTATGCCGCCCCCCATCGCTCCTTTCCATAGCTGATGCACCGCCCACTGCTCCAGCCATCCCCGCGCATGCCCAGTGCCAGTCTCACGGGACTGAGCAGTGTGACCGCTGGTGACGTGTGCGCAGGCAAGTGATTATGGGCGGGGCTGTGATTGTTATCAGCAAGTACCCGCCCATAATCTCGTGAGCGCGCAAACCTCACCAGCGGTCACGCTGTGCTCAGGGTAGTGCTAGACTGTATGGGCTGCTTCCAGGGATGACGTCCCTTTTGTCACGTGATAGGGGCGTGTTCAAAATACTGTCACGTGACAAAAGGGATGTCATCCCTGGAAGCAGCCCATACAGTCTAGCACTACCCTGAGCACAGCGTGACCGCTGGTGAGGTTTGCGCGCTCACGAGATTATGGGCGGGTACTTGCTGATAACAATCACAGCCCCGCCCATAATCACTTGCCTGCGCACACGTCACCAGCGGTCACACTGCTCAGTCCCGTGAGACTGGCACTGGGCATGCGCGGGGATGGCTGGAGCAGTGGGCGGTGCATCAGCTATGGAAAGGAGCGATGGGGGGCGGCATACAGGACCAGGCTGCAGAATAACGGACGGCAGAGAGCCCGCCCCCGTGTCACATTTACACTATCTGAATACAAAAAGGTACCACTTTATAAAGTCTTTATTTTGGTCTCACATGGGGCACAATAATAACAGGGACCTTTCTAGAAAGCAGCCCAGGAGCTGCAGAGGGGGAAGCTTTTAGGTTTTGGGCGAAATTTCTGCTGACAGGTTCCCTTTAAATTGGACACACGGCAACCAGTGGGTTTAAATTTTCGATCGGATTTGCGGTTTATAATTTAGACTCTATAGAATACATCTGTAACCTAGGAGTTTTTTTTTTTTGTTACAATCTTACATTATTGGACAACAGGGATATTCATTAATTATCCAGATAGTAGAAATATATCAATTTTTTAAGGTTTGTTAAACTACAGGGAAGTAAAGGAAAGGGCATGCATATTATCTAACGATGTTACCAAATATGGAACTATGGCCACACTTAAGATTAAGATGACATATGAGTTCTCATATTAACAATCCCGAATTTATCATGTATTTTTGTCACATATTTTTGTACAATATCTTTGTGGATATTATTATTATTCTTTCATACGTGCATGCATATATACAGTATGTATACATGGATTCATTTAGCATCTTATATGTTAATCTTTATATGCATCGTTTTACAACCATATGGAGGTATCATTAATAGTAACTCATTTGTATATGAGCAAACTTTTCTCCTCCTCCTTCCTAGTCATGATTACATGTGTGCATGTATGCGTATGTTTCATGTGAAAGTTCCTTATTTTGCATACGTTTGTTTATTTCACCTCCAGTCCTTGTTTTTCCAAAAGTTTTTTTTTGTTTTTTTTTTTTTTATTTGACATACCCACATTGGAGTCCTACATCAGACATTTGTTTTCAGCCTATTTTTCTTGAAGACCAGGTTTATACTCACCTGATACGAATAATTAAGGGATCCCTCCCTCGGTTTTGCTTGCTGCCTCTCAGAATTTCCTTTTCACTGGCAGATACACATATATACTCTGATATTAGCTCTATACAGGTAACTTATGATTAAGGACTTACTTGTTTTTAATACTATGTCCGAAACGCGTTAAGTTTTTCTGTATCACGCTTGGTGCAATGCGTTTGTTGGCTGATTTTTAAATGACATTTTTCAATAAAGGATACAAGTGATTTTTAAGGATATTGTGCCGGGTCCATACTCTTTCACACTCCTGTTGCTTCACCGGCGTGGACTGGCCGGAGGACTCCGTGCACCCTGAGGATTCCCATGGCGTCGGATGACAGGTGAGCTGAAAACCCTTTTTCTATTTTTATTTAATAATGTCTGGGGAAACAAGTGGAGTCAGAAGGGGTTTTTAATTGCTTCCTGCACAAAATATCCCCCCACACACTGCTCCTCTCCAAAACAGCCCCACAAAGTGCCCCTTTACAAAATGTCCCCCAAAAACTTGCCCTTTGTATAATATCTCCCCCATACTAAATTCCTGTATAAATCCCCCCCCCACTACTCATTATACTATGCTGCCTCCACAATCCTTGATGTCTCATAATGTCCCCCATTGCCCTATAATGTCCCAATTTCTTTCATAACGTCCCCCACTGATCTATAATGCCCCAATGTGCTTCATAATGTCCCCTATTACCCTATAATGTCCCCCACTGCCTTATAATGTCTTCAACTGCCCTATAATGTCCCTTACTGCCTTATAATGTCTTCCACTGCCCTATATTATCCCCCACTGCCTTATATTGTCCCCCACTGCCTTATAATGTCCCCCACTGCCCTATAATCTCTTCCACTGCCCTATAATGTCCCCCACTGCCTTATAATGTCCCCCACTGCCTTATAATGTCCCCCACTGCCTTATAATGTCCCCCACTGCCTTATAATGTCCCCACTGCCCTATAATGTCCACACTGCCCTACTATGTCCCCCACTGACCCATATTATGCTCAAAAAAGTCCCCCACCGCTTCTTAATGCCCCTTGTAAAATAACACTGCTCCTCCCCCACCACAGCCCATCAAGTAAAATTATTGTACGTCCTCTTCAGCTACTCTGGAGCGCTTACCTGTGTCTGCGCGTCCTCCTCTTCATCTCTGCAGCTGCGGCTCTGGTGATGATGCATATCGGTGCAGGACTGAGGCGCGCTCCTCTGCCTCAGTCCTGTCGCGTCCTCTTCCTCTGCAGCCCCGGTGATGCTGTCCCGTCGTGGTGCAGTGCTGAGCAGCGCTGCTCTGCCTTTTGTCGCTGGGCGCACTGTACAAACGTATGCGCGCCTGAAAGACGCGCATACATTTGAATACCGGCGCGGTCTCCAGGTCCTGCACACATCATCGGTGCAGACCTGGGGACTCCCACAGTGCACCGCTAGGACCTTTGGTGAGTCACATGACACACGTAATGTCACTAAAGGTCCTGCAACTGCGGAAACTTCAGTGATCGTACAGAACTTGTACAATCACTGAAGTTTATGATTGAAAGGCTGGGGGCCCCTCAGAGCGTGGGGGCCCTGGATGAGCTGCTCAGTCTGCCCATCAATAAACGCCGGCCCTGAGAACCAGGCGGCCCCGCGGCCCTGTACAGCCGTCCCGCACTATATAAGGCCCACTGAGGGCCCCGGGGCCTACCGGGGGATTCCCCGCTACCCCAGTGAGCCAGACCGACCCTGCTGTAGAGTGTAAGCTCTTATGGTCAGCAGTATCCCCTCTCTTCTGTAGAGTGTAAACTCTTATGGTCAGCAGTGTCCTCTCTCTTCTGTAGAGTGTAAGCTTTTATGGTCAGCAGTGTCCTCTCTATACTGTAGAGTGTAAGCTCTTATGGTCAGCAGGGTCCTCTCTGTCCTGTAGAGTGTAAGCTCTTCTGACCAGTGGGGTCCTCTCTGTCCTGTAGAGTGTAAGCTCTTCTGACCAGTGGGGTCTTCTTTCTCTCTGTCTTCTTTCCCCCCATTTACATTATCTGAACAATTACAGGTTTCCCAATATTGGGATTCATGCAAATTTGTTTGCAGTTGTCCATTCGGAAAGTCTTTTAGAATCCTCCAGCCGCTCTGCTCCATTAGAGGCCAGAAAAATTGCTAAAAAAAAGTGCTTGAAGTCCACTTCATTTGTATTTAAAAACGACTTTGCGGTTCCTACATTCAGGCTTTTGAATCTTTTTTATCTTCAGGTTTCCAGACATGACAAGCGTTTAACAGAAGTGACCGGATCATTCTTCTGGCATTTTCTCCTGTGAAGCCGCTGTATACTTTACAATAGAAGTTACTAAGAACGCAAAAAAAAATCCCAAAGTCACCTGAGTGTTTTTACTTAATTTTAGAGTATTATTCCTTACTTATCGGATTGCAAAGAAAACGAGAAAAAAATGGCCACAAGAAACACTTAAAAATTGTTGAAACAATGTTAACAGACAATGATTTAGAGGAACCGTCAGCAAAACGCTGCGTTAAATGTAAAGAAGACGCAAACAAAAAAAGTGCAAGGACCAAAAAACGCCAAGAATTGTCACATAGAAGAATTCCGGAAGCGGTTTCCACAGGAAAAACTTTTCATATTTGAACTGTTAATGAAACACAGTGTGAACTTATCCATACATTTAAACAGTGCGGCTCCAGGACTGAGGCGGAGGAGCTCGTCAGCCCCGCACCACAATGCCGACATCACCGGGGCCGCTCGGAAGAAGAGGACGCGCAGGTACTGGGTAAGCGCTCCTGAGGAGCCGAACATGACATGGAGAATCATTCTAGATGCAGGGGCCGTCGTGTGGAAGGAGCGGTGTTACTTTACAAAGAATATTAGCAGGCAGTGGAGGACATTATGGAGAAAATTGATTGGGACATTATTGGGCAATGGGGGGACATTATTGGGCAATGGGGGGACATTATTGAGAAATTTGGAATATAATGGGGCAATTTGGGACATGATGTGGCAATGTGGGACATTATGGGGCAATGAGGGACATTATGGGGCAATGTGGAACGTTTTTGGGCAATGGGGTACATGATAGGGCAATGTGGGACATTATTGGGCAATTTGGGACATTATGGGGTAATGTGGAACATTATGAAACAAATAAGAACATTGTAGGGCATTGGTGGACATTATGGGGCAAGAAGGGACATAATGAGGCAATTAGGAAGGAGATAGTGAATGGATAATATAGTATAACTAGAAGGTGGTCCGATTCTAACGCATCGGGTATTCTAGAATGTATTGTGTAGTTAATGTATGATTTTTGTTATATATATAGATGTTGTTGTGTGTAGTTGCCAGTGTTTGTGTAGGGCACTGTAAATATTCTGGGTGTTGTCTGGGTGTGGGGGGGTGTGAGAGAGCGGTGTTGTTTGTGTGTTGCGTTGTGTGTGCTGCGTTGTTTGTGGAGCGCTGTGTGTCTGGAGCATTGTGTGTGTGTGTGGTGCTGTGTGTGTTGCGCGGTTTGTGTGGGTGTGGCTGTGGGGTGCGTTTGTGTGTTTTGGGGGGAGGTATGTTTTGTGCAATGTGTGTGTTGTGCGGTATGTGTGTATATTTGTGTGCGCCGTGGTGTTTGTGTGTTGGGTGTTGTGTGTGTGCGGCGTTGTCTGTGTAGGGCGGTGTTTGTGGTTCCCAGTGTGTGTGTAGTGTGTTGTGCGGTGCGTGTGTGGCAGTGTGTGTGTGTTTTGGGGGGAGGTGTGCACCCCCATCGTGGCCCACCCCCATGCTGCACCCCACATCGTGCTCCATCCCCCATGCTTCGCACCCCCATCGTGCTCCATCCCCCATGCTGCGCACCCCCCATCGTGCTCAATACCCCATGCTGCGCACCCCCCATCGTGCATCATCTCCCATGCTGCGCACCCCTTATCGTGCTCCATCCCCCATGCTGTGCACCCCCCATCGTGCTCCATCCCCCATGCTGCGCACCCCCCATCTTGCTCCATCTCCCATGCTGCGTACCCCTTATTGTGCTACATCCCCCATGCTGCGCACCCCCCATCGTGCTCCATCCCCCATGCTGCGCACCCCCCATCGTGCTCCATCCCCCATGCTGGGCACCCCCCATCGTGCTCCATCCTCCACGCTGCACCCCCCATCGTGCTCCATCCCCCATGCTGCACTCTCCATCGTGCTCCATCCCCCATGCTGTACCCCCCATCATGCTCCATCCCCCATGCTGCACACCCCCCATCGTGCTCCATCCCCCATACTGCGTACCCCCCATTGTGTTTCATCCCCCCATTCTGGGCACCCCCCCATCATGCTCCATCCCCCATGCTGCACCCCCCATCATGCTCAATCCCCCATGCTGCGCACCCCCCATCTTGCTCCATCTCCCATGCTTCGCACCCCCATCGTGCTCCATCCCCCATGCTGCGCACCCCCCATCGTGCTCCATCCCCCATGCTGTACCACCCCATCATGCTCCATCCCCCATGCTGCACACCCCCCATCGTGCTCCATCCCCCATACTGCGCACCCCCCATCGTGCTCCATCCCCCATGCTGGGCACCCCCCATCGTGCTCCATCCTCCACGCTGCACCCCCCATCGTGCTCCATCCCCCATGCTGCACTCTCCATCGTGCTCCATCCCCCATGCTGTACCCCCCCATCATGCTCCATCCCCCATGCTGCACACCCCCCATCGTGCTCCATCCCCCATGCTGCACTCCCCATCGTGCTCCATCCCCCATGCTGCACCCCCCCATCATGCTTCATCCCCCATGCTGCGCACCCCCCATCGTACTCCAACCCCCATGCTGCGCACCCCCCATCGTGCTCCATCCCCCATGCTGTACCACCCCATCGTGCTCCATCCCCCATACTGCGCACCCCCCATCGTACTCCATCCCCCATGCTGGGCACCCCCCATCGTGCTCCATCCTCCACGCTGCACCCCCCATCGTGCTCCATCCCCCATGCTGCACTCTCCATCGTGCTCCATCCCCCATGCTGTACCCCCCCATCATGCTCCATCCCCCATGCTGCACACCCCCCATCGTGCTCCATCCCCCATGCTGCACTCCCCATCGTGCTCCATCTCCCCATCGTGCTCCATCCCCCATGCTGCACCCCCCCATCATGCTTCATCCCCCATGCTGCGCACCCCCCATCATGCTCCAACCCCCATGCTGCGCACCCCCCATCGTGTTTCATCCCCCCATTCTGGGCACCCCCCATCGTGCTCCATCCCCCACGCTGCACCCCCCATCGTGCTCCATCCCCCATGCTGCACTCCCCATTGTGCTCCATCCCCCATGCTACAGCCCCCCATCATGCTCCATCCCCCATGCTGCACTCCCCATCGTGCTCCATCCCCCATGCTGCGCACCTCCATCGTGCTCCATCCATGCTGCGCACCCCCCATCGTGCTCCATCCATGCTGCGCACCCCCCATCGTGCTCCATCCATGCTGCGCACCCCCCATCGTGCTCCATCCATGCTGCGCACCCCCCATCGTGCTCCATCCATGCTGCGCACCCCCCATCGTGCTCCATCCATGCTGCGCACCCCCCATCGTGCTCCATCCATGCTGCGCACCCCCCATCGTGCTCCATCCCCCATGCTGCACCCCCCATCGTGCTCCATCCATGCTGCGCACCCCCCATCGTGCTCCATCCATGCTGCGCACCCCCCATCGTGCTCCATCCCCCATGCTGCACCCCCCATCGTGCTCCATCCCCCATGCTACGCACCCCCCATCGTGGTCCACCCCCCATGCTGCACCCCCCATCGTGCTCCATCCCCCATGCTGCACACCCACATCGTGGTTCATCCCCCCATTCTGGGCACCCCCCATCGTGGTCCACCCCCCATGCTGCACCCCCCATCGTGCTCCATCCCCCATGCTGCACTTCCCATCGTGCTCCACCCCCCATGCTGCACTCCCCATCGTGCTCCATCCCCCATGATGCGAACCCCTCAGAGAGGAGTATAATAGGAGGATTAAAATAGGAGGAGTATAATGGGAGGAGTAGTCCTGGGGAAAGAGGAGTATAATGGGAAGAGTAGTCCTGGGGAAAGAGGAGTATAATGGGAGGAGTAGTCCTGGGGAAAGAGGAGTATAATGGGAGGAGTAGTCCTGGGGAAAGAGGAGTATAATGGGAGGAGTAGTCCTGGGGGGAGGTGTACAGGTGCCCAGCGTGTGCGGGGGGCGTTGCCTAGCGTGCACAGTGTGCGGGGGCGTGGCCTATTGGGCATCGTGTGCGGGAGCCGTGGCCTAGCGGGCATCGTCTGCAGGGGCGTGGCGTAGCGGGCATCGTGTGAGGGGGCGTGGGCATCGTATGAGGGAGGCATGGGCTAGCGGGCATCGTGTGAGGGGGGCGTGGCCTAGCGGGCATTGTGTGCAGGGGCGTGGCCTAGCGGGCATCGTGTGCGGGGGCGTGGCCTAGCGGGCATCACGTGCGGGGGCGTGGCCTAGCGGGCATCGCGTGCGGGTGGCGGGCCTGGCCAAACGGTTAATCCATGTGGGGGGCGGGGCCAGGCCGAGCCCAGTGGCCAATCCGACGGTTGTCACTGTAAAGACACAATTTTGGAGCAAGACAGACAGACAGACAGAATAAGGCAATTTATAGTATAATGAGGAGCTGGGGGGACTTTATACAGAGATGTAGTATGGGGGAAATATTATAGAAAGGGCAGGTTTTGGGAGGACATTATGGAAAGGGGCACTTTGTGGAGCTATTTTGGAGAGAAGCAGTGTGTGGGGGGATATTTTGTGCAGGAAGCAATTAACAACCCTTCTGATTACCCTTGTTTCCCCTAGCTAAAAAAAGAACCTCTATTAACCTCTGGTGCTGGCATCATTCCAGCGCTGTCCGTAATTGCAATTTGTGGCTTACGTTACAATGTGACATCACAGGAGCCCCACGTCCAATCACGGCCAGCTTCTGTCTCCCCACCTTAGGAATGAACAATCATTTGGGGGAACATAGGGGCCCAGTATGGGAGACTTTATTAAATAAAGGGGGCCAGGATGGGAGATATTATTACTATATGGGGCCAAATAGTGAGGAACATACATTATTGGCTGATAGTGGCAAATGGTGGACATAATTACTGTAGGGGCAAATTAGAGGACATTATTACTGCTGTAATATTATTTAATTTTGAGGATACTGTCTTCCATGGGGGGAACAAAAGTTTGACATAGTGTAGAAATTGGGGAAATAGTGAGGAATGTGCTCTGGGAGTGATCAGCTATAGGTGACTGTGTTATTTTCTGTAGAGTCACATCATGGCAGGAAGAAGTGATGGCGGTCAACGCCAGATGAAGAAAAAATGAAGATGAATAACTTCAGCTAGAGAGGTCACTGGTAAGTCAGTGTATTGCATGTACACACTGTACACTATATACAGAGCTCCTGTGTATGTCACTAATTAATGTCACTGGTGATCACTGTATTACCTGTGCATTATATACAAATCTTCTGTCTATAAAGTCACCGGTGATCACTGTATTACCTGTACACTGACACTATATACAGAGCTACTATTTATAATGGCACTGATGGTAATATTAAAATATAAACATAAAAGAGCCACATAAGAAAAACATTATTGGCAACAACTCAAAATAACAGTAGAACCCAGACAAGAGAGTTTTTAAATTTGCCAAATGATAGAGACACTCAGACAAGCCATAATTATAAATGTACAAAACATTTTATTTAAATAATGCTGTAGGTGTATCAATAACATATCACAAAGACATAGAAAAAGGACCAGAGGGAATAAGTGCTGAGTGGGAGACACCCCACGTGTCCCGGAAATAAATAAAGGAGAACAAGTAAACACAAGATCCAAGAAACCTTCCCAGGGTTAAAATAACCAACCGGTAGATGATAGCCCAAGGGTGTACAAGGTAGCCTAATGAATTAAGTAGTTCCAAGTATAGCCCGAAGGGCAATGCACCTACCAGGAAGATGGATCACCAGAAGACCGGGGTAGCACGTGGGGACCGACGTCCCAACACGTGTTTCGCTTGATGTGCTTCGTCGGGGGACAGATAAAACTAGTGCAATATGTGGGCCTTATAAAGGATACCAAACCCCATTAAAACGCCCCCTCATCAGTGCATCAAGGTGAATAGCACGCCGGGTCGCGCCGCGTTGAAGCGTCAGCAGCGGAGGTCGGATGGAAGAAAACTTCCTGTGACGTCACAAACACTTCCGGTCTCCGCTGCTAAGGACGCCATCGCGGTCGCGCCCAGGAGGCAGATACCTCCAGCTGACGCGTCACACGGCCGACCCAGAACAAATAAGGTAAGAGAAGAAACTCACGCCCACTCAGCAAATGAGCGGCGATAGTCCTGCAAACTAGCAGAATCCTACCACAGTTTGCTGGGGAAGATACAAGATGTAAGGTATTGGAACCGGGACGTATGAAAAATAAAGAGAGAGAAAAATGGAGGAAGAAAACAAGCATTGCTGAGACCACAATACAGACATGCGGAGAGCTCTTAATGCAATGTTATATATAATATAAAATACACATATAAACATACAAAATTACGTAACAGTTATAAATATAGTTATAAGCGAGCTGCAATGCATGTTTGTTAATAGATCCGATGTAGTGGACTCCATGTTCATGGTTTGCTTGTTAGAAAAACTTCCACCTCCTTCCATGATGTATGTCCCGGTGGGAATAAAGGCCACAGAGATGGGGGCTGGAAATGACAGGGGATGGATCAATATAAGCTAAGGAACCAAAAAAGACCACTGTTAAAATTGAGAACCAGAAATCACTGCACAGATAACAAAAACAAACCTAAAAATGCTATAAGTGCAGTTGCCCACACGCCGTAAACAACTGCTATATGTACACATGCACCAACCATATAAAAATGGGGGTAACTCTCCTCGGCACAAGGAGGACCAACCATAGAACAAAAACATGTCATATATGGGGAAAACCTGAGTCATTACAAAAACGGGGCAAAAGTAAGCCGTTCATTAAGTCCATGCGGGGACATGGTTCCAAGGGTAAAGATCCACCGACACTCCACTTGTGCCAGACGCTTTTTCAGGTCTCCCCCACGAATCCCAAGATGTACTCTGTGAATCCCACGGACCTTCAGGGATATTGGGTCACGATTATGGACCTCCCTGAAGTGGCGGGGGATCGTCTTGAGGGATTCTGGGTTGATAACCTCCTTGGCTGCCAGTATATCGCGTACATGCTCCCTTGTACGGATACGGAGTTCCCGAGAGGTCAATCCGATATATATTTTGTCGCAACCACGTGGCGTAATAGATTACGCCAGATGTGTTGCAGGAAATATATTCCCGGATTGAAAATTCTCTGAGGCCATTGGCGGAGCAGAAAGTAGTAGCCCTGATAATATTTTTACATCCACGGCAACAACCACATGGATAGCAGCCGACTCGCTGGGGACCACAGCCAAAGAGGGGGGCTGCCCTCACAACATGGTGACTATGCACTAACATGTCTTTAAGACTCCTACCCCTCTTTGCTGTCATCATAGGACGATCGGGCAAATATCCCTCGAAGGCAGGTTCCATTTGAAGGATTGCCCAGTGTTTACTTAACACACCCCTTATCTGTTCCCACTGTCTACAGTAGGTGGAGATAAATCTGGCTATTGGGCCAGTTGATTTTGCTGTCATATTTCTCCCAGATAATAGGTGGTCACGTCTCGAGAATTTGGCCCGCTGATAACCTCGTTTTATAGATCTACTACTGTAGCCCCTATTTATGAATCTCTCCCTCATATCCCCTGATTCGACCTCAAAGGAGCAATCCGAAGAGCACAGTCTGCGCAAGCGTAGAAACTGGCCCGTCGGGATTGCGTTTACCGTTGACCTAGGGTGTCCCGAGGTGGCGTGGAGGAGGCAATTGACCGCGGTGGACTTACGAAAGATGGTGGTGGATACGGCGCCACTCAGTTCGATAGAAATCCGGATGTCACGAAAATCAATGGCCCTTGGCACGATCTGATAAGTCAATAAGATGTTCTGGTCATTGGAGTTGAGTCGACGCACAAAATCCTCAAGTTCAGAACCGGTTTCACCCCAGACGACAAAAAAGTTGTCTATATAGCGAAGCCAGCACTGCGCATGGGAGCTCGCCGGCACGCCGCCCCCGAAAGCCTCCCTCTCTCAGAAACCGAGAAAGAGGTTTGCGTAGGATGGCGCACAAGCCGCCTCTATCGCAGTGCCGCACCGCTGGAGGAAGAACCGGTCCCGAAAAACGAAGAAGTTGTGCATCAACACAAACTCCAACAACTCCATGATCAGACCGGACAGGGACCTATCCAGATTACTTGCATCCAGATAGAACTGAGTGGCTGCAAGTCCATCGCGGTGACCAATGCTAGAGTAGAGGGCCTCGACATCCATGGTCACCAGTAGTACATCCTCCTCCAAGACTAAGCCCTCCAGCCTCCTAAGGACGTCCGAAGTGTCTCTGACATAGGAGGGCAATGTCTCCACAAGTGGGTGCAAGTAGTGTTCAATAAATTTGCAAGTGACATCGCACAACCCACCCATGCCAGAGACAATGGGACGTCCCGGGGGCACCTTTGGGTTTTTGTGAATCTTGGGGAGGAGATAGAAAGTTGGAACCACTGGTGACTTCACTAAAAGGCCCTCATAGATCTTCTTGGGAATGATTCCCTCCTGAAATACCTGTAACAGTATCATCTCTAGGTCATTGGCATAACCCCGCATGGGATTATGGTGGAGAGGTTCATAGGCATCCCGATCTCTGAGTTGGCGCCATGCCTCCCTCTCGTACAGTTCCACAGGTGAAATCACCACATTACCGCCTTTATCGGCGGGTTTAACAACCACGCCATCAAGGGACTGTATCTCCCTGAGTGCGGATTGTTGCTGTCTAGTAAGATTATTACCGCCACTCTTCAAGGAGAGTCGCCGAATATCTCTAGTCACCAACTCCCCAAAAATCTGGATAGGGGGGCATAGTGATAGAGGCGGGAATGTGGTGGATTTTGGCATGGTATGTTGTGGGAAGTTACCTAATGGATGGTAAGTGGACTCCGCCTCCAGTTCTTCAAGGGTAGCAATGGCTTCCTGTTCAAGGGTAGACAAAGATGGCTTTCCTGAAGTTTTTTTATGGTGTAGTTTATGTAACATCAACTTCCGTAAAAATAAATGGAGATCTTTAATCACTGAAAATAAATTAAAATTAGCCTGAGGCACAAACGACAGTCCCAGCTTAAGGACCTCAATCTGAGGAGGGGTGAGCACATGTTTGGATAGATTGATTACCTCAAGGTGCGAGTCTCCCCCTTTCTTCTGAACTGGAGGAAGAGTCCCACGTCCACCACCAGGACCTATACCTTGTTTGTTCCGAGCATTTGTGGCTCTGGTATTAGGTCTCATATTCCTGATTTTATCAGATGTGGACTCTTCATCCACTGAGGACATAGATGATGCCGAAATTGACACCATTGAAGCATGATGTTTTTTCCTAGAATGTGACACACCCCGCCACCGATAAACTTGGCCGTTCTTATAGTCCATAACGTCCCGCTGGTATTTTTTCGTTTTGGTATTCAGAATTTCTTTCTCCCATTTCGAGAACTCTTTGTCCAGTGACTCATTATACTTGGACAGTTCATCTGGGGTTAGCTCCGAGGAAAGAAGGGTCTGGGCCTCCCCAATCTCCCTCTCAAGCTCACTGATGGACTTTTCATTCAGCTCTATCAGGAGCTGCATGAAAGTCCTGCAGCAGCCAGCCGCGGCTTCCTCCCATTTGGTTTTAATAGTTTCGTCCGAGACGGTGAAAGAGGGAAAAACCGTAACTCTAAGCCCCCTGGGGACGAACCCTCTATCCAGATACCTCTTCATAAATGCCACATTCCACCATAGACGTGTTTTTCTATTTAACATAGATTTAAGGCTGTTCATGTGATCCAGAGCAGTTCTGGAACTCAAAGAAGGTAACTCCTCCCCTCCAGCTTCAAACACCCGGTCCAATTGTGTTTCCCACGCTTTTTCGCGGGCTTTAAAATCCATAGGACCCTGAGAATAGACTGTGATAAACCACAGTAATACTGAAATATAATCATAAAAGAGCCCCATTAGAAAAAAATTATTGGCAACAACTCAAAATAACAGTAGAACCCAGACAAGAGAGTCTTTAAATTTGCCAAATGATAGAGACACTCAGACAAGCCATAATTATAAATGTACAAAACATTTTATTTAAATAATGCTGTAGGTGTATCAATAACATCTCACAAAGACATAGAAAAAGGACCAGAGGGAATAAGTGCTGAGGGGGAGACACACCACGTGTCCCGGAAATAAAGGAGAACAAGTCTCCACAAGACCCACTTATTCTCTCTGGTCCTTTTGCTATGTCTTTGTGAGATGTTATTGATACACCTACAGCATTATTTAAATAAAATGTTTTGTACATTTATAATTATGGCTTGTCTGCGTGTCTCTATCATTTGGCAAAATTTAAAGACTCTCTTGTCTGGGTTCTACTGATGGTAATATTAGTATTATTAGTATGGTGGTTTTTATTCATAATCATTATTGTAGTTTGTTCGGGCACTGTGTGGTGGTAATATGTGGTCTGGTCACAGTGTGGGGTTATTTGTCTGTTGTATGTGGTATTTTTTGGTCATCTATGTAGTTTTCTCATAGTGTAGCAGTATTTCTCCCTTGTATGTTGTTGTATTCAGGTACTATGTGGTGGTAATATGTTATTGGTCATGGTGTGGCAGTATTTCTCCCTTGTATGTGGTATAATTGGTCTTGGGATAGTGGATTGTGTCTGGAGGTCACTTTTTCTCTCTATCAATAAAGGGGAGATTATTTCCAGTAGAGATTAAATACGTGAACGTTTAACCCCTCCCTGTCCTGTGACTATTACACTGTAGCAAATATTCTAAGTAATCGCCTATTCTAAGGCCATGTGCCCATGTTGAATATTTGGTAAGGTGTTACATCAGTGTTTGTAGCCAAAACCAACAGTAGTAAAATCAGAGGAAAAGTATAATAGAAACACCTCTGCATTTTTAACCCACTCCTAGTTTTGGCTTAGAAATACTGATGTAACATTGTGACCAAATACTGAACGTGTGAACGTGGCCTAAGAATAAGTGATAACTTATTCATCTGTGGGGACTGATTGCTGGGACCTTCACCGATCCTGCAACTTTTATCCCCATTAAAGTGGAGCTGATGTCCGACTCGTCCCAGGATCCATTCATTCAATAAGTGATCACCTACCCAACCTGTGGATCGGTGATCACTTCACCAAAGATCCCCCTTACTGCAAACTACTGTAACTGTACATCAGTTATTGTGTGCACAGGAGATGTGCAGGAGCCGCCTGTGTTTTACAGTCAATGCTGCACTATAATAGGGATAACGGCTAACAGGTATCTGCATATCGCTGTAGGGTGGGCCGCTGGAGTCAATTTCCCTGGTGGGCCCCAGACACAACAGCCCAACCCTGTGCGTAACAGTAACATTGGTATGTAACACATCAACATTGCAATGTGTTATGGGCAGCTATTAGTTCAAGTGAGTGCAATGCTCCATGGGGACCATCCTGGTCACAAGGACACTTTTCTGGGCGCTCAGTCACCTTTTGTTATGGTGCTGAAAGAAGGATTTGGTGGTTGTAGGATACTGTGTCACCAAAGTGTAACTTTTTTTAATTAGTGTCACACCTATCACTTGGGAGAGAAGGCACCTCACTGGAGAAGTGTCCACTCCTCGTGGGCTATGTATCTGTGGCGCCCCTGACCTGGTCAGGCACCACTGAGTACTGCACCCATGCTGGGGGCAGTACAATACAGGTAATCCAGAAGGCTGACCGAGGTGTGACTACACAGGCGCATAGTAATCAGGTCTCACACATGTACCTTTGGGAGGACTCCTGAGAGCTTCCATGAGGGGGCGTGGCCTCCATGTCCACTCAAGGGGTGTGGTAGAGAGCCTGGTTGCTAGGTGGCGCAGGCAGGCACAAAGGGGAGAAAGAGGAAGAGAAGGAGTGAGGAGTCTGGAGCAGGGAGTTGAGGAGAGAGGAGTGTGGAAGTGGAGCTCAGACAGGAGCAGCAGTGCAGAACCCACAAGTGAGCCGGTTTAGTGTGCAGCTCAGGGAGAGAAGACGGAGGGCCCTGGAGCTGTTGCAGTCTAACAGCGTCCGCGCAGTGACTACTGACGGGGGAGACCGGTCACCTGGTAGTGCCACCCGAAATCCACCCAAGGCTAAAGAGAGAGCAACGGAGTGAAGAGTAAGAGGACTGCCAGGGAGGTACCAGGCCCGAAGGGGTAACAGGTCCCAGTGCAGAGATAGATCTAGCTTTCTTCTGCCAAACCTGCCTGAAGGGGCACTTCAAACCCCCAAGACGACACCACAGGGTCCACAGCCACGTAGCAAAGTGAGGGCCCATAGCTCACAGGAGGCAAGCAGCCGGAGTGACCTGGTCCAGGCTACAAGCAAACGGGCCGAAACGAGGGGAGCAGCAACTTCCCTGGGTGACCCCCATAGGGACTGCAAGTCGGGCTTACCACAAACAACAAAAGGGCTAAGGAAGGCGAGTCAGTAGCCACCCTCACAAGTCAGCCTGAAGAACGCCTGGTTCCAGCCTGGTTCATCCCAGCTATGCCCGGGTTACTCACCCTGCCATCAACAGTGAGTAAAACCCCTGAAAGACATTCTGCTTGTGTTGAGTTATTCTGCGCCTTGTGGTTCCACACACCTACACAGGGCCCTGGGGCTTGCCTCACTCTCGGGAGGCCACTACATCTGACTGCACCCACCATCAGCCCCAGGCACCCTTTAACCTGCAGTGGTGGTCCCCACTGACTGCAATTCCGAGAGTGGCGTCACGACAATCCCAAGAAGGTTCCTTACCTGTGACCAGAACCGTCCCACCACGTGGAGTCCCTGAAGGTAATGCACCGACACAACCACACCTGCGGGGCTTCAGATATCCATCCCATGGGGTGAGCTCTTTCTTGTATGGGGTGCAGTTTGCACCCGGTGTGTGCTCCCGGTCAGGGCGCTCAGTCTCTTGCAGTAATGAGGGGCTGCGATCTGTCATCCTGTCTCCATATATCATGTTACCCTGAACGAGAGATGGAAATTACAGATTAGTGATGTGGGGTGTCTCATAGACGCATGACATCACTAACCTAGGGCTTAGTGACAGCTATGGGCTGCTGCCATAAACTTCTTATTACCCCGATTCCCTCCGCACCAGGGCAACGAGAAGAGTCGGGTCCAGCGCCAGAATTGGTGCATCTTATGGATCCGCCACTTCTGGGGCGGCTGTGGGCTGCTATTGTTAGGCTGGAAAGGGCCAAATAACGATGGTCCTTCCCACCCTAATAATCTCAGCCCCCTCTTGTCTGCTGCACCTTGGCTGGTATTAGAAAAATGAGGGGATCTCACGTCATTTTTTTTTTTAATAAATCAAATAATTAAAAAAAAGGGGTGGAATCCCCTCTATTTTTCATAACCAGCCAAGGCACAGCAGAGAACTGAGGGTTGCAGCCTGCAGCTGCTGCTGTTCCTGTGCTGGATATGAAAAATGGGGGGGACCCCCATGTTATTTTTTTTACCCCAAAAAAAGAAAAAAAAAACCTAACCAAGCTGGCTATCCCTCTATAAAGCTATTCTATTATTTTTTTCTATGTATTCTTTCTTATTATCTAATCAGAATTTACTATCCCGGGCAGTCCCGAAAGTGCTTCAGATGTGGTAAAACAGGTCATCTGTCCAATGACTACTGTGGGGAAGTGCAGCCTGTGTGGGGAAATCAGCCATATCGCTGCAGACTGCTGGGACATCAGGTGCAACCTCTGTGGTAAGATGGGCCACCCTCACAGGGACTGTCCAGATCCCTGGCACAACATCTGTAGAGTCTTCCCTGATGAGGATGTGATGGTAGCGGCAGAGGCTCGGGAGGTAGTGGCAGAGGCTCAGGAGGTAGTGGCAGAGGCTCAGGAGGTAGTGGCAGAGGCTCAGGAGGTAGTGGCAGAGGCTCAGGAGGTAGCGGCAGAGGCTCAGGAGGAGGATTCAATGTCGGGAGAGGTACTGATCAGCTCAGATGTCCCCCGGGAGTCTACTCATGTAACACCAGAGCAGCAGGGTACGGAGGGTGCAGAAGGGAACATGGAGGTCATCCCTCAGGTGCAGCAGCCTCAGGTAGCCCCCCCTTCAGCATCACTGTCTGTATCTGATGACTGGAGCATTAATCAGAATAAACGGAAGAAAAAGAACACGTCCTCCCGTAAACCTGAGGCAGAATATGACAGAGCTAGTAAGAAGGTCCAGAGCTCTGCAGGTGTGATGGTCGTGTCCAACAAGTATGGGGCTTTATCTGAGTCAAATGATAATGATTATGAGGAAGAGTTGGGGAAACTTGAGGACGAGTGTGACAGGGACGTAGAGGACCATCCCCCGCCAAAGCGGAAGCCCCTGTCTGTAGACCCTCAGGTAGAGTCTGACATGGACACCGGTGGTGGACCGAACGTCCCTGACTCCTGATGATGGCTGTCACTCTGCTCCTTCTATATATTGTATGGTGATTGCAGGGTTTCTTTGACACTCATTTCCCACCACATGTGTGGACTCTACTTTATTTGTGTGTATGATCTGATTATTTAGTGCTGGTGTCTATGTAACCTCAGTGATTTGTGTTTT
Source organism: Anomaloglossus baeobatrachus (assembly GCF_048569485.1). Taxonomy (NCBI): domain Eukaryota; kingdom Metazoa; phylum Chordata; class Amphibia; order Anura; family Aromobatidae; genus Anomaloglossus; species Anomaloglossus baeobatrachus. The sequence continues at coordinate 50,596,337 of NC_134360.1, read as the reverse complement.
TGTATTTATGGAAGTTTTTGTTTATTATACTTGTATTTATGTTTGTTTTTTCCAATTAAAATTGCCCCTATGTACAAGAATATAACTACTATGTACACGAATATAACTACTATAATACTGCTCCTATGTACAAGAATATAACTACTATAATACTGCTCCTATGTACAAGAATATAACTACTATAATACTGCTCCTGTGTACAAGAATGTAACTACTATAATACTGCTCATATGTACAAGAATATAACTACTATAATACTGCTCATATGTACAAGAATATAACTACTATAATACTGCTCCTATGTACAAGAAAATAACTACAATAATACTGTCCCTATGTACAAGAATATAACTACTATAATACTGCCCCCTATGTACAAGAATATAACTAATATAATACTGCTTCCTATGTACAAAAATATAACTACTATAATACTGCTCCTGTGTACAAGAATATAACTACTATAATACTGCTCCTATGTACAAGAATATAGCTACTATAATACTGCTCCTATGTACAAGAATATAACTATAATACTGCCCCCTATGTACAAGAATATAACTACTATAATACTGCTCATATGTACAAGAATATAACTACAATAATACTGCTCATATGTACAAGCATATAACTACTATAATACTGCTCCTATGTACAAGAATATAACTATAATACTGCCCCCTATGTACAAGAATATAACTGCTATAATACTGCCCCCTATGTACAAGAATATACAGTTAGGTCCAGAAATATTTGGACAGTGACACAATTTTCGCGAGTTGGGCTCTGCATGCCACCACATTGGATTTGAAATGAAACCTCTACAACAGAATTCAAGTGCAGATTGTAACGTTTAATTTGAAGGTTTGAACAAAAATATCTGATAGAAATTGTAGGAATTGTACACATTTCTTTACAAACACTCCACATTTTAGGAGGTCAAAAGTAATTGGACAAATAAACCAAACCCAAACAAAATATTTTTATTTTCAATATTTTGTTGCGAATCCTTTGGAGGCAATCACTGCCTTAAGTCTGGAACCCATGGACATCACCAAACGCTGGGTTTCCTCCTTCTTAATGCTTTGCCAGGCCTTTACAGCCGCAGCCTTCAGGTCTTGCTTGTTTGTGGGTCTTTCCGTCTTAAGTCTGGATTTGAGCAAGTGAAATGCATGCTCAATTGGGTTAAGATCTGGTGATTGACTTGGCCATTGCAGAATGTTCCACTTTTTTGCACTCATGAACTCCTGGGTAGCTTTGGCTGTATGCTTGGGGTCATTGTCCATCTGTACTATGAAGCGCCGTCCGATCAACTTTGCGGCATTTGGCTGAATCTGGGCTGAAAGTATATCCCGGTACACTTCCGAATTCATCCGGCTACTCTTGTCTGCTGTTATGTCATCAATAAACACAAGTGACCCAGTGCCATTGAAAGCCATGCATGCCCATGCCATCACGTTGCCTCCACCATGTTTTACAGAGGATGTGGTGTGCCTTGGATCATGTGCTATTCCCTTTCTTTTCCAAACTTTTTTCTTCCCATCATTCTGGTCCAGGTTGATCTTGGTCTCATCTGTCCATAGAATACTTTTCCAGAACTGAGCTGGCTTCATGAGGTGTTTTTCAGCAAATTTAACTCTGGCCTGTCTATTTTTGGAATTGATGAATGGTTTGCATCTAGATATGAACCCTTTGTATTTACTTTCATGGAGTCTTCTCTTTACTGTTGACTTAGAGACAGATACACCTACTTCACTGAGAGTGTTCTGGACTTCAGTTGATGTTGTGAACGGGTTCTTCTTCACCAAAGAAAGTATGCGGCGATCATCCACCACTGTTGTCATCCGTGGACGCCCAGGCCTTTTTGAGTTCCCAAGCTCACCAGTCAATTCCTTTTTTCTCAGAATGTACCCGACTGTTGATTTTGCTACTCCAAGCATGTCTGCTATCTCTCTGATGGATTTTTTCTTTTTTTTTCAGCCTCAGGATGTTTTGCTTCACCTCAATTGAGAGTTCCTTAGACCGCATGTTGTCTGGTCACAGCAACAGCTTCCAAATGCAAAACCACACACCTGTAATCAACCCCAGACCTTTTAACTACTTCATTGATTACAGGTTAACGAGGGAGATGCCTTCAGAGTTAATTGCAGCCCTTAGAGTCCCTTGTCCAATTACTTTTGGTCCCTTGAAAAAGAGGAGGCTATGCATTACAGAGCTATGATTCCTAAACCCTTTCTCCGATTTGGATGTGAAAACTCTCATATTGCAGCTGGGAGTGTGCACTTTCAGCCCATATTATATATATAATTGTATTTCTGAACATGTTTTTGTAAACAGCTAAAATAACAAAACTTGTGTCACTGTCCAAATATTTCTGGACCTAACTGTAACTACTATAATACTGCTCATATGTACAAGAATATAACTACTATAATACTGCTCATATGTACAAGAATATAACTACTATAATACTGCTCCTCTGTACAAGAATATAACTACTATAATACTGCTCCTCTGTACAAGAAAATAACTACAATAATACTGTCCCTATGTACAAGAATATAACTACTATAATACTGTCCCTATGTACAAGAATATAACTACTATAATACTGTCCCTATGTACAAGAATATAACTATTATAATACTGCTCCTGTGTACAAGAATATAACTACTACTAGAAGGTGGCCGGATTCTACGCTTCGGGTATTCTAGAATTTACGTATTGTGTAGTTAATGTATGATTTTTGTTATATATTAGTTGTTGTTGTGTGTAGTTACCAAGTGTTTGTGTAGGGCGCTGTACATGTTCTGGGTGTGGCGGGGGGTGAGAGTGGTGTTGTTTGTGTGTTGCGTTGTGTGTTGCATTGTTTGTGGAGCGCTGTGTGTGTGTGTTGCGCGGTTTGTGTGGGTGTGGGGTGTGTGTGTGTGTGTGTTTTGGTGGGAGGTATGTTTTGTGCAATGTGTGTGTTGTGCGGCATGTGCGTATATTTGTGTGTGCCGCGGTGTTTGTGTGTTGGGTGTCTGTGTAGGGCGGTGTTTGTGGTTCCCAGCGTGTGTGTGATGTTGTGCAGTTGGGGGGAGGTGTGCACTCCCCATCGTGCTTCATCCCCCATGCTGCGCACCCCCCATCGTGTTCCATCCCCCATGCTGCGCACCCCCCATCGTGCTACATCCCCCATGCTATAATAGTTCTCCTATTATACTCAGAGAGGAGTATAATAGGAGGACTATAATAGGAGGAGTAGTCCTGGGGGGAGAGGAGTATAATGCTGGCTCCCTGCACATGTGTACCGGGAGCCGGTGTACGCTGTTAACTATGATACACATCGGGTAACTAAGGGACCTGAGTTAGCCGATGTGTATAATGGTTACCAGCGTTCACCGGCTCCGTCACGATCCCAGCATCGCAAGGTTATGTCTGGCGATGCGTGCGGAGGGCCGGGGCGAGCGGCCAATCCATGCAGAGGGCGGGGCCAGGCCGAGGCGAGCGACCAATCAGTGGGGGGGGGGGGGCGGATCAAGGCCGCTGGGGAGCCGGTGTACACTGGTAACTATGATACACATCGGGTAACTAAGGGACCTTAGTTACCCGATGTGTATAATGGTTACCAGCGTTCACCGACTCCGTCACGATCCCAGCAGCGCAAGGTTATGTCTGGCGATGCGTGCGGGGCGGCGGGGCCAGGCCGAGGCGAGCTACCAATCCGTGGGGGGCCATGCCGAGGCAGCGGCCAATCAGATGCTTGTCACCGTAAGGACACAATTTTGGAGCAAGATAGACAGACAGACAGACAGAATAAGGCAATTTTATATATAGATAATACTGTCCCTATGTACAAGAATATAGCTACTATAATACTGTCCCTATGTACAAGAATATAACTACTATAATACTGCTCCTATGTACAAGAATATAACTACTATAATACTGTCCCTATGTACAAGAATATAACTACTATAATACTGCTCCTATGTACAAGAATATAACTACTATAATACTGCCCCTATGTACAAGAATATAACTACTATAATACTGCTCCTATGTACAAGAATATAACTCTGGAAACTTAATCCCTTCTGGATCCAGCTTATAGGGGGATCTTTGCATGATACTATCTTAGAATATTTCCAACTTAATGAGTGCTCCGCACCATCACATATAGTCTGGGACTCTATGAAAGCCGTGGTCAGGGGCATCTATATCAGAGAAATATGCATACGTAAAAACCAAAACAGACGCTACACCCAAAGTCTAATTCAGGAAGTTTCTGTTGCGGAGGCTGCGGTGGTGCTCATCCCGACAGAGGAAACTAAAAACACTCTAGAGAAGGCAGAGATGTCACTCAAAGAAAATCTCATGTCGGCGGCAGCAAATAAACGTTACTTCCTCAAACAGAAATATTTCATAGAGGGGGAAGGAGTAGGGCACCTACTAGCCACGGTCATTAGGGCGCAGGAAGGATCTTCATATATAAATAGGATGAAGACGGAGTCGGGTGATCTTGTAACGGAAAGTGAGGATATAGTGAGGGAGATAAAGAGGTATTATATGCGGCTATACACATCAGACTGTGACCTTACGGAGACTGAGATTGAGCAATATTTGGATGCTCTGTCTCCCCACACTGGCCGACGAAGAGAGGGATTTGTTGGATCGAGACATCCTGTTGGAAGAATTAGAGGAAGCGCTTGGCCAGATGCAAAATGAAAAAGCTCCGGGAACGGATGGCCTGCCTGGCGAGTTTTATAAAACGTATGCACCCTTACTGCTACCTAAACTACTTAAAGTATTTGAAGAGGCTGAAAGGCAGAGGGTTCTCCCGCCTTCTATGAGGGAAGCTTTAATAGTCTTAATATTAACACCCGGAAAAGATCCGGAGATCCCGGATTCGTACCGCCCAATCTCTCTACTACCAACAGATGTTAAATTACTGGCCAAGGTGCTTGCCAATAGGATGTCCCAAGTAATCTCATCTATTATACAGAATGATCAAACAGGATTTATTCCATGTAGAGCCACATCTATGAATCTTAGAAAATTATACTTAGGGATTCAGCATAGTTCTGAGAAGCCAGGGGAAAGGGCAATTTTGTCCTTAGACGCCGCTAAGGCGTTCAATAGCTTAGAATGGGGGTATTTGTGGGCGGTACTTCGCAAAATGGGTTTTAGACACAGATTTATAAATTGGGTGAAGCTGCTATATGACTCACCGGTGGCGAAGGTTCGGGCTAATGGCAGGGTCTCTGAGTCTTTTCCTCTCGGAAGAGGTACTAGACGGGTGCCCACTCTCGCCCTTGCTATTTGCTACTGCAGTAGAGCCATTGGCAGTTGCAATACGGAAGTCCAGGGAGATAACGGGATTTAGGTGTGGAACAGTGGAGCAGAAAGTATCATTATATGCGGATGACCTACTTTTATATTTAGACAGGGTACATTCCTCGATTTTGCTGGCAATGGATATCATTCAAGAATTTGGGGCGGAGGTCTGGCCTTCAGATTAATTGGTCTAAATCGGCTTTAATGCCGATAGACCCTCTCTCGGACTTGCAGATACCGGTTCCTGTGGTCCGAGAGTTTAAGTATCTGGGAGTAACTGTTAGCCCAAATCTGAAGGATTTCCAGGCCCTAAATCTGGAACCCCTGTTGCAGCAGTTCAGAGCAAACGTACACACCTGCTGTCGCTTGCCGCTATCAAATATCGGTAGATCCAACTTAATCAAAATGGTAATGCTGCCACAATTACTATATCTTATACATAACTCTCCAGTGTGGATACGTAGGGAATTTTTTTTACAAAAATTAATACATTATTCCGGGAACTTATCTGGATGAAAAAACAGGCTAGGTTTCGACTGGAAGTGCTGCAGCGAGGAAAGGAGGAGGGAGGACTGGCGGTACCAAACCCATATATATACTATATAGCCTCCCAGATGCAACATCTTAGGGGTTGGGGCAAAGAAGGAGCGTATGATACCAGTGGTGATCTAGTGAGAGAGGGATCGGTATGGAAATATCCGGGTTGCCGGTTGGATGTGAGACAAAGACAGATAAATGGGGCACGATATCCCACGTTGGCTATGATATTTCGGGTATGGGACAGAGGTAAGTTTCTTTTGAAGATAAATGGGCCTACGGAGCTCTGGCCACTGTGGCGGAACCCGGATTTGCCAGAAATTAAAAAATTAGTGGGGTTCAGAGGATGGGAAGATAAAGGGATCCATTTAGTGTCACAAGTACTACAAAATAATATTCTTAAGAGTTTTGAGCAATTGAGAACGGAGTTTCACCTCCCGCATGTCTTCTTTTATCAGTATTTACAGCTGAGGCATGCACTGGAAAGACAGGGGAGGACAAATCAGTGACAGTGACACATAATCAAACATTACATAGGCTGCTTACATCTGAGTCCTCTAAAGGTCTTATTTCTGAACTATACAAAAGATTATTACCTGCCCATCTGGAGACATACCCACTGACTGTTAAAAGTAAATGGGAACGGGACGTTGGTCCCCTGACGGAAGACCAGTGGTCCGACATTCTAGAACAGGTCCCTAAACTGGCGGTCTCTGAGTGCCAAAGGCTTTCTCAAATATATCTCATCCACAGGGTATATAAAACTCCCAGCCTATTATTCAGGATGGGACTTAGACCAAATGCACAATGTGTTAGGTGTGGACAGGATGATGCCCATTTGATGCATGTTATGTGGGAGGGTGGACACATTGGTGATTTCTGGAAACAAACCCTGGGACTCATAGACCAAATATATCATATCACAATCCAGCCGTCCCCTCGTTTATGTTTGTTGAGTCTGTGGGAGGGAGGAGTAGACCCGGACTCTCCAACAGCCCTGGGAATAGCCCGTATCCTGTATCAAGCAAGGAAGATACTGGCATACCATTGGTTAGATCCTCTACCACCAACATTACTGGAGCTTAAAAATAAATTAAATAATGTCATTAGATTGGAAAGGGGAGTTTATTTAAAGAGAAAAACACTGAGAAAGTTTTACAAAATCTGTCAGCCATGGATGGAGTGTCCGGGTCTCGCCTCTGGGGCACTAGTGCAGGGTGCAATGCTGGACCAGTTACTGTTGTGCTTGCAGTGAATGGAACTTTTGGGGAGTAAAAGTTAAAACTAGTGTTTTACGTGGCAAAGTGGACTTTGAGCGGCGCTGTGGGGGGGCCGGAAGGGTGCGATTAATGACTAAACGGGGAGAGAGAGGCAAGCGGGTATGGAAATATGATGCGGAGCGACACGGCTGATGGAGGAGACTTTTCTATTAGACTGAGGCATTATTGCATAATTTAAACTTTAGTTAATCTGTGGAGCCATGTTCTATGTTGGCTCAATTTATATAACTGATCTAAGAATCCTTTTTTCCTTTTTTTTATATTCAGAGGAAGAACCTGATTTATAGACAACATATGTTTTTTCAATGTACACTTTTACTAGTTATATAAGATGCAATATATTTTCTCTGTATTGATTCTTAGTTGTTTAATAAAAAAGATCTGATTTAAAAAAAAGAATATAACTACTATAATACTGCTCCTATGTACAAGAATATAACTTCTCTAATACTGCCCATATATACAAGAATATAACTACTATAATACTGCTCCTTATGTACAAGAATATAACTACTATAATACTGCTCCTATGTACAAGAATATAACTACTAAAATACTGCTCCTTATGTACAAGAATATAACTACTATAATACTGCTCCTATGTACAAAAATATGACTACTATAATACTGCCCATATGTACAATAATATGGCTACTATAATACTGCCCCCTATGTACAAGAATATAACTACTATAATACTGCTCCTATGTACAAGAATATAACTACTATAATACTGCTCCTATGTACAATAATATAACTACTATAATACTGCTCCTATGTACAATAATATAACTACTATAATACTGCCCCCTATGTACAAGAATATAACTACTATAATACTGCTCCTATGTACAAGAATATAACTACTATAATACTGCTCCTATGTACAATAATATAACTACTATAATACTGCTCCTATGTACAATAATATAACTACTATAATACTGCTCCTATGTACAATAATATAACTACTATAATACTGTTTCTATGTACAATAATATAACAACTATAATACTGCTCCTATGAACAAGAATATAACTACTATAATACTGACCATATGTACATTAATATAACTACTATAATACTGTTTCTATGTACAATAATATAACAACAATAATGCTGCTCCTATGTACAAGAATATTACTACTATAATACTGCTCACAATGTATAAGAATATAACTACTATAATATTGCCCCTATGTACAAGAATATAATTACTATAATACTGCTACTATGTACAAGAATATAATTACTATAATACTGCCCCTATGTACAAGAATATAACTACTATAATACTGCTCACAATGTATAAGAATATAACTACTATATTGCCCCTATATACAAGAATACATAATAGTATAATACTGCTCCTATGTACAAGAATATAATTACTATAATACTGCTACTATGTACAAGAATATAATTACTATAATACTGCCCCCTCTACAGGGTAGGACTGGTCCACCAGTGCATCGGGGAATCCTCTGGTGGGCCTTGGATTCCCAGTAAGCCCCAATGGTTTATATTTGTGGGGTACCACGGACTTGTTACTGTGGGCTGGGCACAGGTGTTTCTCATTGCCAGCAGACTGGGCCCCCATGCTCTGATGGGCCCCCAACCTTTCCATCATAAGCTGCAGTGATTTTATAAATTCTGTACGATCTGTGCAGTTTCCACGGTTGCAGAATGACCTGTGTTGACATCACATGTGACTCACCAAAGATCCTTGCACTGGATGAGTCCAGGCCTGCACAACAGGGCCGCCATCAGGGCATTACTACTGTGCCTGGTGTACCGGGCCCGGTGAAGAGAGGGGGCCCGGACAGGCCCGGGGTAATTACTTAGCTTTGTTAAGCCCCGGGCAGGCCAGGCCTCCCCTCTTCACCGAGCCCCAGTCACAGCCGCAGCAGAGGGGCCCGGCCGTGTCATTTCAGCCACTGCACACATGGCTAAATTGCAAGCGAAGCCCTTCTAGGGCATCACATGCAAATTAGCCATGTGGCCGGAAGCGAGGCAGTGGAGCAGGGAGGCGGCACGTCATCACACAGCACTGTGATGAGGTCATCACTCTGCGCCTCATCACAGTGCTGCTGCGGGCAATGCGGAGGTGGTGAGGATGTGGCATCCTATGGGGAAAGGTAGGAGTTCGGTGAGCTGAACATCGCCGTGGGTGGTGGGGGGCGCCCTTCCCTTGCTTTAGCACAGGAGTTGGAACCTCGGGCCTGCGATGAGTTTTTGTGATGTCCCCAGATTCCCCGGGGCAGCAGTGCTCGGGTGCTTACACTTATAAATGTGATCAGGACTTGCTGTGTGCCTGGAGTCCGCCCTCCGATGTTGTGTGCCCGCTCCCCAGTGCTGTCTAGCCCCCCCACAGTGCTGTGTGCAGCCTCCCCACAGTGCTGTGTGCAGCCTCCCCACAGTGCTGTGTGCAGCCCCCCCACAGTGCTGTGTGCAGCCCCGCCACAGTGCTGTTTGAAGCCCCCCCACAGTGCTATGTGCAGCCCCCCCAACAGTGCTGTGTGCATCCCCCCCACAGTGCAGTGTTGAGCCCCCCACAGTGCAGTGTTGAGCCCCCCACAGTGCTGTGTGCAGCCCCCCTACAGTGCTGTGTGCAGCCCCCCCACAGTGCTGTGTGCAGCCCCCCTACAGTGCTGTGTGCAGCCCCCCTACAGTGCTGTGTGCAGCCCCCCACAAGGCAGTGTGCAGCCCCCCTACAGTGCTGTGTGCAGCCCCCCATAGTGCTGTCTCCAGCCCCGCACAGTGCTGTGTGCAGCATCCTCCAGTGTTGTGTTCCCTCTAATGCTGTGTACCACCCACAGGGATGTTTTCCCCCCTAGTGATGGCTGTGCTCCGCAATTGCTGTCCGTGCCACCCTAGTGATGTCTGTGCCCCCTTAGGGATGTCTGTGCCCCCTAGGGATGTCTGTGCGTCCCCCTAGTGATGTCTGTGCGCCCCCTAGTGATGTCTGGGCGCCCCCCTATATAGTGAGAAGGTATGCACACCAGTGACTATATAAGGGGGATACATGTAATAGCAGAAACTGCTGTGTGAATACTGCCCTGAAAAATACAATAGCTATATGTGAAAATTAAAATATGACAATGGAATCTGCATAACTACCATGAACATATGAATAAAGAGAAATTTAGCTATTGAATTGATCAATGCAACAGAGCCCCAAAACCTCGTCACGGTATTCTCTTATATTGGGGTCCCTAGCTAATGTGTGTCCTCTCATGCAGTTAAACAACTTAGGCTGTGTGCACACGTTGCGTTTTTTACCGCGGAAACGCTGCGTTTAGAACCGCAGCGTTTCAGTGGCAAATTGCATGTGTTCAGCTTTCCCAGCAAAGTGTATGAGAAAGCCGAAAAATCAGTGCACACGCTGCGTTTCTAAACGCAGCGTTTTGGATGCCAAAAATCGGTGCGGAAAGAAAAGCAGCATGTCACTACTTTTGTGCGGTGTGGCTGCGTTCTCTCCCCCATTGAATCAATGATGTGGGTCAAAACGCAGCTACACCGCAGTGAGCTGCTTTTTTGTTGCGGTCCACGGGCTTTGTCGGCACACAGAACGCAGGCATTTACCTGGAAGTGAGGTCGAGGTTTCCTGTTGACCTCACTTCCTGGCAAAGTCCTGGAAAGCCCCCGGTGTCGCCAAAGTGCCCGCCCCGACCCCCCTCCTGAAAATCCAACATGGCCGAGCGCACCGTAGCGCACCGGCCGCCCTGCTCCTATGATTTCTGTCGCATGTGCCTTGAGACATGCGACAGAAAAATGCCCCCCAGGCCCTGCCAGGTCACCCCCTATTCCCGCCCGGTATTCCCCCTTACCTGTCCGGTCGCAGCGCTGATCCCCCGCGGCCTCCTCCTCCTTCAGAGTGCACGCTGGCCGGTCAAATGTGCAGAGCAGCTGACAGCCAGCAATGTGTTCAGAGAGCTGTGCTGGCTGCTCGCACTCTGCAGCTGTGACCCGTGGAGAGTGGGTGCAGAGTTTTGGCACCCACTCTCCTCAAATGGAGGGTCTGCCCTCCTAGAAAATGGGGGATACGTTCCCTGAACGTGCCCCCATATTCTAGAAGGTCCAGAGGCGACGTGGGACGTCCAAATGGATTTCTGCGAACCCATTTTTTTTCAAATTTTTTGATTAAATTGGAGAACAAGGGAATGATTTGGGGAGTGTTTTTTCTAATAAAAAAAATGTTTGTCATTTTTTTTTTGCTTTTGTTTACTGTCAATTAGTTATGTCTGGTATCTGATAGACGCCGTGACATCACTAATTGCTGGGCTTGATGCCAGGTGACATTACACATCTGGTATCAACCCCATTTATTACCCCGTTTGCCAACGCACAAGGGCGCGGGATGAGTTGGGGCGAAGCGCCAGGATTGGCGCATCTAATGGATGCGCCACTTCTGGGGCGGCTGCGGCCTGCTATTTTTAGGCTGGGAAGAGTCCAATAACCATGGCTCTTCCCACCCTGAGAATACCAGACCCCAGCTGTCAGCTTCACCTTGACTGGTGATCTAATTTGGGGGGACCCCACGTTATTTTTTTTTTTAATTCTTTATTTATAAATAAAAAAAAAAGCCTGGGGAGCCCTCCAAATTGATCACCAGACAAGATGAAGCTGCCAGCTGTGGTTTGCAGGCTACAGCTGTCTGCTTTACCCTGACTGGCTATCAAAAATAGGGGGGACTCCACGCCATTTTTTTTGTTTGTTTTTTTTTTTGGCTAAATACTAAGCTAGACACCCTTTAGTGCCACATGAAAGGTACTAAAGGTGCCAGCTTAGAATATGCAGGCGGGGGTGGGACGTTATATATATTTGACATCCATTCATCCATTGATGCTTTTTAGGCTGTATGCCCACAATCAGGGTTTGCAGCGTTATGGGCGCTGAGTGTTTTCCCTGCATCCATAACGCTGCGTTGTGCAGTAGAAGCACAGTGGAAGGATTTTTGGAGATCCCATGCCCACTGTGCATCTTTTCTCCGCAGCATAAACTGACCGGTGGCGCAGCTTCCCGAGCCTCAGCATGTCAATTTATGCTGCGGAGACGAGAGTGTTCTCTGCAGGTAGAATAGAGCTAAAGTCCACAGCAGCCTGAACCCAAATCGTGGGCATGGGCAGCTGCAGGAAGGCTGACACTGTGTACTAGACGCCGTGTCGCTGGATCATGGCCACATAGCCTTAGGCCTCTTTCACACGTCAGTGATTCTGGTACGTTTGTGCTTTTTTTTAAACGTACCAGAATCACTGACATACGCAGACCCATTATAATGAATGGGTCTGCTCACACATCAGTGATTTTTCACTGCACGTGTTTTCGTGCGGCGTACCCGCGTGTGCGTGATTGCCGCATGGAGACATGTCCATTTTTTTTCTGGCATCACTAATGTTCCACGGATCACGCAGTGGTGTGGTCCGTGAAACACGTGCCAGAAAAAAACGTGCTTTTAAAATAAAAATCATTTTAACTCACCCGGCGTCCAGCGATGTCCTCTGCAGCCCGTGCAGCTTGCTGCTTCTGAGCCGGCTCATTATTGTCGCGCATATTCATGATGCGCGACACAGCCGACCCGGAAGCAGCTGCTGCGGGGGTCAGCACCAGCCGGATGCTGCACCGCGGGAGCGATCAGCACCATGGAGAGCGGGAGCGCGCACAGGTGAGATGATTACTGAGTGCAATCACGGGCCACGGAGAACGGAGCCCGGATTGCACTTAGACAACCCATGTGAATCACGGCACACGGAGGGACATGTGCATGTTTTACACGCCAGTTAAAAACGTCAGTGTTTTTCACTGACGTGTGAAACGGGCCTAAAAGTGAGAATATTGTTGCTACAGCAACATTTTGGGTGAAGTAGCTGTGGATTCAAAATGCTTAATATACTCCTGAATAAAATCCTTGAGGGGTGCAGATTCCAAAATGGGGTCACTTGTGAGGGTTTTCTGACGTATAGGTACCCAAGGGGCCCTGCTAATGTGACATGGTGCGCGAAGTTTTTATCAACTTTTCCAAAATTCAAATGGTGCTCCTTCCATTCCAAGCCCTCCCATTTATCCAAACAGAATGTGGAGAAGGAAATGACATCACAGGTTTTTTTTCCAAAGGTCTGTGTTCAACCAACTTTATTAACACTGACAAGTCTTTAAAAAAACGCACCTAAAAAACCGCATGAAAAACGCATGAAAAACGCATGCGTTTTCGATGCGTTTTTCTCAAAAAGCATTGTTTACAATTCTCCCCTCTGCCAGAGGGTGCGTTTTTTTCCGCGCTGAAAAAAAAGCAACGTGTGCACATAGCCTTACCGTGTATGGGAAGCTGAGACCCAGGCTATATATGTATGATGTGGACCGGAAATAGGTAGGGGTGGGGTTGGGTTCACAAATGAAGGACTATAAACAAATTAAGAAATAACGTCTGGAACCCCATTCTAATGCGGGCTTTACATGAGACGATCTATCGTGCGACAGATCGTTGGGGTCACGGTTTTCGTGACGCACATCCGGCATCGCTTGCGACGTCGGCCCGTGTGACACCTATGAGCGTCTGTAAATGATCGCAAATCGGTTACAAATCGCGAGTCGTGTACAGGTCGCTCATTTTTAAAAATTCGTTTAATCCTTTGCGCCGGTTGTTCATCGTACCCGGGCTAGCACACTTCGCTCCGTGTGACACCCCGAAACGATGAACACAGCTTACCTACGACTCGCGGCACCTGCCGGCAATGCGGAAGGAAGAAGGTGGGCGGGCTGTTACGTCCCGCTCATCTCCGCCCCTCCGCTTCTATTGGCAGGCGGCTGTGTGACGACACTGTGACGCCGAACGTCCCTCCCCCTTCAGGAAGTGGATGTTCGCCGCCCACAGCGAGGTCGCTCATCAGGTAAGTACGTGTGACGGGGGTTTAACGACTTTGTGTGACACGGGCAGCGATTTGCCCATGACGCACAAACGACGGGGGTGGGTACGATCGCTCGTGAAATCGCACGATAGATCGTACCGTGTAAAGCCCGCTTAAGTCTGAACTGGGTGCAAAAACCTAAAACCCCCTTACATAGTCACTTTTGTGCATACCTTCTCTCTATATAGTGATGGTTTTTTAGGTTTTTGCACCCAGTTCAGACTTAGAATGGTGTTCCAGACCTTATTTTTTAATGTGTGGCCCCCTAGTGATATATGTGCGACCCCCTAGTGACATCTGTGCATCCCCCTAGTGATGTCTGTAATGTAATTTTTTGAGGGAAATACTTCATCTGGAACAACTTTAAGGGTGCTAACACTTTTGGCCGTGTGTGTTTGAGTATATATACTGTATGAGTGTGTGTATATGTATGTGTGTGTGTGTATATATATATATATATATATATATATATATATATATATATATAGATATAGATACACACTAGCAGTAGTTCCCAGTGTTGTCTGGGATAGTAACTGCCTCTTTCCCACTGTCCTTCTCTTCCAGCCTCTGTCTGTCTCTTTCCCTGTCTATCTCTTCCCTTTGTGTGTGTCTCTGTGTGTCTGTCTCTTTTCCTGTTTGTCCCTGTCTGTCTTTTTCCTTGTGTGTCTGTCTCTGTGTGTCCGTCTCTGTGTTTGTCTCTGCCTCTTTCCCTGACTGCCTCTTTCCCTCTCTGCCTCTTTCTGTCTGTCTCTCTCTCTGTCTTTCTCTTTCCCTGTCTGTCTCTGTCTCTCTTGATATCTGTCTCTCCACCGATATCATATTACCTCACACATAAGCTTAGTATACTAAGAATATCATTCGTTGCCTATAGCAACCAATCACAGCTCCTATTACTAACCTGTAGCTCCCAGCTCCATTGACTTTAATAAAGGCAGGTTTTTTTGGAGAGTAACTGTAAACTGCAGCGTTACATTTTCCACTCAAACTAATAGTCTATAATGTTCCCTGAGTCTCATGAGGCGTCTTTGCAAAATTTTGTGATTATAAATGTCCCTGTCTGCCTCTTTCCCTGACTGCCTCTTTCTGTTTGTCTCTCTTCCTGTCTTTCTGGCTGTCTGTCTCTGTCTCTGTCTGTTTCTTTCCCTGTCCTTCTCTTTCCCTGTCCTTCTCTTTCCCTGTCCTTCTCTTTCCCTGTCCTTCTCTTTCCCTGTCCTTCTCTTTCCCTGTCCTTCTCTTTCCCTGTCCTTCTCTTTCCCTGTCCTTCTCTTTCCCTGTCCTTCTCTTTCCCTGTCCTTCTCTTTCCCTGTCCTTCTCTTTCCCTGTCCTTCTCTTTCCCTGTCCTTCTCTTTCCCTGTCCTTCTCTTTCCCTGTCCTTCTCTTTCCCTGTCTGTCTATTTTCCTGTCTGTCTATTTTCCTGTCTGTCTCCCTGTCTGTTTCTCTCTATCTGTCTCTCCGCTGCTATCATATCACCTCACACATAAGCTTATTATACTAAAAATATCCTTTGTTGCCTATAGCAACCAATTACAGCTCCTATTAATAACCTGTAGCTTCCAGCTCCATTGACTTTAATGGAAGCAGGTGTTTTGGAGGGTAACTGTAAACTGCAGAGTTACATTTTCCACTCAAAACAATAGTCTGACGTTCCCTGGGTCACATGGGGCGTCTGTGCAAAATTTTGTCATTATAAATGTGACGGTGCGGATTCCTTTAGCGGACATACACACACACACACACACACACACACACATACATACATACATACATACATACATACATACATACATACATACATACATACATACATACATACATACACACGTGACGACATGGACTCTCATGGGTTAAAGTTTCTTAACATTCAGCCAGACTATTGTTCTTATGTGTGCTAAGTCATGTTTGCTTAGCTATTGTATCTCCAGACTTTTCCAGTAGCCATTGTATTGTAGTTGTGTATTGATAATGTAATTACCTTAGTAGCCATTGTCTAGTCGGTGACTTGCCGACTCCATGTAGATATACTGAGTCTTTCTATGCACATCATTTAAATGAACATTATCCATGCAGCTTGAAATTCATCCAATGGGAGAAGCAATCTTGTCCAACCAATCGATGAGGACGCAGTGTATCCTAAGGGAAGGTTATGGCTATAAAAGGGACTAGTTTAAGCCACCAGGGTGGATGAAGGTTGATGGATGCTGATGGATCCAGTCTAAGCTCTTTGGAGCTGACTAGAGGATCAGGATATCTTATGGCTTCAATCTAGGGACTCCGGTTCCGGTTGGAGACCATATCCACAGCCTAGGGATTTCGACCCCGGCTGCCAGGATTGTAACATCATACCAGGACTACCTAAGGAGGACACTCAGGTTGGGACAGTTTAGTCACCTGTTACAGACTTTGCAGACCTCAGACAGCTTCCTAAATCTGGCATTATTCCTTTCTCGGTGGGTGCCCGCCAAAAGCGGGGTGCTGCTGGATTTGAGTAAATAGCCCTGGAACCTGTGAGGCATGGACATTCTAAATCCCTGGTGAGCCAGCGGAAGGGTGAGACTCTGTTGCCTGTTACATTTGTGTGTTTTGCTGGTTATGTGTTATGTGTCATTAATTGTTTGGGGATCCAATAAAGTCTAATTATTGTGGTTCCCTCACCCTGTGTTGTCTGAGTAGTGTTCCGCCCACGGTTAAGGAGGCCGGCGTTCAGTTGGGATGAGCTCTGAGCCACGCTGTCTTTCTAAAGGCGGCGGGTTTTAGTGGACGAGAGCACCCATTGAGCCCCGTGTCTCCACAATACACTCATATATATATATATATATATATATATATATATAAGGCTATCAGTACAGACCAAAAGTCTGGACACACCTTCTCATTCAAAGATTTTCTTTATTTTTATGACTCTAAAAATTGTAGAGTCCAATTAAAGGCATCAAAACTATGAATTAAAACATGTGGAATGAAATAATTAAAGTGTGAAACAACTGAAAATATGTCTTATATTCTAGGTTCTTTAAAGTAGCCACCTTTTGCTTTGATTACTGCTTTGCACACTCTTGGCATTCTCTTGATGAGCTTCAAGAGGTAGTCACCAGAAATGGTCTTCCAAGAGTCTTGAAGGAGTTCCCAGAGATGCTTAGCACTTGTTGGCCCTTTTGCCTTCACGCTGCGGTCCAGTTCACCCCAAACCATCTCGATTGGGTTCAGGTCTGGTGACTGTGGAGACCAGGTCATCTGGCGTAGCACCCCATCACTCTCCTTCTTCGTCAAATAGCCCTTACACAGCCTGGAGGTGTGTTTGGGGTCATTGTCCTGTTGAAAAATAAATGATGGTCCAACTAAATGCAAACGGATGGAATAGCACGCCACTGCTATTAATAAATTAATAAATCCCCAACAGTGTCAACAGCAAAGCACACCCACACCATCACACCTCCTCCTCCATGCTTCACGGTGGGAACCAGCCATGTAGAGTCCATCCGTCCACCTTTTCTTTTGGTCTGTACTGTGTATATATATATATGTGTTTGTATGTGTATGTGTGTATGTATATATATATATATATACATATACACAGTGCCTACAAGTAGTATTGAACCCCCTGCAGATTTAGCAGGTTTGATAAGATGCAAATAAGTTAGAGCCTGCAAACTTCAAACAAGAGCAGGATTTATTAACAGATGCATAAATCTTACAAACCAACAAGTTATGTTGCTCAGTTAAATTTTAATACATTTTCCACATAAAAGTGTGGGTCAATTATTATTCAACCCGTAGGTTTAATATTTTGTGGAATAACCCTTGTTTGCAATTACAGCTAATAATCGTCTTTTATAAGACCTGATCAGGCTGGCACAGGTCTCTGGAGTTATCTTGGCCCACTCCTCCATGCAGATCTTCTCCATGTTATCTAGGTTTTTTGGGTGTCTCATGTGGACTTTAATCTTGAGCTCCTTCCACAAGTTTTCAATTGGGTTAAGGTCAGGAGACTGACTAGGCCACTGCAACACCTTGATTTTTTCCCTCTTGAACCAGGCCTTGGTTTTCTTGGCTGTGTGCTTTGGGTCGTTGTCTTGTTGGAAGATGAAATGACGACCCATCTTAAGATCCTTGATGGAGGAGCGGAGGTTCTAGGCCAAAATCTCCAGGTAGGCCGTGCTATCCATCTTCCCATGGATGCGGACCAGATGGCCAGGCCCCTTGGCTGAGAAACAGCCCCACAGCATGATGCTGCCACCACCATGCTTGACTGTAGGGATGGTATTCTTGGGGTCGTATGCAGTGCCATCCAGTCTCCAAACGTCACGTGTGTGGTTGGCACCAAAGATCTCGATCTTGGTCTCATCAGACCAGAGAACCTTGAACCAGTCTGTCTCAGAGTCCTCCAAGTGGTCATGAGCAAACTGTAGACGAGCCTTGACATGACGCTTTGAAAGTAAAGGTACCTTACGGGCTCGTCTGGAACGGAGACCATTGAGGTGGAGTACGTTACTTATGGTATTGACTAAAACCAATGTCCCCACTGCCATGAGATCTTCCCGGAGCTCCTTCCTTGTTGTCCTTGGGTTAGCCTTGACTCTTCGGACAAGCCTGGCCTCGGCATGGGTGGAAACTTTCAAAGGCTGTCCAGGCCATGGAAGGCTAACAGTAGTTCCATAAGCCTTCCACTTCCGGATGATGCTCCCAACAGTGGAGACAGGTAGGCCCAACTCCTTGGAAAGGGTTTTGTACCCCTTGCCAGCCTTGTGACCCTCCACGATCTTGTCTCTGATGGCCTTGGAATGCTCCTTTGTCTTTCCCATGTTGACCAAGTATGAGTGCTGTTCACAAGTTTGGGGAGGGTCTTAATTAGTCAGAAAAGGCTGGAAAAAGAGATAATTAATCCAAACATGTGAAGCTCATTGTTCTTTGTGCCTGAAATACTTCTTAATACTTTAGGGGAACCAAACAGAATTCTGGTGGTTTGAGGGGTTGAATAATAAATGACCCTCTGAATAAACTTTTCACAATTTAAAAAAAAAAAAAAAAGAAGAAATAACATTCTTTTTTGCTGCAGTGCATTTCACACTTCCAGGCCGATCTACAGTCCAAATGTCACAATGCCAAGTTAATTCCGAATGTGTAAACCTGCTAAATCTGCAGGGGGTTGAATACTACTTGTAGGCACTGTGTATATATATATATATGAGTCAGACTGGGGTGTAAGGGGCCTACCAGGGAAATTGCCTCTAGGGGCCCGCACTATATCTACCATAAACGTTTTTATTACTTGATCATTTCCGGCTTCTCTCAGTATAACATGCGCCTATTTGCAAACTCTACAGTGCGCATTAGAGCCCTGTCCTGTGCCTGCAGATAGCGCAGGATTTCTTATAGCATCTTATTTATTGTAGATAATATTGGAATCTGTGATTACAGTCAGTCGCAGTTTTTCTTACACACGGACGTTCCTTGTCCTAGGAAAACCACCGAGTCCATCAGCCAAATAATATTCAAGAAGAAGCAGAATGTTATCCAGCGTCTTCACATGGAAAAGATTACTAACGTTAATCCACCAATTGCCGCTATGTATCCACCATATAGGGAAATCCCCGATAAGGCTATGGTCACACAGGGCTTTTTTGGTGCTTTTTTTCCCTGACCAAAACCTGATCTTGTGGCAGGAAATCTCCTCTGAGTCATCTGCGTTTTTGGTGCAGATTTGCTGCTTTTTTTTTTCTACAAAATGGGTTGTATCAATGAAAAAAACACATTCTTTAAAAACCTGACCAAAAACACAGCTATTTGACAAAACCGTCAGGAAAAAAACTTGATGTGTTTGTGTGTGCATGAGATTTCAGAAATCTCATAGACTTTGCTGGGACTGTAAAAAGCAGCTTTTTATTAGCATGGATTTGCATGAAAGGTAAATCTACAGCTAAAAAAATGCACCAAAAAAGCTCTGTGTGAACATACCCTAAGGCCATGTGCGCACTAGAAACTGACTTTTTCTTAAGAAAAAAACGGACCCTCTGAAAGAATCCCGCACCTGCGGTAAAAAAACGCACCAAAATCCGCATGTGGATTTGCCGCGGTTTTTCTGCAGGTTGGTCCCTGCAGGTTTTTACCATTATTTATGGCAAAAACCGCAGGTACCTGCAGAAAAGAAGTGACATGCACATTTATTCCGCAGAGGAAAATCCGCGGTTAAATCCGCAGGTATAAAAAAAATGCAGTGTGCGCACAGCAATTTTTTATACCCATAGATTTTGCCGGGGAATGACTGCAGAAATGTTAGAAACATTTTCCGCAGCAAATCCGCAGCGTGCGCACATGACCTAAAGGGTGCTTTACATGCTGCGACATTGCTAGCGATGTTGCGCGCGATAGCACCCGCCCACGTCGTTCTTACAACATGTGGTGATCGCTGCCGTAGCAAAAAACATTGCTATGGCAGCATCACACGCACATAGCTGTTCAGCGACGTCGCTGGAGACCCCGAACAATCCCTCCTTCAAGGGGGAGGTGCGTTCAGCGTCACTACACGGCCGCCCAATAGAAGAGGAGGGGAGGAGATGAGTGGCCGGAACATCCTGCCCACCTCCTTCCTTCCTCATTGCCGGTGGAGGGCAGGTAAGGAGATGTTCGTCGTTCCTGCAGTGTCACACGCAGCGATGTGTGATGCCGCAGGAACGAGTAACAACAAGCGGCATGCACCACCAATGATATAAAAAGGAGCGACGTGTCAACGATCAACGATTTTTGCCGTTTTTGCAATCGTTGATCGTCGCTCCTAGCTGTCACACGCTGCGATGTCGCTAATGACGCGTCACAAACACCGTGACCCCGACAATATATCGTTAGCGATGTCGCAGCGTGTAAAGCCCCTTTAGAGTCAGTAGTGTTGGTGCGCAGCATTACCCTCCATACACTCTTCCATCTGGAGACTGGTGAATATTTGTCTTCTGTTTCCACCTTCACACATTACATAATTATCAGTAATGATCGGCCCCGGTGTCTGTACTGGATGTGACCAGTCATTCTGTGGGGACAGAGGCCTATAAAAGCCGCACTATAGTTTCCAAAATAGTGTTACATGTTGGATGAACCCTTCTCTAGTCCTGTGTATTCTGACAACACTGCTCTATAGACAGATCAGGCTTTTTTTTTTTACATATACAGTATTTATACTGAGGCCCCTCCTGTACTATCACCACATATAGGCTATGTGCGCACATTGCATTTCTTTCTGACCACAAAGATGCAGCGTTTCAGGCCCCAAAAAAACACACAAAATTGCATCCACCAGAAAAAACGCATCAAACAAACCGCATGTGTTTTTTTGCTGCATTTTTGTCCGATGCATTCAATAGGTGAAAAATGCAGAGAAAAAGGCAAAAAGAATTGACATGCTGCAGTGGTCACCACAAAGACGCAGCCAAAAAACTGCAATGTGCGGACAGCCAAAATAAAATCTCATAGACTTTGCTGGGGAAAGAAATTCATGCAGTTTTGAGACCCTGATGAGTATTTACATATAGCCTAAGATAATGACACTGAGGGTACAGGATAATGACACTGACACTGGGGGTACAGGATAATGACACTGACACTGGGGGTACAGGATAATGACACTGACACTGGGGGTACAGGATAATGACACTGACACTGGGGGTACAGGATAATGACACTGACACTGGGGGTACAGGATAATGACACTGACACTGGGGGTACAGGATAATGACACTGACACTGGGGGTACAGGATAATGACGCTGACACTGGGGGTACAGAATAATGACACTGACACTGGGGGTACAGGATAACGACGCTGACACTGGGGGTACAGGATAACGACGCTGACACTGGGGGTACAGGATAATGACACTGACACTGGTGGTACAGAATAATGACGCTGACACTGGGGGTACAGAATAATGACACTGGGGTTACAGGATACTGACGCTTGATACTCGGTACAGGATAAAACACTTGGGGTACAGGATAATTACTCTGGACACTCGGTTCTTTTCCTCAGCACCCAGCTTTTCTATGTTCTGATAGCCATCTTTTGTCTTTAGCACCCAGCTTTCCCATGATATCACAGAATGGGAAAGCTGGGAGCTGGGGAGCTGAGGACAAGACGGATATCAGAACATAGAAAGGCTGGGTGATGAGGAAAAGAGCCTCTTTCTCTCAGCTCAGCACCCAGCTTTCCCAATCCCATCCCATTCTGTGACTGCTGCTATCCCGCTTTCCCTAATCCCTACTGATATATGATTACAGTGTGGACTTCACTCATGTCACACAGCAGGGACTGGTGCACACACCCAGCACCCCAAAATCACACACACCCTGCACCCCAAAATTACACACACCCTGCACCTCCAAATCACGCACACCCAGCACCCCAAAATCACACACACCAATGTCCTGCATATCTCATACAGACTGGCTGTACCCCAAATTACCCCTCTCTCAAACACACTGAAACCCCATGTTCTATACAAATAGTATCCCTTAACACCCCTGTGTCACAGCCTGGACCCCTGATATGCCACTCAACCCCCCCCCCTCCCCCACATATCTCTCACCAGACATATCTTCCTCGGTCACATTTTCCTCGGTATTTCCTGCCCGGCTTCTCCCACACGGTCACATGGGAATGACATCACTGCAGGTCCTCACTGCTCCACCACTGAATGCAATGCATCCTTTTCTCTGAAGCCGCTTCTGCTCTGCCCCTGCCACGCTGCAGCTCATAAGCTCCGGGTGCCTCCAGGTCAGGAGCACCCCTCCCCCCCCTCCCGCACGCCAGACCAACGCTGTGTGTATATGTACATATATATATATATATATTACACGTTTTTCCAAGCATGGCATTAAGAGTGTGGAAGGTTTGAGGGGTGGAACCTGGGCGGAGTCTCAAGGGGGCCCAAAAATGTTGCCAGTATGGGGCCCTGAAATTCCTAATGGCGGCCCTGCTGTACAGTATGAGGTGTGCAGGACCTGCAGACTTCGCCTCTCATACTCAAATGTACGCGCGTCTTTGAGGCGCACAAACAGAACAGTGCAGCACCAGGACTGAGGTGGAGGAGCTCCTCAGCCCCGCACCGACGTACCCTCACCACCAGGGCCACACGGAAGAAAAAGACGAGCAGGCACCAGGTAACCGCTCCTGAGGAGCCGAACATGACATGGAGAATCATTTTAGATGCAGGGGCCGCCGTGGGGAGGAGCGGTGTTACTTTATTGTACAAGTAACATTGTCGGACAGTGTGGGACATTATGATGAAAATTGTTGGGCAATGGGGGAAATTATTGGGCAATGTGGGACATGATAAGGCAATGTGGGATATGATAGGGATGGGGGACATGATAGGGCAATGTGGGATATGATAGGGCAATGGAGGACATGATAGGGCAATGGGGGACATGATGAGCCAATATTGAACATGAGAGGGCAATGTGGGATATTATTGAGCAATGAGGCAATTAGGAAGGAGATTGTGAAAGGTGGCATAGTATAATGAGAAGCATGGGGGGGAATTTATGCAGAGATGTAGTATGGGGGAGATATTATAGAAAGGGCAGGTTTTGGGGGGACATTATGGAAAGGGGCACTTTGTGGGGCTATTTTGGAGAGGAGCAGTCTGTGTGGGGATATTTTGTGCATGAAGCAATTAATAACCCCTTCTGATTCCCCTTGTTTCCCCCAGCTAAAATAAAAGACCCTGTATTCACCTCTGGGGCTGGCATCATTCCAGCGCTGTCAGTAATCGCGTTTTGTGCCTTATGTTACATTGTGACATCACAGGAGCCCTACGTCCAATCACGGCCAGCTTCTGTCTCCCCGCCTTAGGAATGAACAATCATGTTGGGGAACATAGAGGCCCAGGGTGGGAGATATTATTACTATATGGGGCCAGAGTGAGGAACATACATTATTGGTTAATGGTGGCAAATTGTGGATGCAGAGACACGGGGCTCAGTGGGTGCACTCGTCCGCTGGCCTGGCTGCCATTAGAAAGACAGCGTGGCTCAGGGCTCATCCCAACTGAACACCCGACCTCCTTAACCGTGGGCGAAACACCACTCAGACAACACAGGGCGAGGGAATCACAATATCAAGACTTTATTGGATCCCCAAACAATTAACGGTACATAGCACATAACCAACAAAACACACAAATGTAGCAGGCAACAGTTTCTCACCCTTCCGCTGGCTCACCAGGGATTAGAATGTCCATGCCTCAGAGGTTCCAGGGCTACTTACTCCAATCCAGCAGCACCCCGCTTTCGGCGGGCACCCACCGAGAATGGAATAACGCCAGATTTAGGAAGATGTCTGAGGGCCGCAAAGCCTGTAGCCAGGTGACCAGATTGTCCCAACCTAGGTTTTTTCCTTAAGTAGTCTCTGGTATCACAGCCGAATCCTTGCATTCGATGCTGAAGTCCATGTAGTGTTATAATCCAGGTTCAGCTATGGCTTGCCAATCGGATCCGCAGATCCTAGATTGGTAGCATGTAGAAAGAGTCTCACAGGGCAATGGACAGTCCTCCTTCTGAGCTCCTCTGAGCTCTCCATTCAGACCATTGAGGTCTTCACGATAGGTGGATAAGACTGGGCTCTTATTAGCTAGATTTCAAGCCGTATACAAAATATCCCAGTAATAATGGTCAATGGCAGAGACGAGGGAGAGACAGCTAAGTTAAATCGCATGCAGTGAACATATCGTATTACAATGGGTGTCTGGCCTTCAGTGGCCAAAACAATTACATGAGTCAACAAAAACTTCAATACTAAACTCCCAAGAGTCTTGTTGAACAATGAGGGATTATCCCCCATCTATAAACAAAATGTCTTCATGTCTGGCTGAATTTTAAGAAAGTTAACCTATGCTAGGTACTGAGTGTCCATGTCGTCACAGTGGACATAATTACTGTAGGAGCAAATTAGAGACATTATTACTGCTGTAATATAATTTTGCGGATACTATCTTCCATGGGGAAACAAAAGTCTGTCATAGTGTAGAAATTGGGTAAAAAGTGAGGAATGTGCTCTGGGAGTGATCGGCTATAGGTGACTGTGTGTTATTTTCTGTAGAGTCGCGTCATGGCAGGAAGAAGTGATGGCGGTCAGCACCAGATGAAGAAGAAAATGAAGGTGAATAACTTCAGCTAGAGAGGTCACTGGTAAGTCAGTGCATTACATGTACACACACACACATTATACACAATATACAGAGCTCCTGTGTATAATGTGACTAATTAATGTGACTGGTGATCACTGTATTACCTGTACAATGACACTATATACAGAGCTCCTATGTATAACGGCACTGATGGTAATATTAGCGATTTGCCCGTGTCGCACAACCGATGGGGGCGGGAACGCACGCTAGCGATATCGGTACCGATATCGCAGCGTGTAAAGCGGCCTTTAGGGGGAGATTTAGTAAGGATTTGTTTTTACAGAAATCTGGTGTAAATATCTTAAAGAGAACCAACCAGCAGGATTTTGCTATATGAAGTAAAGGCAGTGGCATACAGGCAGTAAGATGCTGAATCCAGGCATACCTGTTGTACAAAGATCCGATGCTTGGCTGATGAAATATCTTATATCGAAGTTGCAGAAATACCCTGCACTTTGATTGTGTGCAACGGGGGCGGGGCCTTTGTGGGTTCGGGTCCTTGACGTTTATTCCTCCTCCGGCGTCCTCCTGGCTTTTCCCCCCTTTCTTTATTTGAATATCGTGCCACCATTGCTGTTGTTGGCAGCACTTGCACATTGCCACAGTTATTCTGTCTTCATTAAAATGGTGCCAGAGTCTGCGCATGCACGTACCATGATCTCCAGCGCCATTTTATTGAAGACACTGCAGTGAAGACTATGAGAGGCATCAGCGTGTGCGCGATTTATTTTTTTTTTTTACATTTGTGTGTGCGCCCCTGCTGCTCATAGTGTTCACCACAGTGTCTTCAATAAAATGGAGCCAGAGATCGTGGTACACGCATGCGCAGACTCCGGCGCCATTTTAATGAAGACAGAATACTGTGGTAATGAGCATGCGCCGCCAATAGCAGCAATGGTGGTGCTGTGCGATATTCAAATACAGAAAAAGGGGAAAGCCAGGAGGATGCCAGAGGAGGAATAAATGCCGAGGACCCGACCCACAAAGGCCCCGCCCCCGCTGCACCTGTCAATCAAAGTACAGGGCATTTCTGGAACTTTGATTAAAGATATTTCTGCAACCGAGCATCCGATCTGTCTAAAGCTGGCTTTACACGCTGCAACATCGCTAGCAATTGCTAGCGATGCCAAGCACCCTGTCGTCCATGCGTTATCTTGTGATACCTGCCGTAGCGAACATTATCGCTACGGCAGCTTCACACGCACATACCTGCCCTGCGACGTCGCTGTGTCCGCCAAACAATCCCTCCTTCAAGGGGGAGGTGTGTTCGGCGTCACAGCGACGTCACTTAGCGACCGGCCAATAGAAGCGGAGGGGCGGAGATGAGCGGGACATAACATCCCGCCCACCTCCTTCCTGCCGCATTGCCGGTGGACGCAGGTAAGGAGATGTTTGTCATTCCTGTGGTTTCACACACAGCGATGTGTGCTGCCGCAGGAACGACAAACAACATCGTACCTGCAGCAGCAACGACATTATGGAAAGGAGCGACGTGTCACTGATCAACGATTTGTGACGTTTTTGTGATCGGTGATCATCGCTCCTAGGGTTTACACGTTGCGATGTCGGTAACAGCGCCAGATGTGCGTCACTAACGACGTGACCGCAACGATATATCGTTACCGATGTCGCATCATGTAAAGCCCGCTTAAGGCTAGGTTCAAATTTCCGTTGTTTTGCATCAGTCACATGTGTTGCTTGACGCTTGTGACTGATGCGTTGTACAACAGATGACAAGAATAGAATTTATTGTCGGATTCCGTTGTAAAACATGAGAGAGAGAGCGATAAGCTGATCGTTTACAATAGCCGCCTGCCGGGTGATCAGTTGATCGCTCACAGAAGGCGGCCGCCGGGTGATCAGCTGATCGTTCGGCCGCTGAGAGAGAGCATGCACAGTGGAATCAAAAGGATTCCGCTGTTAATAAAACGTTACATGCTGCGTTCCTGCCGCCCGACGGTCAGTCGTTCCACGGCAGATCAGTCGGGAGCGGAGGATGCAACGCAAGGGCATCAGTCATAATCTGCCGCTCATACAAGTATATGGGAACAATGGAATCCGCCAAACGGATTTCGTTGTTTACCAGAGTGGCGGATTTTTACTTATGCAAAACAATGGAAATGTGGACCTAGCCTAAGGCAGCTGCCATTTATATACAGAAATGAATGAGCCTCAGTAAAGCCTTATCTGCTCAAAAAAAGATTCTTATGCCATAAACATTTGTTTAGTGGGACTTAAGCTGTTAAGACTTAACCCCTTCATCCCGGGCAGTTTTCCGTTTTTCCATTTTTGTTATTTGCTCCCCTTCTTCCGAGAGCCGTAACTTTTTTATTTTTCTGTCAATCTTGCCATATGAGTAGGGATTGGCGAACCCAAACTGTAAAGTTCAGGGGTCCGTACTGAACACATGGGTGTTTGTGCACACGACCCTGAACACGAGCTTTCCTGGGACGTTCGTGTTACAGTTCGAGTCCAGTTGGGGTCAGGGGCTGTAAAAAAAAAATCAAGTTATTAAAAAACATTATGACCATACTTACAGGTCCCGCGATGCGTCCTGCAGACTCTGTCTCCCGGTGCTTCTGCCTGCGCTTCCGATCATTGCTGTGCTGCCTGGTAACCAGCACGGAGTTACAGGACCTTCCGTGACGTCATACCCATGTGTCCAGTCACGTGTGAATGTTGTATTACCTCATTGGCTACAGACTGGTCACGTGAGTATGACGTCATCAAAAGTCCTTGTGTGCCGTATTGCGAGAGTTGCGTCGCATCACGGCGCACAATCTCCCTACAGCAGAGGGTCAGCTGCGTTTATTTCCATGCAGCTGAGTCGCTCATGTCCTGGGAGTGGGGAGATACAATGCGAGATGTAAGTGCAATCATCCCCTCACTGTCAGCCTGCTACATCGCCCTGCGCAGAGTGATGTAGCAGAGCTGACTTGGGCCTCTTTGCGTCTCACTTTGTATAGACTGTGTCTGTGCACAGTGATGAAGCAGAATTGACATTGCCGTCCCTGTGGATTACGTTGGACTAAGGATCTTTTAATAATAAAGATGGAGTCTCCAAATGTTTTTTTTGTTTTATTTCTAATAAAAACGTTTTTCTATGTGTTGTGGTTTTTATCACTGTTTCCTAGAAATTTATAGTTGCCATGCCTAATTTGGCGTGACACCATGAATTTTGGGCTTAGTACCATCTGAGAATAGAAAGCCGGTATTAACCCCTTTATTACCCAGCGAGCCACCCGGCACCAGAGTCGCTGGACAAGTCGGGTAACGCGCCTGGAAATGGCGCTAATAAACAATGTCGACAATCCCAGCCCCCAGCTGCCTGACTTTACCTGACTGGCGATCAAAATACAGCGTGAGCCCACACATTTTTTTTTAAATATTTTGTAAATAAAAAAAAATAATGGGCTTCCCTGTATTTTGATCACCAGCCAAGGTAAAGCCAGGCAGATGGAGGGTTGGAAGCCCGTAGCCGTCCGCTTTATCTGCGCTGAGAATCAAAAATACCATGGAGCGCTACATCATTTTTTAAATGATTTATTTTTACAGTACTGTGATGTCAGGCAATCACAGACCCGACACAGAGAATGGACATCTATGATTGTCTGTTTCAGGAGGGGACAGCCATGTAGTCTTGTTCAGCTGGTCACACCCACTTACCTGGAGGCAGATCATACAATCAGAAAATCAGAAAAACTGAAAATTTTGCAGTGGTTTCTTACGGGAGGCCAATCCCATATGCCTGTTTTACCTTGGCTGTTAATCAAAATACAGGGAAGCCCATTTTTTTTTCTTTTTAGTTATTTTAAAAAAAATAATTAAAAAAAAAAATACGTGGGCTCCAGCTGCATTTTCTATTGCTAGCCAAGGGTAATCCAAGCAGCTACTGGCTGCTAACCCCCACTGCTTGGTGTTACCTTAACTGGCAATGGAAAATCCAGGGAAGCCCTTTTTTTTCCAAGTTTTTTCCAAAATATAGGGAAGCCCTTTTTTTAATTATTTCATGAATTTCATGATATAATTAAAAAAAAGAAAGACGTGGGCTTTGCCCAATTATTCTGTCCAGGCAGGTACAACTAGGTAGCTGGGGATTGGATTTCACAGCACAGGTCGGACCAATCTTTCTGCCCCCCCCCTTTCCAGCTGCGAATTTCAGTCCACAGCCGCCCCAGAAAACTGCGCTTTCATAGAAGTGCCAACTTCTTGCGCTGTATCCAACTCTACCAGCGGCCCTGGTGCCGGGTGGCATGCTGGGTAATAAGGGGTTAATACCAGCTTTGTTTAACCAGCTAGTATTAAGCCAGAGATTA
Source organism: Anomaloglossus baeobatrachus (assembly GCF_048569485.1). Taxonomy (NCBI): domain Eukaryota; kingdom Metazoa; phylum Chordata; class Amphibia; order Anura; family Aromobatidae; genus Anomaloglossus; species Anomaloglossus baeobatrachus. Next base: position 50,566,806 of record NC_134360.1, on the reverse strand, counting down.
TTATTGTCATGCCAAGTTTGACCTGGCCCTTAAGAATTTCCAATAAAGGGTTAAAAAAAGACATCACACAGAGAAAAAAATACTTTATTAGAAATAAAAACACAGACACACTTAGGAACTCCATCTTTATTACTCCCTCTCACTCCTCCACGATCCTGGTATTCGGTCTTCTTTCTTCTTCAACCCATGCAGCTCTGCTACATCAGACAGCACTGCATGGGAGGAAGACGCTGCTGCTCCCCATGCTGTCTAATCACTTAATGAGTGAGCAGAGGCTGCGGGTTGGTAAGCAAAGACATCACCGCTGCCACCCTTGCCACAGAAACCTAACGAGCGGGTTACTATAGCATCAGTGATTTACGATCACCTGATTCCCGGCGTTGCTATTCATCACCGACTGTGGCAGCCAATCCATGCATGTGGGCTGACTCTGTAAAGAGCGCCAACATGCAGGGAGGGGGAGCCGAGCATGTGCCCGAGTATCTCTCCGGTAAACGGCGCTCGCCGAGTATACAGTGTACTGAGATGCTTGGGCAAGCACCGCGTACCGGCGAGATGCACTGACAGGACCTAGCATGACGTCATGTGACCGGTCTGTAACCAACGAGTTAATACAACATTCACACGTGACTGGTCATATGGGTATGACGTCACGGAAGATCCTATCGTCAGTGATGGTTACCGGGAGGACACAGCGATGATCGGAAGCAGAAGCGGCGGGAGACAGAGTCCGGAGGACGCATCGTGGGACCTGTAAGTATAATACCAATTTTATTATTAACGATATTCTTTATTTTACGTCCCCCCCGCACTATCCCATAACTGTAAAGTTCAAGTTTGGTGTTCTGACGCAAGTGCACGTTATCTCAGAACCCGAACTCGAACCTTACAAAACATTCGGGCGAGTCTCCCAAACACGAACATCGGGGGGTTCGCCCGTCACTACATATGAGGGCTTATTTTTTGTGGGACGAGTTGTAATTTTAAATGAAGCCGTACGTTTTACCATATATTGTTCTGGAAAATGGCAACAAAAATCCAAGTGCGGAAAAATTGCAAAAGTGCAATTACACAATTGTTTGGGGGATATTTTATTCACCTTATTCACTGTATGGTAAAACTGATGTGTTGGTGTGATGCCTCAGGTCAGTACAAGTTCGTAGACACCAAACATAAATAGGTTTACTGTTATCTAAGGGGTTAAACAAATTCAGATATTTGTCCAAAAAAAAGTGGTGCACTTTTTGCGCCAATTTCCGAAAACCGTAGCATTCTCATTTTTCGGGATCTATGGCTCAGTGGCGGCTTATTTTTTGCATCTCGAGCTGACATTTTTAACGGTTCAATTTTTGCCCAGATGCTACATTTTGTTCGCCTGATTTTGCATTTTGTGCAAAATTTGCGGCAACCAAGAAACATAATCTTGGCGTTTGGAATTTTTTTGATGCTACGCCGTTTACCAATCAGATTAATTGAGTTTATATTTTGATCGGGCATTTCTGAACGCAACGATACTAAATATGTGTATATTTTTTTATTTAACCTTTTAACTCTCAATGGGGTGAACAGGGAGTGATTTGAACTTTTTTTAGTTTTTTTTAAAACTTTTTTTAACTTTTTCTTATTTTACTACTCCACTTAGAGGACTTTAAGGATCAGCAGTCTGATCACTCATTCATTTCTGTAGATCAGAGCAGCATTGCTCTGATCTGTAGAAAAACAGCTCTCCTCTCACACACAGCGCTCTGCCCATTCCGGGTTCCTAGGACATCAGTGCCGGTTCCACACATCACCACAATCAAAACACACACAACATTGCCCCTTTCCTGACTGGGGACCAGGCTAGGGTCGGGTCTTATGGTTGGCCACCTAATGGTAAGGGCCTTCCCACCCACTAGTCCAGGGACCCAGGAGGGGGGGTGGTGATGTCCGGGGAGTGAGGACTATACATTGTGACTGGTGTGCAACTCTTTATCCTATTGTTTAGTTGTATATTTTTGAGTCTTGCACCAAAAGAACACCATAGGTGATCCAGACGTCCATTTTTTAATTAGTATGCATTTTCTGTCTGAGAACCCTGCCCCACCCATAGTCATGTGTCTTATTTCACATATATAACTTGGTCCTTTGCTTACCATACAGAGCAAGTTTTTAACTGCATGTGAGGTTACACATAGGTTAGGGACCCAAAAATAGAGATTACCTTGGCGTTTGGTTTTGGGGCTCCTTTGCATTGAGCAATACAATGGCTAAACATCTCTTATATTCCTATTATTCATAGCAGTTATGCATATTTCATTTTCATGTTTTTCACTTTTTTCAGATAGTTCATTGTATTTTTCAGTCTAGCATTCCCGTAGCAGTTCTGCTTTTCATTATTCCCCTATACATTGTGACTGGTGTGCAACTCTTTATACTATTTTTTTTGGGGAGTGAGGAGAGGCAACCCAGACAGTTAGTAGGATGGAGACGTCTGCAGCCAGCAGACGGGATGGTTCAGTTCCAGACAGGGGAGCAGCCATACCACTGACACTGGGGGGACACAGGAGAAACGGTCGCCGCGGAGATACAGTGTCAGTTCCCCCGGGACCAGTGCAGTTCAGGGTACAGATCCTTAGGTGAGGGGAAGCTTCAGTCTCCCATGATAATTCTGCCGGTAGAGGAGATTTCATGTTTCCTGCACCCACCTACTGTGTCCGTGGCACAGCAGCAGAGAGAACCAGGAGTGGAGACTTGAATCTAGCTCCCCCAAAAGGTTTGCACCACCTGCGAACGGGCCAGGACTTTGACTAAACACAAAAGGGACCCCAAGTAGCTTCAGGCCATGGGGACCTGTCAGAAAAGAGCACACAGAGGAAGGGCCCACCAGTCACTGTACCGATCCCAGTGTCTGAATAGTCCGGGATCGGCTGGAGCCCATCTTTGTGGAAACCGGCACCTCGCAGGCAAAGAACAATCAGTGAATAAAGAACTTAAACCGCAGTCCCTGTGTTGTCTACTTCTTTGCCGGTGCCCCGTGCTTTGGCGTAGACTACCACCTCCATCATCCTCTCTGGGGCCCACTCTACCTGTGGAGAGTGATACCAACTTTGCTGCGTCACACCATCAGCCCCAGCAGTGAGAGACACTCCGCAGTTTTGGCTTCCTCCCTCATAGCCACGTACCACAGGTGGCGTCACGAAGACAACTACTCCCAACATCCCCATCTTTCATTGACACCTCGGGGTCACGAAGCCGGGCAAGGCCACTGTGACATCCCCAACCATCACCGGCCCGGTGACAAGTACAACCCCTGGCCCCGTGAGCGCGTCAGATCCATTGGGCTTTGATTTGTCTGTAAAGTTTGTGCTTCTTATCTTACTGTAAATACTTTTATGCCAAAACAGACAAAAGTTTTCTCTACTGGCCAATCCAAAAAATATTTGCTTTTGGTGCACAGAGGCTTTTTTATCAGGCAATGTTACAAATTAAACGAAAGATGATTTCTAGATTATCGGCTGAATAAATCGGCCGCCAGTCACCCGACTAAGGAGCAAAACAATGTCCATCGGACGACAGATGATTGTGCTGATGATTGTCCTGTGCTAGAGTTAGAGAATCGATTCACAGGATCCGGTCTATTGAGGTCGTCATTAATCGGAGAATCATCAGTAATCTGAGAGCCCTGAGATCCGTGGAGGAAGGAGATGGTTCTCAAGGCAGCCAGCGGCCACAGATTACTGACATGGCCGATATACTGGGTCATACAAATCGAATTGTACCAACTGTATTCTGTGCGCCTGGAAGTGCGATGATCGGCCGGTCTAAGAAAGACCATTAAATGACGGATGATCACCTGGATGTGGACGATCAGCAGTCGTTTAACAGACATGATCGGCCATTGTAAGTGCACTGTGCGTCCCACTGCCTATAAGACTGTATGCAGATGAGAACAACTGGACTCATCATTCCCATAGCTCACAATTACTGGCTGATTGGCCACTAGTGATACACTTTAGATTAAGGCTACACAGCGGCATGTACGGGCGACATCTAGATCATGTATCTCATTGCTACATTGAAAGACAAATATTTCCAAATGTTTCCAAATGTGTTTGATTTTCTGTTTTTCTTTATTGCAGGAAAATAAAGGAGATGACACAAAGTTATATTTATAATATTCTACCTTTTATTACTGGCATATTTACTATACTTATAAATGTGAGGTTCTTAGTGCACAGTTTAACCAAATTGTGCAAGCCCATCTGCCAACGACAAGGCGACCTCATCAGATGGGGCCCTACACTAACCTATGTACTGTATTTATAATAGTCTTATTATTATCCTAGTAACCTATTCATTACTATTACAATATTATTATACTTATTATTACTATCATTACTTTAGTACTATAAGATCACTAGAATTAAAACTGTTGATCCAGAAGAAGGCGAAAAAAACCCCGGACACATTCAGCCAATTTATGTCAAGGGGAAAAATTCCTTCTCGACCCCGGGAAAAGGCGATCAGTCTGAGGACCCTGGATCAAACCTGACACTACCTAGTAATGTATTATGTTTTTATTATATTATTCCTAATAATAATAATGCAATATTACAATTTGTATTTCTATATTAGTATTACTATTATTTTTTTAAATACTATTTGTGTTATGTTGTTGTTATTATTATTATTATTATTATTAATAATGTAATATTATCATTTATATTACTATTTTTTTTAAATACTATTTTTATTCTTTCTAATATTATGAATATTAGTACTAATATTTCTATTATTTCTCTATTTACTATTAATTAGATCCCTATTCCTAAAGCTGTTGATTCAGAAGAAGGCAAAAACCCCTGAACACATTCAGCCAATTTGTGTCTCAGGGGAAAAATTCCTTCTCGACCCCGGGAAAAGGCGATCAGTCTGAGGACCCTGGATCAAACCTGACACTACCTAGTAATGTATTATGTTTTTATTATATTATTCCTAATAATAATAATGCAATATTACAATTTGTATTTCTATATTAGTATTACTATTATTTTTTTAAATACTATTTATGTGTTATGTTGTTGTTATTATTATTATTATTATTATTATTATTATTAATAATGTAATATTATCATTTATATTACTATTTTTTTTTAAATACTATTTTTATTCTTTCTAATATTATGAATATTAGTACTAATATTTCTATTATTTCTCTATTTACTATTAATTAGATCCCTATTCCTAAAGCTGTTGATTCAGAAGAAGGCAAAAACCCCTGAACACATTCAGCCAATTTGTGTCTCAGGGGAAAAATTCCTTCTCGACCCCGGGAAAAGGCGATCAGTCCGAGGACCCTGGATCAAACCTGACAGTACCTAATAATGTATTAAGTTGTTATTATTATATTATTCTGAATAATAATGTAATACCTATTAACTATTTACTAATTATTCTAGTCATTATAATAAATACTGTAATATTATTATTATTATTAGTTATGCTATGTTTACGTTGTTGCTATTTTACTGATCTTATTACTAATTTATTATTATTATTAGTATCCTACTTTTTAATATTTTTTTTAGATATGTTTGGATTATTGCTATTTTATTATTACTATTATTACTAACATTTGTATTGATATTTTACTAAAATTATAACTTCGATCCCTATTCCTAAAGCTGTTGATCCAAAAGAAGGCAAAAACCCCCGGACACCTTCAGCCAATTTGTGTCTCAGGGGGAAAAATTCCTTCTCGACCCCGGGAAAAGGCGATCAGTCCGAAAACCGTGGATCAAACCTGCTGAAATTATTTTTATGGCTCTAATTATTATTATTATACAATTAATGATTATAATATTAGATACTATATTACTGCTCCTATTATATGTCTTTTTAATGCTTTTACTACATTTTCAACCTATTTCTAAACCTAATAATTACTATTTTATGGTTATTATTAATTTTTATTATTATTATACTTACCAGATTTTATGCTGCTGTATGTTGGGGCCACAGTCCATCAGCGTCTCATCACTTTGAAGAGGTTGGTCCATATGGTGTCCTTTATTTTACTGAAGTTGGTGGTGATTTTTTTGAATATGGAAGACTGCCGGCGGATCATCTGTCTCTGTGACGGCTGCTTCTTAACTTGTTGTCTCTTGGCTGGCTTTTTCTGAAGTCTTTGTCTCTTTGCCAGGTGGATCTGAAGTCGTTGACTCTGTGCCGGCTGGTCCTGATCGCGTTTTCTCTTTGCTGGCTGGTTCTGATCGCGTTGACTCTGTTCCGGCTGGTCCTGATCTCGTTGTCCCTTTGCTGACTGGTCCTGATCTCGCTGTCTCTTTGCTGGCTGGTTCAGAGTGCTTGTTGTGGTATTTTGCACCATTCTTCTTTTAGCTCCTGAACCTTTCTTTTCTTTCTTCTTAGTGTCTTCTTTCTCATCTTCTTCAAAGTCTTTTACCTCCCGATATTTCATTGGATCGGATATTAGCACTTCATTCCGCTGCTGTGGTGTCTTCTTGGTGTCTTCTTTCTGACTTTCTTCCTGGTCTGTGACCTCCATTGGCTCCGCTATCTCCTCTTCATTCAGCTGCCTTGGCGTCACTGATGGCGGCTTTGGCGTCACTGATGGCGGCTTTGGCGTCACTGATGGCGGCTTTGGCGTCACTGATGGCGGCTTTGGCGTCACTGATGGCGGCTCTGGCGTCACTGATGGCGGCTTTGGCGTCACTGATGGCGGCTTTGGCATCACTGATGGCGGCTCTGGCGTCACTGATGACGGCTTTGGCATCACTGATGGCGGCTCTGGCGTCCATGATGGCGGCTCTGGCGTCCATGATGGCGGCTCTGGCGTCCATGGTGGCGGCTCAGGTCTTTCTTCATATAAAGGATATGGAAGATATTTTTTCTGTGCTTCGCGGTTGGTCGGCATCAGGCGCTGAGAAAAAAAGAGCAAGTTAATTGTCTGCTGAGACGTTCCTTTACATCTATGGACAGAACACAAGGACATAATATGCGGTGTGATCAGTCACCTCCATATTGAAGATCGGTGATGGTAGGAATCTTGTGCTGTAGATGAGCAGTTGGTTTTCCGCCTCCTCCCTTGTGCTGGGACAATCTGGAGAGAAAACACAAGCAGATAATGGGATCAATCATACAATGTCCAGAAATCCTTAAAATGACAGGAAAATTCCTTTAACCCAAATCATCGTGACCTGCTGGATTCTGACTGATTCTGTGCAAAGAAAATCACACAAATTACTATGGAAAACTATTTTCTAACTGACAATGTCCTGTAATTCTGTGCTGGACTAATACATGTTCTGGATTATTAAATGCTGGATTATTGGAATGACACTTTATTCTCAGATTAACTGGAAATTGTTATTATATAAAATAATAATCTCACATGATACGTATCCAGATCCGAAGATGCAGTGCCGGCGGCGGGAGACGTCCTAAATAAAACAGAATCTGGTGAGTGTCCACTTATCACTCATCAGGGATGGACAATAGGACGAGGGTCCATGTATAATAAAGCTGCAGACCTCCATAGAGCGGCTGCTCGCTGCCATCTTGTAAATGTCGTACATTGACAACTCCATTTGAAAATCTGTGAATCCAAAAAAGATTTAGTCACAGATCTAATAGAGATCAAACACCGTAGATCCCGCACATATTCATAGTGAGCGCCCCCCCCCAGGTATCAGACCCCATTACACCCATACATGGAGGCAACATGAGCAAATCCAGACTATTCTGGGTGTTTGTAGAGTCTCCAGTATAGGTAATACCACATGGAAAACATTGTACATAGGATTGTGCTGGGGCCTGTAAATACAGATATATGGCAAACATGGATTTCTATGTTCTTCATGCAAATAAAAACAAGTAACCCCCCAAAAATGACAGCGAAAGTGACTTCATTACCAGCACATAGAGCCTGACCCCCAATAACAGTGCCAGGACACTAATCCCACTGACATTAGTGGTAAATAATGCCCCAATAAATAATACCGGCCGCAGTGTCCTGTGTAACCTAAACATAATCTTCTGCTTTCCTGCAGCCACTAGGGGGAGCACAGTGCACCAGTAAATACAGATTGCACTGATAGCGCCCCCTAGTGGCCGGTGACAGCGGCTGTTGTGGCAGAATTCTCGGCTCTGCCCGGTGTTCTCTCCTGTTTTGAGTTTAGGTGAAATAATAAAATCATCAGCGGATTCCAGATAACAGGAAAGAAGCATCGAGGAGCTGAGATAAATCAGGGTCCGGTCATCAGGGGATGTGATGGCGGCACTCACCGATATACAACTCCACTCGTCACTGTCTGTAAAACACTGAGGAGAGCGACAGTTTGTTTGTGTTTATTTCTTCAGATTCAAATCCAGCAATCTTATTGGCTGCTGACCAGTGTCATGTAACACAGAATTTAAAGGGACAGGACGCTGTTATTTCTCCACAGTGCATTTCATATATACATGTTATAACTCTGCTTAATATATGAAGCTGGGGAGATAATCTGGGGGAGCAGCTTTATGTTTTCATACTCAGCAATTAAAATGTCACTATCAATATCGTCAAAACATTATACTCTACGTATTATTAGAGTATCGGTGCATGAAGGAGTTCCTGAACAGGATATTTTACACAATTTCCTTTTTCTCACACGGCTGATGGTTATTTCTACATTACTGACATGTAACTTAATGACCCTGACTGCGGCCGAGGTGTCAGCCTGACCCCAATATCATCACTGGGGTCCATTGGTTGCAATAAGTTCTGAGCTGATGGGGCTGAGGGAGATTTTCTGATTCATGTTCAGTTTTTCATCTGCTGCCGTTTCCTTCTCTGCATGTTCAGCGCTTAACGTCGCCCATTTCTTGGTGCATCTTTACAATTACTTGAAGAACAAATCTTGAAGCCCCGTCTGCTGTGAAATTGTTGCCACGTTTTGCTGTGCTCTGTCTTGGCATGAAATTGTCTTCATCAGCCTCACCTCTGTAGTTGAGTTTAACTTTTCCTCACCCAGTTTTTGTCTATTTTCTCACACACCTGACTATAATCCCTGACTTTGTGTTATGGGCAGCACAGTGGCTCAGTGGTTAGCACGGCTGCTTTTCAGTCCTGGGTTAAAATCCCTCCAAAGACAACATCTGCAAGGAGTCTGTATGTTCTCCCATGTTTGCATGGGTTTCCTCCAGATTCTCCTATTTCCTCCAACACTCCATGACGTCTATGGATTATCACACCTTGTACAGTAGTGATCAGAACCTGGGCAATCATTAATCAGAAGTTCTCAGTGGAGCACAGTTTTTACAGCAGAGTCATTTTCTATGTACAGAGTCACTGGGTAACTCTCCTTCTTCTGTAGAGTGTAAGCTCTTATGGTCAGCAGTGTCCTCTCAATACTGTAGATTGTAAGCTCTTATGGTCAGCAATGTCCTCTCTATACTGTAGTGTGTAAGCTCTTATGGTCAGCGGGGTCCAGGGCTTGCGTCAGCACCTGGCATACCCGGGCAAATGCCGGGGCCCTGGAGAGCTAGGGGGGCCCACTCGGCCTCGTCAGTTCTGCTGCTCCCAGTCCGAGTTACGGGGACCGCAGTCCTCGGCAGGAAACTGTGGCTGCCGTCCCTTTAAGGCGCGCAGACCATAGCGTTCTCTGCGTCCACCTGGATTGAGCTTCATTTGTGGGCGGAGCACCACCCAGCGTCCTGCTCAGTCCCACAGATGAAGGAGGCGCTGTGCCAGCCAGCGACCCCCCCAGCACAGCGCTGCTCCCGGCGCTGTGTGGGCCCCATCTCCACTGTGACCTGAGCGGTATGTGGGACACTTCCCCCCCTCCCCCCACTCGATCTGTATGTGCCCTCCTTGCCCCCCGATTTATGGGCCCCGGTGAACTGTCTGGGCTTCTCCCCCACGCGATGTATGCCCTGCCTCCCCCTCCCCGAAGCCGTATGTGCTGGCCCCCGGAGCTGTGTGTGTGGGCCCCGCAGAGCCGCGTGTGTGGGCCCCGCAGAGAAAGGTGTGTGTGCCCCGCAGAGCTGTGTGTGTGGGTCCCGCAGAGCCGCGTGTGTGGGCCCTGCAAAGCAAGGTGTGTGTCTGTCTATCTGTATGTATGTATGCAGAACAGTATATGTGTGTCTGTATGTATGTATGCAGAACAGTATATGTGTGTCTGTATGTATGTATACAGAACAGTATATGTGTGTCTGTATGTATGTATGCAGAACAGTATATGTGTGTCTGTATGTATGTATGCATGCAGTAGAGCAGTATGTGTGTGTCTGTCTGTGTGTATGTATGCATGCAGTAGAGCAGTATGTGTGTGTCTGTCTATATATATATGCATGCAGCAGAGCAGTGTGTGTCTCTGTATGAATGCAGCAGAGCTGTGTGTATGTTTGTATGCATGTATGATGTGTATCTATGTATGTCAGTGTATATGACTGTATAGATTTGTCTGTTTATGTATTTTTGTGAGTTTGTCTTTAAATATGTATATGTACGTGTACGTATGTGTGTGTGTCTGCGTGTCTATGGGGCCCACTGGGACTCTACTGCCCGGGGCCCACAAAACCCTGGAGCCGGCCCTGGCGGGGTCCTCTCTGTCCTGTAGAGTGCAAGCTCTTCTGATCAGTGGGGTCCTCTCTGTCCTGTAGAGTGTAAGCTCTTCTGATCAGCAAGGTTCTCTCTCTCTCTCTTCTTTTCCCCCATTTACATTTTATGAACAATTACAAGTTTCCCAATATTGGAATTCATGCAAATTTGTTTGCAGTTGTCCATTTGGAAAGTCTTTTAGAATCCTCCAGCCGCTCTGCTCCAATAGAGGCCTGAAAAATTGCTAAAAAAATGCTTGAAATCCCCTTCTTCATTTGTATTTATAAACGACTTTGCGGTTCCTACATTCAGGCTTTTGAATCTTTTTTTATCCTCAGGTTTCCATACATGACAAGCGTTTAACAGAAGTGACCGGATCATTCTTCTGGCATTTTCTCCTGTGAAGCCGCTGTATACTTTACAATAGAAGTTACTAAGAACGCAAAAAAAAAAGCCCAAAGTCACCTGAGTGTTTTTACTTAATTTTAGAGTATTATTCCTTACTTAACGGATTGAAAAGAAAACAAGAAAAAAATGGCCACAAGAAACACTTAAAAAATTGTTGAAAAAATGTTAACAGACAACGATTTAGAGGAACCGTCAGCAAAACGCTACGTTAAATGTAAAGAAGACGCAAACAAAAAAAGTGCAAGGACCAAAAAATGCCAAGAATTGTCACATAGAAGAAGCAATTCCGGAAGCGGTTTTCACAGGAAAATCTTTTCGTATTTGAACTGTTAACGAAACACAGTGTGAACTTATCCATACATTTAAACAGTGCGGCTCCAGGACTGAGGCGGAGGAGCTCCTGAGCCCCGCACCACAATGCCGCATCACCGGGGCCGCTCAGAAGAAGAGGACGCTCAGATACTGGGTAAGCGCTCCTGAGGAGCCGAACATGACACGGAGAATCATTTTAGATGCGTGGGCCGTCGTGTGGAAGGAGCGGTGTTACCGTACTTTACAAAAGGACATTATCGGGCAGTGGAGGATGTTATGGAGAAAATTGATTTGGACATTATTGGGCAACGGGGGACATTATTGGGCAATGGGAGGACATCATTGAACAATTTGGGACACGATGGGGCAATTTGGGACATGATGGGGCAATGTGGGACATTATGGGACAATGGTACGTTTTTAGGCAATGGGGACATGATAGGGCAATGTGGGACATTATGGGGCAATTTGGGACATTATGGGGTAATGTGGGACATTATGAAACAAATAAGAACATTGTAGGGCATTGGTGGACATTATGGGGCAATAAGGGACATAATGAGGCAATTAGGAAGGAGACTGTGAAAGGATAATATAGTATAATGAGGAGCAGGGGGGACTTTATGCAGAGATGTAGTATGGGGGAAATATTATAGAAAGGGCAAGTTTTGGGAGGACATTATGGAAAGGGGCACTTTGTGGAGCTATTTTGGAGAGGAGCAGTGTGAGGGGGATTATTTTGTGCAGGAAGCAATTAACAACCCTTCTGATTCCCCTTGTTTCCCCTAGCTAAAAAAAAAAGACCCTGTGTTAACCTCTGGGGCTGGCATCATTCCAGCGCTGTCCGTAATTGCGATTTGTGGCTCACGTTACATTGTGACATCACAGGATCCCCACGTCCAATCACTTCCAGCTTCTGTCTCCCCACCTTAGGAATGAACAATCATTTGGGGGAACATAGGGGCCCAGGATGAGAGACTTTATTAAATAAAGGGGGCCAGGATGGGAGATATTATTACTATATGGGGCCAAAGTGAGGATCATACATTATTGGTTGATGGTGGAAATGGTGGACATAATTACTGTAGGGGCAAATTAGAGGACATTATTACTGCTGTAATATAAATTAATTTTGAGAATACTGTATTCCATGGGGGGAACAAAAGTTTGACATAGTGTAGAGTTTGACTGGTAAGTCAGTGTATTGCATGTACACACTGTACACTATATACAGAGCTCCTGTGTATAATGTCACTAATTAATGTCACTGGTGATCACTGTATTACCTGTGCACTATATACAAATCTTCTAAATGAAAAGAGAAAAAGGAGTATTAAGAGGCCAACCATAATATCAATAAATATCAAGACCATTGCCTTATGATATCAAAATGAACACATTTATTGCACATAAATTCAGACAAATGGTAAAATTACATATAATAGAAAAAGGACATAATAGCAAGAAAAATGGTCCCAGAAAAACATTCCCAAAGGGGAGGAAACCTGCCCAGATAGCAATATAAACAAAATGGGTAAGCAGCACCCTAACATTAAAGTAAGAGGAACAGTTTCCTCATAGGATGTACACAAATAAGACAGAGCTGCTTAGCCATTATAGTAAAGTGCAAAGTGCTAGGTCAGTATCGGGGCAGAGGTCCAATCAACAGTGGGAGAAGCCCCAACGCGTTTCGCTGCGTTGCTTCTTCGGGGGGCGATGTGTACATAGTGTGTGGCCAAGAGCGCCTCTTTATACCCCCGTTTATTACCAGAGATCGCCGCCACCTGCGCCGCATGTGTCGCATCTGCGCTCCCCGTCCGCCCACCGCTTCCGGGTCTCATCGGCGGAAGTGACGCCACAACAGCGTCCCCTCCCACCGCATCAGAGCTCCTCAGCGTGGGTAGAAACAGGGAACGGCAAGAGACATGCGCCGCGGCCATCTCAATTGTGGGCAGGTGAGAGGGCGTCCCCAGACTCACCATACCACACTAAACATGAGAGCCTGATGGTGTGGTCACAGGTCCATTCCATTCCACATTGCAAAGCAGCAACAATAGAAAAGCTGCAAATGCCAGTATAATGTGGATCACAAAAGGGTCATCAGATTACCGCAATTGTATAAAGCTATATATAGGATCAGCGACAGCACCACCATACTAAACGGGAGTGTAAGGGGAGTAGAATATATCAAGGCAGGAATTTGGAAGGTACACTCCAGAACTACATCATAGCAATTTTACATAGATAAGTGTACATAAGATGCAATCATCATCAGAGTGAAATATTAACATTAGATATAGATCATTTTGTCCATGTTGGAGAAAATTAGTTCGGACAAAGTATGTAAATCCGCATATATGCATCATATTCATGGAGGACAAATTCCTGTATCATAGCAGTCCTCAATAGGCCACAGAAAGAAGTATGTACTCTACAGAAAAATAAGATAAAGAAAAAAGGGAAATAATTAAAATCAATTAAAAACAACCATGTATGAAAAACACATACAGGTTGCCCCCAGAGAGACAGAATACACACATTATAAAAATGGAGAGAAGCTGAGTTTCTCGTTGAGACCTTTGGGTGTCATGGTACCAAGACGGACAATCCAAGCACATTCCTTTTGTGCCAGTATTTTACCATAATCACCACCCCTCATCCCAAGGTGTACCACATCGATGCCCCTCACCCTAAAAAGGGTTGGGTCACATCCGTGCACCAGCTTGTGATGACGAGGGAGCGTAGTCAAACATGGATCATCAAGATCCAGATCAGATGCCGCAGAAATACCCCTAACATGTTCACGTGTTCGTAGACGCAATTCACATGTGGTAAGTCCTATATAGACAAGGTTGCAACCACAGGTAGCATAATAAATTACATTACTTGTTCGACAAGTAATGTGGTGACGTATCTCAAATTCCCGACTGCCGTCGGCAGAAGAAAAAGTAGTTGCCCTTGTCATATTACGGCAGGCAATACAATTACCACAGGGGAAAAAAACGCGTCGTGGCTCACCAACACCAAAAATGCGAGGCACCTTAGCCACATAGTGGCTATTAACCAAGGAATCACGTAGATTGGAAGCCCTCCTTGCCGTCATAGGTGGATTTGATGGTAGGATTGCCCCAATAGAGGGTTCGGTTTTAAGTATGTCCCAGTGGCGTCTTAGAATAGTTCGCATGTCCTGCCATCTATCATTATAAGTGGATATAAACCGCGCAACGGGAGTTGTCTCCACCTTCATTTTAGAAGCAAGTAATTCATTCCGTGATGTACTACGGGCCCGTCGGTATCCTCTGCGCACACTTCTCCCACTATAACCCCTGGATAGAAATCTCTCCTGGAGATCTTTAGCCTGTTCTTCAAACAGGTCATTAGTGGAACAGACCCGTTTGGCTCTTAAATATTGGCCAATTGGTATCGCGGAAACTGTGGAAGGAGTGTGCGCAGACTAAGCATGAAGGAGACTGTTCACTGCGGTCTCCTTACGATATATGGTGGTCTGGATTGAGCGGTCAGGATGCACAGATATACGAATATCCAAAAAATCCATAACAGTAGCGTGACATTTGGATGTTAATTTAATATTATAACTATTAGAATTTAAATCAGAAATAAATTGAAAAAACTCCAAATCAGTGCCCTTCCAAAAAATCAAAATGTCATCAATAAAACGGAGCCAGCACTGTGCTTGGGACGTGGCGGGCACGCTGAAAACCTCCCTCTCCCAGTAACCTAGGAAGAGGTTTGCGTACGAAGGCGCGCACGCCGCGCCCATCGCAGTGCCGCACTCCTGCAAAAAGAAACGATCCTTAAAAAGAAAATAATTATGCGTTAAAATAAAAGAAAGTAATTCCAAAACTAATTTAATCATCTGTGCATCCAGACCGCTCATTTCCAGAAAAAACCTCGCGCCTGAAGTCCAAATTCATGTTTGATCGATGAGTATAAAGACTCAACGTCAACCGTAGCCAAAATGACATCAGAGTCCACAAAGATCCCATCGATCTGCCTCAGGACGTCAGTAGAGTCCCCGACATAGGAGGGCAAAGTCTGAACCAGCGGATGCAGGTAAAACTCAATAAACCTGCACACTGGCTCAGACAGCCCCCCAATACCGGAGACTATCGGACGCCCCGGGGGGACCAGGGGATCTTTGTGGCCTTTGGGGAGTAAATAGAATGTCGGAATTTTGGGGTCTTTAGTTAATAACCCTTCCATAACCTTTTTGGGTATCAAACCCTGCTGGAAGGCCCGGTCCACTATCTCAAAAAGAATGGCCGTGAATCTACCAGTTGGGTTAGACGCCAGGATGGAGTAGGATGACCTATCCCTCAAATGCCTGAAGGCTTCCCGCTCATACATTTTTATAGGCCACACGACCACGTTCCCCCCCTTGTCCGCAGGTTTAATAATGACATCAGGCAGGGACCTCAATTCCCTCAGAGCATTCCTCTGATCTAGGGTCAGATTGTCCCTGCCCGATCTCTTACCTTCCAGTGCCATAAAGTCATCAGAAACTAATTTGTGGAATATATCCACCGCCGGACAAAGTGAAAAAGGGGGGAACGTGGTCGATCGTGGACAGATGGAATAGGGTATTTTACCTCCAGACGTTGAGGGAAGATCGTCATCCAAATCCTCCGATGTTCCCACAGTTTCCATTGTAGATGTCTCCCCACAATTACCCCGTGTCTCCTTCTGGGCATGCAACTTCTGAAGGACCAATTTCCGTGAGAACAAATTCAAGTCTTTTAGTGCTGTAAAGTAATCAAACTTTGTATTAGGCACAAAAGACAGTCCCAATTCTAAAACCTCCAACTGAGTTTTAGATAGGGAAATATCAGAAAGGTTAATCACCTCAAGATTGTTATTCTTATTTTTACTTTTTTTCTCCACTGGTTCAGGAGGAGTAATCTTCCTCTTAGAGGAGGTAGGACCCACTTGTTTGATTTTATTAATACCCCTTCTGCCAGTCAAGGGGGTGACAAAACCCCTTTTGGATGAGAGATCCTCACCCAAAGAGGATAAAGAGGAGGCCGAGAAGGATTTTGAATAATCCAGATTTACCGCCCCCTTCTTTTTCTTATTATTTTTCTGGGGGTGCTTCCACCTATAAACGGTATTACTCCTGAAGTCTCCTGAATCTCTCTTATATTTTTTGGTCTTCACATCAATAATCTCTTTCTCCCATTTAGAAAAGGATTTCTCCAATTCCTCATTTAATTTGGTTAGAGAATCATCCGATAATTTGGAGGACAGATCTTTCTTCAATTCCTCAATCCCACCATCAAGTTGGGCGAGTGTTTCTTCATTCATTCTTACCAGAAGGTTCATGAAACCCCTGGAACAATTAGTCGCAAGCTCCTCCCATTCCTTTCTAATCCCCTCATTCTCCACGTTGAAGGACGGGAACACCTGAATCCGTAGTCCCCTGGGTATAAGACCCTTGGTCAGGTATCTCTCCATGAACGCCTTGTTCCACCACACCCGTGTCTTTTGGTTCAACGAGAATTTCAGCCTCTCAACCAAAGTGTCTGTCTCTCTAGAATTTTGCGTCACAATAATTTCTGGGTCATCATTAAAAACCTGCTCCAATTTGTTTTGCCACGTGATTTCACGTGCCGTGTCCATCTGTCCCATAGAACAAGCTGTGGAGATACACAGTACAACAATTATAATCAAAAATTTCTGGGTAACAGATGGAATACATGTAGTGATCACTGTATTACCTGTACACTGACACTATATACAGAGCTCCTATTTATAATGGCACTGATGGTAATATTAGTATTATTATATTGTGGTTTTTATTCATAATAATTATTGTAGTTTTATTCGGACACTGTGTGGTGGTAATATGTGGTCTGGTCACAGTATGGGGTTATTTCTCTGTTGTATGTGGTATCATCTATGTGGTCTGGTCATAGTGTTGCAGTATTTCTCCCTTGTATGTGGTTGTATTCAGGTGCTATGTGATGGTAATATGTTATTGGTCACGGTGTGGCAGTATTTCTCCCTTGTATGTGGTATAATTGGTCTTGGTATAGTGGCTTGTGTCTGGAGGTCACTTTTTCTCTTTATCAATAAAGAGATTATTTCTAGTAGCGATTAAATACGTGAACGTTTAACCCCTCAATGTCCTGTGACTATTACACTGTAGCAAATATGCTAAGTAATCGCCTATTCTAAGGCCATGTGCCCATGTTGAATATTCGGTAAGGTGTTACATCAGTATTTGTAGCCTAAATCAACAGTGGTAAAATCAGAGGAAAAGTATAATAGAAACACCTCTGCATTTTTAACCCACTCCTAGTTTTGGCTTAGAAATACTGATGTAACATTCTGACCAAATACTGAATGTGTGAACGTGGCCTAAAGCCCGCTTTACACGCTGCAGTGTATCTTACAATGTGTCGGCGGGGTCACGTCGTAAGTGACGCACATCCGGCATTGTAAGTTACATTGCAGTGTGTAACAGGTATGTGCGATTGCAATTGAACGGTAAAACGTTCATCGCATACACATCGTACCTGTCTCTAGAATTGCACGTCAGATTGTTCATCGTACCCGGGGTAGCGCACATCGCAGTGTGTGACACCCCGGGAACGATGAACAGATCTCACCTGCATCCTGCGGCTCCCAGCCCACAATGCGGAAGGAAGGAGGTGGGCGGGATGCTTACGTGCCGCTCAGCTCAGCCCCTCCGCTTTTATTGGCCGGCTGCCGCGTGACGTCGATGTGACGCCGAACATCCCTCCCACTCCAGGAAGTGGACGTTCGACGCCCACATCAAGGTCGTATGGACGGGTAAGTACGTGTGACGGGGGGTTACTCGTTTGTGCGACACATTCAACAAATTGAACGTGCCTCACATACGATGGGGGCGTTGCAAATCGCATACGATATCGTATGCGAAATTGCAATGTGTAAAGCAGGCTTTAGGATAAGTGATCACTTATTCATCTGTGGGGACCGATTGCTGGGACCTGCACCGATCCTGCGAGTTTTATCCCCATTAAAGTGGAGCTGATGTCCGACTCGTCCCAGGATCCATTCATTCAATAAGTGATCACCTACCCAACCTGTGAATCCGTGATCACTTCCCCAGAGATCCCCCTTACTGCAAACTACTGTAATTGTACATCAGTTATTGTGTGCACAGGAGATGTGCAGGAGCCGGCTGTGCTTTACAGTCAGCGCTCCACTATAACGCGGATAACGGCCAACAGGTATCTGCATATCACTGTAGGGTGGGCCGCTGGAGGCAATTCCCCTGGTGGGCCCCAGACACAACAGCCCAACCCTGTGCGTAACAGTAACATTGGTATGTAACACATCAACATTGCAATGTGTTATGGGCAGCTATTAGTTCAAGTGAGTGTAATGCTCCATGGGGACCATCCTGGTCACAAGGACACTTTTCTGGGGGCTCAGTCACCTTTTGTTATGGTGCTGATAGAAGGATTTGGTGGTTGTAGGATACTGTGTCACCAAAGTGTAACTTTTTTTAATTAGTGTCACACCTATCACTTGGGAGAGAAGGCACCTCGCTGGAGAAGCGTCCACTCCTCGTGGGCTATGTATCCATCCCATGGGGGGAGCTCTGTCTTGTCCGGGGTGCAGCTTGCGCCCGGTGTGTGCTCGCGGTCAGGGCGCTCCGTCTCCTGCAGTAATGAGGGGCTGCGATCTGTCATCCTGTCTCCATATATCACTTTACCCTGAACGAGCGCTGGAAATGTCACACTTATCCCAATAATTGGTGCGGCTGGCGCACAGCTCTGCCCTGCCGCGGTGATGGCTTAGTCACCTCCCGGAGATGTCCCTGTCTAATTGTACATGGTGCAGAGGGACAGGGAGCCCCTAATTAAAGACTCAATGGGGAATCACAAGGAATCAAAATGATCGACTGCTAAAAAGTGACACGAAAAAAATATCAGGATGTGCAAGAGCAAAGTCAAAGCCCCCGACTGTCATCACCGCGGAGAGGAGACCACCGGGATCATTAGGGATAGGAAGAAGACTCAGCGCCATATGGCAGCACAGGGGCAGGAGGACAAAAACGAGACAGGGGTCAAATATTACAAGTTATTTCCATCATGATGAAGGGTGACAAGCACTTATGGCTGCCAAACATTACACACACGACCTGCTGGAATGATGAGGGAAAATATAATACATGCTCAAGGCACAGATTATATCATTCCACACTGTATAGAACTATATGTGTACTATATGGGAGTATTATTTGTGAGTGTTATATTATAGCTGCATTTTAGCATGCTGTACACATACTCATTGACCCTTGTACGCTGGTATCATTCAGGCACCCTATGGAAGCATTTTTTGGCCAAGGAAAAAACACTCCATGGCGGTATTATTTGACAGCCTATGGTAATATTATGCAAGCACTGTATAGGATTATTATAAGAGGATTATTTCAGGTAAGTGTGATGGTGATACCATATTGAAGAATTGTTAAGGACTTGTATGCATAATGGGATTATATGTACAATGTGTGGGAGTATTTTGTAGACTCCATATAGGAGCTTTTATATGTTCCTGTATGGCTGTATTATGCTAGCATTGACTGAGCACTATGTGGGGATAATGGTGTTATTCCAGGACTACATATAGGTGTTGTATGAGCATCATATGTGAGTATTACTTACGATCTGTATAACTGTATTGCAGTATTATGCTAGCACTGTATTAGGGTATTATTTTGGTACTGTATGGCAATATTATGTTGGTACTGTATGGCAATATTACCGTATGTTGATACTGTATGGCAGTATTATGTTGGCACTGTATGGCAGTATTATGTTGGGCTGTATGGCAGTATTATATTGGTACTGTATGGTAGTATTATGTTGGTACTTTATGGCAGTATTACTGTATGACAGTATTATGTTAGCACTGTATGGCATTATTATGTTGGTACTGTATGGCAGTATTGTGTTGCCAGTGTATGGCAGTATTATATTGGTACTGTATGGCAGCATCATGTTGGTCTGTATGGCAGTATTATGTTGGCCCTGTATGGCAGTATCATGTTGGTCTGTATGGAAGTATTATGTTGGCACTGTATGGCAGTATCATGTTGGTCTGTATGGAAGTATTATGTTGGCACTGTATGGAAGTATTATGGTGGTCTGTATGGCACTATTATGTTTGTACTATATGACAGTATTATGTTGGTACTATATGGCAGTATTATGTGGCCATCATGTGGACTGATTTTTATTCTGCCACTTTACAGCAGTATTATATAGGCAGGGTGTATGAGCATTATATTAGCAGTGTGTGGTAGTATGGGAATATGAACAGTCAAGTTACAGGAGACATATTTTACTTCCATTCAAGCAAGTCAGCATAAAAACTGGGCAGTGCATTATTATTAGTTAAAGCGCACCAATCACCAGGAGTTTCCTATATAACCTAAAGCCAGTGCTATAATGGCACTATCAGGCTGAGTCTATATATACAGTTAGGTCCAGAAATATTTGGACAGTGACACAAGTTTTGTTATTTTAGCTGTTTACAAAAACATGTTCAGAAATACAATTCTATATATAATATGGGCTGAAAGTGCACACTCCCAGCTGCAATATGAGAGTTTTCACATCCAAATCGGAGAAAGGGTTTAGGAATCATAGCTCTGTAATGCATAGCCTCCTCTTTTTCAAGGGACCAAAAGTAATTGGACAAGGGACTCTAAGGGCTGCAATTAACTCTGAAGGCGTCTCCCTCGTTAACCTGTAATCAATGAAGTAGTTAAAAGGTCTGGGGTTGATTACAGGTGTGTGGTTTTGCATTTGGAAGCTGTTGCTGTGACCAGACAACATGCGGTCTAAGGAACTCTCAATTGAGGTGAAGCAGAACATCCTGAGGCTGAAAAAAAAGAAAAAAACCATCAGAGAGATAGCAGACATGCTTGGAGTAGCAAAATCAACAGTCCGGTACATTCTGAGAAAAAAGGAATTGACTGGTGAACTTGGGAACTCAAAAAGGCCTGGGCGTCCACGGATGACAACAGTGGTGGATGATCGCCGCATACTTTCTTTGGTGAAGAAGAACCCGTTCACAACATCAACTGAAGTCCAGAACACTCTCAGTGAAGTAGGTGTATCTGTCTCTAAGTCAACAGTAAAGAGAAGACTCCATGAAAGTAAATACAAAGGGTTCACATCTAGATGCAAACCATTCATCAATTCCAAAAATAGACAGGCCAGAGTTACATTTGCTGAAAAACACCTCATGAAGCCAGCTCAGTTCTGGAAAAGTATTCTATGGACAGATGAGACCAAGATCAACCTGTACCAGAATGATGGGAAGAAAAAAGCTTGGAGAAGAAAGGGAACGGCACATGATCCAAGGCACACCACATCCTCTGTAAAACATGGTGGAGGCAACGTGATGGCATGGGCATGCATGGCTTTCAATGGCACTGGGTCACTTGTGTTTATTGATGACATAACAGCAGACAAGAGTAGCCGGATGAATTCTGAAGTGTACCGGGATATACTTTCAGCCCAGATTCAGCAAAATGCCGCAAAGTTGATCGGACGGCGCTTCATAGTACAGATGGACAATGACCCCAAGCATACAGCCAAAGCTACCCAGGAGTTCATGAGTGCAAAAAAGTGGAACATTCTGCAATGGCCAAGTCAATCACCAGATCTTAACCCAATTGAGCATGCATTTCACTTGCTCAAATCCAGACTTAAGACGGAAAGACCCACAAACAAGGAAGACCTGAAGGCTGCGGCTGTAAAGGCCTGGCAAAGCATTAAGAAGGAGGAAACCCAGCGTTTGGTGATGTCCATGGGTTCCAGACTTAAGGCAGTGATTGCCTTCAAAGGATTCGCAACAAAATATTGAAAATATTTATTTTTTTTTGGGTTTGGTTTATTTGTCCAACTACTTTTGACCTCCTAAAATGTGGAGTGTTTGTAAAGAAATGTGTACAATTCCTACAATTTCTATCAGATATTTTTATTCAAACCTTCAAATTAAACGTTACAATCTGCACTTGAATTCTGTTGTAGAGGTTTCATTTCAAATCCAATGTGGTGGCATGCAGAGCCCAACTCGCGAAAATTGTGTCACTGTCCAAATATTTCTGGACCTAACTGTACCTGTAGTTGTCAGCTAGAATGTATAGGTTTTGAAACACAAGCAAGTAAAGTTTGTAAAATGCGCAGCTTTTTCAATGACAGCAGCTGCCGATCACCGGTGGGTATTCATAATGATTCTCGCCCCCTGCCTGTCCGTCCTCCCCCTATCTGTTATTCATGCTAATTCTATTATAGAATCGTTTTAGTAAGTGACAAGAAGGACCTGTGCTGATGTCATACCCATGTGACCAGAAGGGGCGGGGCCTCAGCCAACAGAAAAATAATGTTGCTTCCTGGTATCAGCTATGTTGGCTAAGGCACCGCCCTTTCTGGTCACATGGGTATGACATCACCACAGGTCCTTCTAGTCAGTTAGTAAAACGATTCTATAATAGAATTAGCATAAATAACAGGGGTAGAATGGACAGGCGGGGGGGGCGGGAATCACTATGAATACCCACCCCATCAGCTGATCGGCAGCTGCTACCACTCAAAAAGCTGCTCATTTTACAAACTTTACTTGCTTGTGTTTCAAAACCTATACATCCGAGCTGATCACTAAAGGTAGGTATACAATCAGCCTGATAGTGCCAGTATAGCACTGGATTTAGGTTATATAGCAACATCCTGGTGATTGGTGCGCTTTAATCAGGATTTTCACCATTAGATAACCTGGATAATGGGAAATATAACATCCTGTCTGTGTGTTGGTGACTAACATTAGGTGGGATTTTTGTGGCTGATTTCCATTGCTGAGTGGGAATGGTGTTTTTTCTTTTGCGTTGCGGATGTCACATATGGAGGCAATGGTGGCACTTTAAATAAAGGAATGTAAAAGGCAATTTTAGAAGCTACACATAAGCCACTGCTTGTCTGCAAGTTTTGCAATTTATGTTTTTGAAGCAAAAAGTTGAGAATTCGCAGTCATTTTGTGTCCTTGCTTCAAGAGCCCCCTAAAAACGTCTGCCTTTCAAGTGGGTTTTATCCTAATGTGTCTTGAGGATCTGTGCGCACTGTAGGCGGCGAGGCCCGGGTCGTCCCTGCAGAACACGAAGAGCCAAGTCAGGAGATGCTGGCACATATTCTCACAGATTAATTGGTGCTCTGTCACGCTCCACATCTTCCACCTTTCAGAGGGAGAAATAAAACTGTCCCATCTTTCTCCTCTTTTTGTAGTTTTATCAACTTTCTCTGCATATTAAAGCCCCATCCTTTATGTGAAGGGAAAGCTATATATCTGGAAAGGAATGGATTCCTGACATGTGCTGGGCAATTATCAACCGGTACAGAGATCTGGTGGTGATTAATTGCCATCTGTGGTCACAAGACGGTGCCAAAAACTGAAAGTGTGTCTGGCACCTCCAAAAAGACACTGAAAAAAGCAAAGACGCAGCCAGTGTATCACATCATCCGGGAGAACATGACAAAGGACATAGCCACTATAGAGCTCTGTTATACATATATAAAGGAGCATGAAGTTATTCTGATTTACATCTGTATTATACTCCAGAGCTGCGCTCACTATTCTGCTGGTGCAGTCACTGTGTACATACATTACATTACTTATCCTGTACTGATCCTGAGTTACATCCTGTATTATACTCCAGAGCTGCACTCACTATTCTGCTGGTGCAGTCACTGTGTACATACATTACTTATCCTGTACTGATCCTGCGTTACATCCTGTATTATACTCCAAAGCTGCGCTCACTATTCTGCTGGTGTTGTCACCGTGTACATACATTACTTATCCTGTACTGATCCTGAGTTTCCTCCTGTATTATACTCCAGAGCTGCACTCACTATTCTGCTGGTGGAGTCCTTGTGTACATATATTACATTACTGATCCTGCACTGATCCTGAGTTACATCTGTATTATACTCCAGAGCTGCACTCACTATTCTGCTGGTGCAGTCACTGTGTACATGCATTACATTACTTATCCTGTACTGATCCTGAGTTACATCCTGCATTATCCTCCAGAGCTGTACTCACTATTCTGCTGGTGGAGTCCCTGTGTACATGCATTACATTACTGATCCTGTACTGATCCTGAGCTACCTCCTGTATTATACTCCAGAGCTGCACTCACTATTCTGCTGGTGGAGTCCTTGTGTACATATATTACATTACTGATCCTGCACTGATCCTGAGTTACACTATTCTGCTGGTGGCCTGTGTACACACAATACATTACTTATTCTGCACTGATCCTGAGTTACATTCTGTATTATACTCCAGAGCTGCACTCACTATTCTGCTGGAGCAGTCACTGTGTACATACATTACATTACTGATCCTGTACTGATCCTGAGTTACAGCCTGTATTATACTTCAGAGCTGCACTCACTATTCTGCTGGAGCAGTCACCTTGTGTATACATTACATTACTTACCCTGTACTGATCCTGAGTTACATCCCATACTGTATTATACTCCAGAGCTTGAATCACTATTCTGCTTATGCAGTCACTGTGTACATAAGATACATGACTTTTCTCCTGTATTGATCCTGAGTTACATCCTGTATTATACTCCAGAGCTGCACTCACTATTCTTCTGGGGAGTTACTGGGTACATATATTACATTACTTTTCATGGAGAAATTATAAAATCAATAAAGACATCTCTTTTGTCTCTAGAGAGGGAACAAATCCAGCCACACTTGGAAATCATGGGATTAATTTCATTTGTGAGCACAAGGGTAACAATGATTTGAACTTTTGATTTTCAGTCTCCATATCTCACCATCCACTGCAGCTTTGTGCGTGAGACTTTCCTTTATTTTATAGACAATGATCTTGGCTATCTCATACATAAATTTGACTTGCAACTGTTTAGTATATGATTAGTTATGCAGATTCTTGTCATGTCACTGCATTTTTACTGTTTATATTTTTATTATTTTGGTAGTATTTTGTAAATCCATTTTTGGCTTTCAACACATCCTGAACTTATGTATGAGATAGCCAAATTGATTGTCTATGAAATGAAGGTCGTCTCACGCGCAAAGCTGTAGTGGATGGTGAGATATGGAGCCTGAAAGTCAAAAAGTTCAAAACATTGTTACCATTTTGCTCATCAGTGCATAACTGGGGAAGTGAGAGACTAATTACAACTGAGGAAGAAAGAAAACTAACACTACATCTGGTCCCTGTTTAGCTAGAACCCCATGGTGTGGACAGGTAATTGCATTGGGTACATGCTGGGAAACAGACACAAGGCCTGGTGACTGTATATCCAGGGATTGAAAAGTCTGAAATTTGTCACATCTCAAGTCATCTCTGCTGAATTTCAAAAGATTATCTGAAACGTTTGGGCACCGTTTGTAAATGAGGAATGTTGGGGTTTGTATTGATCCGATATTTACTTATGAGAGACAAATATTTGGCATTGTGATTCTGAAGAGAAGAACATGCATATTTTTTCATAATTGTAAGGCCTGCCTATGAGCTTCAAATTAATATTGGGCAGACGGCTGATAATACATATATATTTCCTATGTATGGAAAGGTAAAATCATGATAGGAAATATGGCGGTAAAATCTTCCCCCTGGGGCCTCCTAGGGTGAAGATATCTTAAAAGGTGGGGATCTCCTAATTTTCTGAAAACCAGAGCCACATCCCAAGACAAGCCCTGTTATGAGTCACCAGAGGTGAGGTATATGGGTGTAACTTGTGTTAATTAAAACAAATACCAAATTTTGATCTTTCTTGAATGCCAGGATAATACATTGGTGTGTAGAATTGTTCCACGCTTTTTTGGAGTTCTTCTTTCCATAAATCAGCCATTTTCGTAATTATCTTTACTTATTCCTTTTCATTTCATGTAATTGTTTATGCAGTATTGTTTTGCACCTTCTGTAACATCTTTTGTATATTTTTATAAACACTGCCTACTTTTCATATTAAATATATAAAATTTAAGATCTTTGTTCCTCTTGCTCTATAAGTTGCATCCCTGAAGCCATAAGCTACCTGAACCTGGTGTCCAGTCGGCCTGTATAAATAATTGGTGGTGGCATCTACTAGTTTTTCTTGTGTTACTGTGAAGCTTGGCCATGACTATACCAAGATATATATATATATACTAGAAGGTGGCCCGATTTTACGCATCGGGTATTCTAGAATTTACGTATTGTGTAGTTCATGTATGATTTTTGTTATATATATATATATATAGAGAGATGTTGTTGTCTGTAGTTACCAAGTGTTTGTGTAGGCGCTGTACATGTTCTGGGTGTTGTCTGGGTGTGACGGGGGGTGAGAGCGGTGTTGTATGTGTGTTGCGTGTGTTGCGTTGTTTGTGGAGCGCTGTGTGTCTGTAGCGTTGTGTGTGTGTTGCGCGGTTTGTGTGTGTGTGGTGTGTTTTGGGGGGAGGTATGTTTTGAGCAATGTGTGTGTTGTGCGGTATGTGCGTATATTTGTGTGTGCCGCGGTGTTTGTGTGTGCAGCGTTGTCTGTGTGTGCAGCGTTGTCTGTATGTGTGGGTGTCTGTGTAGGGCAGTTGTTTGTGGTTCCCAGTGTGTGTGTGTGTGTGTGGTGTGTTGTGCAGTGCGCGCGCGCGTGTGTGTGTGTGTGTGTGTGTGTGTGTGTGCATCAGCCTCTCTTCTCTCAGCCTACCTCTCCCAGCCTCCCTCCTCCCAGCCTCCCTCAGCATCAGCCTCCCTCTCCCAGCCTCCCCAGCATCAGCCTCCGCCAGCATCAGCCTCTCTCCTTCCAGCTTCCTCCAGCATCAGCCTCCCTCTCCCAGCCTTCCCAGGATCAGCCTCTCTCCTCCCAGCCTCCGTCCTCCCAGCCTTCCCCAGCATCAGCTTTCCCCTCCCAGCCTCCCTCAGCATCAGCCTTCCCCAGCATCAGCCTCTCTCCTCCCAGCCTCAGCCTCTCTCCTTCCAGCCTCCCCCAGCATCAGCCTCTCTCCTTCCAGCTTCCCTCAGCATCAGCCTCCCCTTCCCAGCCTTCCCCAGGATCAGCCTCTCTCCTCCCAGCCTCCTTCCTCCCAGCCTCCCTCAGCATCAGCCTTCTGCTCCCAGTCTCCCCCAGCATCAGCCTCCCCATGCATCGGCCTCCACCAGCATCAGCCTCTCTCCTTCCAGCCTCCCCCAGCATCAGCCTCCCCTTCCCAGCCTTCCCCAGGATCAGCCTCTCTCCTCCCAGCCTCCTTCCTCCCAGCCTCCCTCTCCCAGCCTCCCTCAGCATCAGCCTTCCGCTCCCAGTCTCCCCCAGCATCAGCCTCCCCAAGCATCAGCCTCCACCAGCATCAGCCTCTCTCCTTCCAGCCTCCCCCAGCATCAGCCTCTCTCCTTCCAGCCTCCCTCAGCATCAGCCTCCCGTTCCCAGTCTTCCCCAGGATCAGCCTCTCTCCTCCCAGCCTCCTTCCTCCCAGCCTCCCTCAGCATCAGCCTTCCCCTCCCAGTCTCCCCCAGCATCAGCCTCCCCAAGCATCAGCCTCCACCAGCATTAGCCTCTCTCCTTCCAGCCTCCCCCAGCATCAGCCTCCCCATGCATCAGCCTCTCTCCTTCCAGCCTCTCTCCTTCCAGCCTCCCCCAGCATCAGCCTCCCCTTCCCAGCCTTCCCCAGGATCAGCCTCTCTCCTCCCAGCCTCCTTCCTCCCAGCCTCCCTCTCCCAGCCTCCCTCAGCATCAGCCTTCCGCTCCCAGCCTCCCCAAGCATCAGCCTCCACCAGCATCAGCCTCCCTCGTCCCAGCCTCCCCCACCATCAGCCTCTCTCCTCCCAGCCTTCCTCATGATCAGCCTCTCTGCTCCCAGCCTCCTCCAGCACGCCGTGCTCCTCTGCCGACACTCACACACCCGATCGCATCCACTCACACACACCCGATCGCATCCACTCACACACACCCGATCGCATCCACTCACACACACCCGATCGCATCCACTCACACACACCCGATCGCATCCACTCACACACACCCGATCGCATCCACTCACACACACCCGATCGCATCCACTCACACACACAGACACTGACGATATCGCACATACGCGCTTATACTCACAACATCCGGGGATATCACATGCTTCTGGCCATGTGATCCTCCGGCAGGTCCTGGAAGATCACAACAGCACAGTATCGAGGCCGAGAAGCAAGCGATATCCCAGGATGTTGTGAGTATGTGGATGCGATGTGATGTGTGTGTGAGTGTGATCTGATTTGTGTGTGTGTATGTGTGTGCTGTTATGTGTGTGTGCTGTTATGTGTCTGTATTTTCCGGCGCTGCAGGACCTTGATGTGTGGATGCGATGTGATGTGTGTGTGATGTGTGTGTGAGGTGTGTGTGAGAGTGAGTGTGAGCCGCTGTACACTGTTAACTATGATACACATCGGGTAACTAAGGGACCTTAGTTACCCGATGTGTATAATGGTTACCAGCTTTCACGGCCTCCGTGAAGATCCCAGCATCGCAAGGTTATGTCTGGCGCTGCTGGGATCCTGACGGAGCCGGTGTAGAAGCAAGAGATATCCCAGCATGTTGTGATGTGTGAGGTGTGTGTGAGAGTGAGTGTGATCTGATGTGTGTGTGTGTACTCACCTGGGAATCGGGGCTCCGTGTCAGTTGGGCCAGAGCGAGCGTGGATTGCGTGAGGGGGGCGGGGCCTGCAGAGAGCCGGGGCGAGAGGCCAATCCGTGTGGGGGGGCGGGGCCATGGCGAGCCCAGCGGCCAATCAGCTTTGTGTCACCATAAGGACACAATTTCGGAGCATGACAGACAGACAGATAGACAGATAGACAGACAGATAGACAGACAGATAGACAGACAGACAGACAGACAGACAGAATAAGGCAATTATATATATAGATATATATATATATATATTATATATATATATATATATATATATATATATATACAGACCAAAAGTTTGGACACACCTCATTCAAAGAGTTTTCTTTATTTTCATAACTCTGAAAATTGTAGATTCACATTGAAGGCATCAAAACTATGAATTAACACATGTGGAATGAAATACTTAACAAATAAGTGTGAAACAACTGAAAATATGTCTTATATTCCAGTTTCTTCAAAGTAGCCACCTTTTGCTTTGATTACTGCTTTGCACACTCTTGGCCTTCTCTTGATGAGCTTCAAGAGGTAGTCACCGGAAATGGTTCTCACTTCACAGGTGTGCCCTGTCAGGTTAAATAAGTGGGATTTCTTGCCTTATAAATGGGGTTGGGACCATCAGTTGTGTTGTGCAGAAGTCTGGTGGATACAGAGCTGATAGTCCTACTGAATAGACTGTTAGAATTTGTATTATGGCAAGAAAAAAAGAAAAAAGCAGCTAGGTAAAGAAAAACAAGTGGTCATCATTACTTTCAGAAATGAAGGTCAGTCAGTCCGAAAAATTGGGAAAACTTTGAAAGTGTCCCCAAGTGCAGTGGCAAAAACCATCAAACGCTACAAAGAAACTGGCTCACATGAGGACCACCCCAGGAAAGGAAGACCAAGAGTCACCTCTGCTGCAGAGGATAAGTTTATCCGAGTCACCAGCCTCAGAAATCGCAGGTTAACAGCAGCTCAGATTAGAGACCAGGTCAATGCCACACAGAGTTCTAGCAGCAGACACATCTCTAGAACAACTGTTAAGAGGAGACTTTGTGCAGTAGGCCTTCATGGTAAAATAGCTGCTAGGAAACCACTGCTAAGGACAGGCAACAAGCAGAAGAGACTTGTTTGGGCTAAAGAACACAAGGAATGGACATTAGACCAGTGGAAATCTATGCTTTGGTCTGATGAGTTCAAATTTGAGATCTTTGGATCCAACCACCGTGTCTTTGTGCAACGCAGAAAAGGTGAATGGATAGACTCTACATGGCTGGTTCCCACCTTGAAGCATGGAGGAGGAGGTGTGATGGTGTGGGGGGGCTTTGCTGGTGACACTGTTGGGGATTTATTCAAAATTGAAGGCATACTGAACCAGCATGGCTACCACAGCATCTTGCAGCGGCATGCTATTCCATCCGGTTTGCGTTTAGTTGGACCATCATTTATTTTTCAACAGGACACTGACCCCAAACACACCTCCAGGCTGTGTAAGGGTTTTTTGACTAAGAAGGAGTGTGATGGGGTGCTACGCCAGATGACCTGGTCTCCACAGTCACCAGACCTGAAACCAATTGAGATGGTTTGGGGTGAGCTGGACCGCAGAGTGAAGGCAAAAGGGCCAACAAGTGCTAAGCATCTCTGGGAACTCCTTCAAGACTGTTGGAAAACCATTTCCGGTGACTACCTCTTGAAGCTCATCAAGAGAATGCCAAGAGTGTGCAAAGCAGTAATCAATGCAAAAGGTGGCTACTTTGAAGAACCTAGAATATAAGACATATTTTCAGTTGTTTCACACTTTTTTGTTAATTATTTCATTCCACATGTCATAGTTTTGATGTCTTCAATGTGAATCTACAATTTTCAGAGTTATGAAAAGAAAGAAAACTCTTTGAATGAAAAGGTGTGTCCAAACTTTTGGTCTCCCTGTGTGTGTGTGTATATATATATATATATATATATATATATATATATATATATATATATATATAATTATAATATTCCATGCATTGGAATGGGTTGTATATACAGCGTGAGATTGCGACTGGCTACGTTGCTAATGGCCGGTATGTACCACAGAAGTGGTGGAAGCCTGAAGGTTCGTTGTGGTACTTGTAGTGCCCCTTGTTTGTATTATAGTTCATTTGGTCTGCCCACCTACATACCCAGCCCATAGGTATGTTTGATATGTATCTGACAGGCCACATGGTTTTTTAATGGAGTCTGTTATTTGGCACTTGGCAGACGGTGTGGAGTCTGTGAGCAGTGTGAGGAGCAGCACTGTAGGAGAAGCAGCCTCTGAGACTGAGAGAGGTTGCTAATCTCTGAGAGGTAGAAGCCTCAGGATGGAACCACAACTCAGGGATGTCAGGCTGTGTTGAGAAACTGGCAGGAGACAGACAGGAGTTTGCAGAGTGTGTCTAGAGCAGCCTGTGTGAGGTGCTCTAGACTGTCAGAGTGTGACATTGTGCTGCACATGGTGTTAATGTGCTGGAGGTTTCAGTCTGGGAAAAGACTGGAAAGACTTTTGGAAACCAATCTGGCGGAGACTGGGGAGAGGCTGCAGCCAGACGGCAGAGTGCTGTGGCTGCAGGGACGAACTTCTGCTGGAGGTGAATAAACAGGCAGGAGCCAGTGTGGGGAAAGCTGCCAGGGGAGAAGTTGACTCAATCTTTACATTAAGAACAGAAAGAAGAGAACTGCCTGAGGACTTGAAAACCAAAGGTGTTGAAAAATATCAAGAATCTCAAGGGTACAAGTCCATCTCCAGAGATCTTGATGTTCCTTTGTCCATGCAGCATAACATAAACAAAAAGTTTACAACCCATGGCACTGTAGTTAATCTCCCTGGACATGGAAGGCAGAGAAAAATTGAAGAAAGGTTGTAATACAAGATAGTCCAGATGGTGGATAAGTCGCCTAAATCAAGTTCCAAAGAAATTCAAGCTTTCCTGCAGGCTCAGGGAACATCAGTGTCAGGATGAACTATTTGTCCACATTTGAATGAAATAAAACGCTATGGAGGAGACCCAGGAGGACCCCACTGCTGACACAGACATAAAAAAGACTGAAGTTTGCCAAAATGTACATGAGTAAAGGCCGCTTTACACACTGCGATATCGGTACCGATATCGCCAGCGTGCGTACCCGCCCCCATTGGTTGTGCGACACAGGCAATTCGCTGCCCGTGTCGCACAACATCGCACGGACCCGTCACACTACTTACCTGCCCTGCGACGTCGCTGTGACTGGCGAACCGCCTCCTTTCTAAGGGGGCGGTTCGTTCAGCGTCACAGCGACGTCACAGCAGCGTCACTGAACCGCCACCCAATAGAAGCGGAGGGGCGGAGATGAGCGGGACGTAACATCCCGCCCACCTCCTTCCTTCCGCATTGTGGCCGGGAGGCAGGTAAGGAGAGCTTCCTCGTTCCTGCGGTGTCCCACGGAGCGATGTGTGCTGCCGCAGGAACGAGGAACAACTCCGTTACTGCTGCAGTAACGATATTTGAGAATGGACCCCCATGTCATCGATGAGCGATTTTGCACGTTTTTGCGAAAATGTAAAATTGCTCATAGATGTCACACGCAACGGCATCGCTACAGCGGCCGGATGTGCGTCACAAAATCCGTGACCCCAACGAGATCGCTGTAGCGATGTCGCAGCGTGTAAAGTCCCCTTAAGCCACAATCCTGCTGGGAAAACCTATTGTGGACAGATAAGACTGAGCTAGAGCTTTTTGGTAAAACACATCATTCTACTGTTTAACAAAAACAGAATGAGGCCTACAAAGAAAAGAACACAATACCTACTGTCAAATGTGGTGGAGATCAGAGATGTTTTTGGAGTTATTTTGCTACCTCTGGCACTGAGTGCCTTGACTGTGTGCAAGACATCATGAAATCTGTATACTATATCCTAACTTTGAGCTTCCCAATAATTGGCCAAGTGGTGAAAGCCGCCATCACCTTGGCCATCAATTGTAGGTCAACTGCATATTGTCCTGATGATTAGAGGCAGTGGAGTGCTGTCCATGACAAATTGGTGGCAGCGGTGGAATATCTTCATGATCTCCCGGGCTGTTTCTGTGATATTACTAATCCTGTACTCGTCCTCAGTTAGGTCCTGTATTATTCTGTAGGGCTGGAGAGAGTAGTTTCACCTGGCTTTAATCTGAGGAGGACTTGTCATTATTGGACAACCCTTTTTAGTTTAGGGTCATGTGTGATGTTTGATGGCTGCTCCTTATCCTCAGCACTGTGCCAGGAATTTCTGGGAAGTCTCCCTTGTAATTGTTTTAGGTGTCACAAGCTTTTCTCGCCATTTTTTTCATTTTTCTCCTTGCAGAATATTTCCTTTCCATAAATCAAAAGTAAAAAAAAGTTGACAATTTTGGAGATAATGTTCTGCTTTCCGTGTGGATGTTTCTGCCTTTCCGTCCCACCTCATTAGTTTTATTTTACATGTGTTTATTTTCTGCTTTTCTGGCTTGGAGCAGTTTTATCGACGCCCGGAACGTCCCTGTCCGTTCCAAGATATTCCACATTCATCATAATAAGGCCGTGAATCTCAGATGCTGAAAAGGCTTTTTCGGATTCATCGCAAGTCTCCAGAAAAAAAAAAAAGTAGAAAACCAACAGTCACCATCAATGAAATGTTTCATCTCATTCACTGGATCTTGGAGATGAAGACAAAAGACTTCAAAGGCAAAGGAGAAGACAGCGCAGACATGACCTGAGACTCGGGGTCGTGGTTCACTCCATGAAACATGTCTGATGGTCCTGGTTCACAGGGGGACCAGCAAGTTCCCTTTCTAGTTTACTTCAAACCTTTCTCCGATGCATCCGATTTACATAATTATTTCTATGTGTGTCCTGGGGATTCCATCACTAATGAAGATTCATTACTACTCTGGAGAGGACCATTACCATGACGCGGCTCATACGTTATGACTGGATAATACTACAGAAGTTGTATGTCGTGGAGGGGAACCATGAATACAAATCTCCATCCTTCAACCCTTGAGCAATGCGACTCTTTCCTTGGCTACCAGTACATTGGATTTGCACATTTCATCTGTGGTTGTTACATTGTATCCATTTTATTTTGTATTATTTTCATATGAGTAATGATTTTGCTGCTTTCACCAAAAGGTTACTGCCCCAAAGAAGAGATATAACATGATGACTATAGTGGAGGCTAAGGGTGCATGGACTGGTCTTTCTTTTATGTTTCCACCGCCTCTTCTCCACGAACTTTGTGCCCTGTGTCATTCTTCTGCTTGCGGTGCTGCCCAATGTCCATGCAGAATACATATTGCACAGAAAAATAATAGTACTAAGCAGATATTGCACGAGTCTGCATCAGTGCCTACATAGAGCTCTCCAACAATATTGTGCGAATTCCCCTCTAATTCAAAGCAATGGTTCCCTAAAAGTAACACCGCCCAATGTCCCAAACAAAAGTCACACAGTTCGCCCAGAAATACCAAGTAGTTATTGCCCACCATCAGTAATAATGTCCTCATATTGCCCCCAACATTAGCAGTGGCACATACTATATATAGTGGTTGTGTGCAGGATAGTACCGGGAGACTAGGCCACCGATTTGTGAAGGAGACAAGTTTTGTATGGCTTTGTATGTGTCACAATGTGACTGTAGAATACCGAGGGACAGGGGGCTCCTATACTGTCCCATATTGTAGGGGACTCTAGGCTATTCCTAACCTCTGGATGACACCTGATGGTGGAGATGCTGGAGTCCTGTGCCTTACTATTCTCCTGACCAGAACTAAATTGTTCCCCTTCCCCCAGGGAAGGAAGGGGCAGGAGTGTGATGGCAACACAGATTTAGACAGACAGGGAAAAAACAAAACTCAGACACACTGCAAACTCACAGGAACAAAACAGTAAGACACTAAGGAGAAAAGCAAGAAAAGTAAGGCAGCAACAAAATGACAACAAGGGTTAACACCCCAACTGCTCACAGCAATAAAGTACTACAACCACCAGTAAGTCTGGATCATAGCACCTCACCAAACCAGTATAGAGAAGCTATAGCTGGCATTAAAGGAAGTGTCCCGCCAATATAAATGTGACTGACTCCCCCACAGCATGTGATCAAAGGAGACTAACAAGCGGCCCAGGAGAGATTAACTCTTGCTAGCCTATCTATGAACTACACGTCTGTGGGTCAATGCACAGGTCTGCCTGTGCTAATCACAAACATCAGCGAAGGTAGGAGGCACAGTGTCAGAATCTGTAGTCTCCACAGATCCTGATGCCACCATTACAGTCTGCAATGTTTATAAAAACCTCCTTGTGACAGTAGGTCATGGTTGGGGTTTTGAACTGGAATCTTTGGGCAATGGGAAGCCAATGAAGGGATTGACAGAGAGGAGTGGCCAGGGAATAGTTTGATTAGTCAGGCAGCAGAGTTTAAGATAGATTGAAGGGGTGAGAGAGGGATATAAGTAAGGCCAGAGATCAGGAGGTTGCAGTAGTCGAAGTCGGAGATGATGAGGGCATGCACTAGTGTTTTTGCAGATTCTTGGTTATGGAATGTACAGATTTGGGAAATATTTTAGAATTCTAGTCAGCAAGAGGTGGAAAGGGCTTGGATATGTGGTTTGAAGGAGAGAGCAGAGTCAAGGGTTAACCTGAGGCAGTGAACTTGCGGGACTGGGGAGAGTGTGCAGCCATTTACTTTGATGGATAGGTCTCTTTAGCCTCAAGTCTGTAATACTAAGAGATAAGAGAATCTGTAATAGGATGGAATGGTCCACTGTGTCGAAGGCAGAGGACAGGTCCAGGAGAGGGAGAAGTAGTGTTTCTTGATGCAGTCGGAAGTCAGATTGTAACCGGTCAAAGAGGGAGCAGGAGGAGAGATGGGAGGACAGTTGAAGATGGATATGCTGCTAGCAGTTTTGAGGCATAAGGGAGAAAAGATAAGGGGCAGTGGGTCAAGCGAGGGATTTTTGAGGATGGGTGAGATCAAGGCATGTTTAAAGCATGAGAACACTCCAGTTGTTAGTAATAGGTTGAAAAGATGGTTTAGGGTTAAGATGAAGACTGTGTTGAGGTTGGGTATAAAGTAGGATGGGAGCAGGTCAAATGCACAGGTGGTGAGATGTGATCTGGAGAGTAGAGATAAAAGTTTATCTTCTCTAATAGCAGAGAAGCTGGTTTTGGAGGAAGAGAGCTGAGTGGTTAAAAGGAGGGGCTGTGGGGACTGTAGACCAAATTTTTCGTTGATGTTGTCAATCTTCTGTTTGAAGAATGAGGCAAAGTCTTCAGCTGAGATGAGAGGAGAGGGAGGAGTTGCTGGGGCAGAGGTGAGAATTGAAGGCATTGAATAGCTGTTTAGGGTTGAGGGACAGGGAGAATATGAGAGATGAGAAGTAGGTTTGTTTTGCAGCATTGAGTGCAGACTTGAAAATGGTGAAGGACTGTTTGTATGTGATGAAGTGCTCATTGCAATGGGATCTTTTCCATCTGCTCAGCAACCCTGGAAGCCTGTATCAGTTATTTAGTTAGGCTGGAGTACCAGGGTTGCTTGTTGATTGTGTGAGTTTTGATATGTGTGTGGGGATGCCAATTCGAGAGTTGCAGCTATTTTGGTATTATATAAGTGACAGAAACAACTGCATCTTGTAAGGAACCTATGTCTGCAACAGGTTGAAGTCATTCACAAACAGTGTAAACCAAGGAGTTTGAGATTTCTGCTAGTGTGTGTAAGTTTGTGGGGTGGGGATTGTGCACTTGGAAAGGACAAGGAAGAGAATGGGAGCAGTTTGTGGTATGATACGGGGAGAAGTGAGTTAAAGAGGTTAGATAGGGAACAGAGGCGGTGAAGATGAGTTTCAGTGTGTGGCTATCTTTGTAGGTGGCTGCGAATGACCATTGAGTGAGACCGTAAGAGGAAGAGAGAAATGGAAATTTAGAGACAGCTGAGTAGGAAGTGTCATTGGGGATGGTAAAGTCAACTATGATGATAGTGTTTATTAAGTAGTGAGCCTTGTGGTATCATCCACTGCCACAGTCTGAGTGAGGACTTTATATTTATATTTCGAAGTGACGGAAATGTATAATTTGTATGGTGCTAATACATTGCGTATATGGGGGGAGCTGGTGTCTGTTCCTAGTTGCATCCTTCATGGTGGTGCCACCAGCTATAAGTTCCCAGGCTTTTACGGCTTATGTATAAAGCAGCCGTGGTGCAAGGTTGGAGCTAATGATGGGATCAGCCAGACTTGGCATCTTCTCTTATATTTATTATTAGCAGCAGATGGCTGAAAAGTGTCTCCCGGCTCTCTGCTCACTCTCTGCCTCTTATATTTGGAGCCAGTTCTTGACGTGCCGGAGTTTTCCTCCCATCTGTTCGGTTTTTGTCCACCTTCTACCACATAACAGGAAGCTCGGTTTCAGTTTCCTTCCAGCCAATTCCCCATTCCAAAGACCCGAGAACAGCCGTAAAATCCTCAAACTCTCCTGCAGATCACAGAACCTTCTAATTCATCTGTCTCTAATTAACAAAACTGCAGAGGTCAGAGCAAAGCGGGCAGACGCTACTGTAGTACCCATGCAAAGGACTCATCTTATTGAAATCTGTTGGTCATCTTGAAGTTCAATCTGTCTCTTGTCCATCGATAATTTCTTGGCTTTAACTGTTGAGAGACCATCAATACAGGGAATACACAACAGAAAAGGAGCATAGTTGGAATCACAGGACGTTATAATAAATCTGAGACTTTATGTGCAGATGTAATATGAAAAAGGTCTGGCAATACAACGCACAGATCAGGACAACGCAGTCCATATTCTTTGTTTCCAAGAATTTGGGTCCCATTGTGTGCTCCTCAACCATGGGGCCTGTCAGTTTAACATCTGCTCTCATCGCTGGTTTCTCTGCTTCAGGCAATTCCAGGAAATGTCCTCTTCCACCACAGGTCAAGCATGTGACGTGGCCAATTCGAATGATCCGGAATTGGAATATATCTCCGCCTCTCTTCATCTTGGAGTACACTATGTTGGCCAATAAGTGTGAGAAGGGTTCCTTTGATATCATGTGTCTCCCTTCTGATTTCTTGTAATTCTTCTCGTAGTTCTCAAGCCCAGTGTCACAGCACTTTGCATTCGGAATGTTTTTGTCACGGCTCCGCTATGCAGAGCATTTTGCATTTGAAAATGCTCTGCTATGTGTCTTGTGCACTTGCTTATAGGTTGTCTTTCAGCACAAGGGTCCACACTGGTTTTGGGAGGTGCCTTCACAGATGTGCCTCGTTCCTGGTGATTGCTCTGTTTCTTTACTGGGCTTGCTCTGTCTCAACTCGGCCAGTCGTACTTCCTGTTTGCTCAGTGTGCTCTTGGCTACTGTCTGGTGTAAGTGTTCTGTTCTTAGCTTCTGACCTTGACCCTTTTCCTGACCACGTCTCTGTCTGCTCCTTGAACCTTACATGTTACCTCCCAACTTCTGACCACGGACCTCTTCCTGACTACGTCTCTGCTCCCTGAACCTTATTTGTTACTTCCTGGCTTCTGACCTCAGACCTCTTCTTGACCACGTCTCTGTCTGCTCCCTGAACCTTATACATTACCTCCCGGCTTCTGACCTTGAACCTCTTCCTGACCACGTCTCTGTCTGCTCCCTGAATCTTATACGTTACCTTTTGGCTCATGATCCTGGCTTGTCTGACTACCCTTCTATTCATACTGCTCATAGTGTCTAGTATCACACCCAGTTTGGCTCTGAATCTCATAACACGGCAGTTCTTGGCTTCAATCCATGTCAGTTGCAGCGGGCACCTCTCGCTCCAGACTCTAGCTTCTGCACCAACTTCAACAAAACTCATACATGGGTTATACCGTAGATGATTCCGCAGCGCCTGCCTCAACTATGGATCGCTCAAGTCTGTGAGCAGCTGATCCCAAAACACCTCATCCAGCGGTCCTAACCTCCGATATTCTTGATCTGTCTTCTTGGTGATGTGGGCTGTTACCTTCTGCAAAGCGTTCATTGCTGAGCTACTGTCTCCCCTCCTCCAAGTACCTGATGTAATAAATGTCATGTCGGTGGTGTCACCATGCATGTCCTCTAAAATTTTAATCACCTTACCTATCATGTCTTGTTCCCGTGGTGGATGAAACAAGTCTGTTGCGGTTCTCCGTCTAGCGTTAATATGGCAATCTCCACCATGTAAGGCTGGTGTCATCAGGTGCATGGGCAATAGGCTTTTGAGTCACTCCACCCAGTCACACAGCATTAGGTTGTTGTCATGATTCTGTTGTGCAGAACATTCTGTATTCTGCCATGCTCTCCTGCAGAGCCGGTATATTTTGCCTATGGTGCAGAGTTTTTTCCAAGATTAATGCTCTGCTGGTTGTTTCACAGCACTGGGTTTCATGCTGGTCCTAGGAGGTACTCTCATTCCTGGTGATTGCTCTGCTTCATTAGGGAGCATGTTAGCTCAGGACGCCACCAGTCGTACTTCCTGGTTACAGTTGTGCTGTTGTCTCCCTTGGTGCTCAGTGTTCAGATCTTGATCTCTTGACTCCGGACTGCTGTTTACCCGACTCTGCCTGTCCTCTCCTGTTTCTTTTGTGACTTCCCGGCTTGTGACCTCGGACTTCCTCCTGATCGCGTCCTCACCTGCTCCTTGTATCTTGTATGTACTATCCTGGAACCCAGACCTTCGGCTTGTACCTCAACCTCATCTCTGTCTGTCTCCCGTGTACTGTTGTGCCCTCCAAGTTTATGATCCCGGCCTGTCAGACTACCTCTCCATTTACTGCATACTAGTAGTGTCTAGTGCCACCTTGTGACAGTCATCACAGTTGTCCCCTGTAAAATCTGGGAGGTCGAGAATAGCCCCCAGGGAAATATTTCTCCTTGTGGACTCGGTCACGGACTGATCTGCCATCTCTGTGCTGTAGAGTTTCATCCTGCCGACTATACCATGTGAAGAAAGAGGTCCGGCAATGCAACTCACATATGAAGACAATGCAGTGGTGACTTACAATTTATATTTATTATTAATCAACATAGGATGCGGCTTAATACAAAAGAATCAATAAGTAATGTGATGGGTCACAGAAGAATCAGCTTGCATGTAAAATATACATAAACACTCATTTAAACACTTCTAATATAGCTAACGCAGCGGTATACACTTTCCTAATGCACAATCAATAACCCCGGATTAAACTACTGTCAGGGTCCTATGTCTGTCAATGTCACTGTCTAACAAAGTCAGTTACGGAGAATCTAATTGAGCGATACACTTATACTTAAAAAATAACAGCAAATGATATGTAGACTAGCCTACTAGCAATACAGCCAATTTAGGAACTATTTCACATTACTAAGTACTGCACAGCTAAGCAGGAAGCAATGGCCTGGCCAACTTGGGTTGCCCACAGAAGTTGGTCTTCTCAGCTTGACCCCACAGTCTGTAACTGGGGGGTCTTGACAGATGACGTGTAACTGGGGGGTCTTGACAGATGACGTGTAACTGGGGGGGGTCTTGACAGATGACGTGTAACTGGGAGGGGTCTTGACAGATGACGTGTAACTGGGGGGTCTTGACAGGTGACTGTTGCTCTACTTGGCTTGACCACACAGTCTGTAAATGTGAGGTCTTGACAGTCAATGGTTGCTCTTTTTGGCTTGACCGTACAGTTGGTAACTGAGGGGGGGGTTGGCAAGCGATGTCTGGTCTTCTTGGCTTGACTGCTCAGTCCGGAACTGGGGGGCTTGACAGGCGACATCTGGTCTTCTAGGCTTGACTGCGCAATCTGGAACTGGGGGGGGGGGGGGTCGACAGGCGAC
This sequence comes from Anomaloglossus baeobatrachus, assembly GCF_048569485.1. NCBI lineage: Eukaryota > Metazoa > Chordata > Amphibia > Anura > Aromobatidae > Anomaloglossus > Anomaloglossus baeobatrachus. Next base: position 50,525,993 of record NC_134360.1, on the reverse strand, counting down.
GTCTGGTCTTCTCAGCTTAGATGTAGATACTTGGCACGGCACTCAAGATCAATGTGAATAGTAGTTTTTATTGTGAAGACCTTGTTGGATCTGCACAAGCACAGACGTTTTGGTCAAAAGACCTTTATCAGTGTTCATCAGTGTGCGTGCAGAGGGTCCTCAGAAAGTATAGTAGCGTGGTAAGCTGCATAGCTGGTTATAGGAGTGCCACACAGACAGCAGTGGACACTGCATCATACCCAGCTACGCCACTTACCACACTACTATACTTTCTGAGGACCCTCTGCACGCACACTGATGAAGGTCTTTTGACCGCAATGTCTGTGCTTGTGCTGGTCCTACAAGTTCTTCACAATAAAAAACACTATTCACATTGATATTAAGTGCCAAGTTTCTACATCTACTTGAGACGATTTTGGACCCTACTTAAGCACCATCCCAGAAGTGCCGTGTGTATCAACTCACTTCATCTCAGCTTGACTGCACAGTCTGGAACTGGAAGGTCTTGACAAGCAATGTGTGGTCTTCTAGACTTGACCACGTAGTCTGGAACTCAAGGGTCTTAACAGACGATGTCTGTGGGGTGTCAGTAGGCCCAGTTGCTTCCTGAGTAGGATGGTGAGGGTTCCACAATCCTGCTCACACGTCCGATCCGTTCTTCTGTTTGTCGCCAATTCCACTCCTTCATTGATGTACTGAGCTTTTATAGTTTGATACTGTGCCACTGCTATCACCTCACTCGGTGTCTCTCTGAATCTCTTTCCCTGAAGAAACAGTTTTGCTGCTTATTAGTTCCGGGTGGTTTTATCGACCAGTAGAGGGCAGTATTCTCCAACCAGCCCTGTTAGATCTGATTGAATGAGCAGGCTGTTGTATCCACTTCCTTACATTTACATTCCACAGAGAAAGAGCCAGATAAAGATGGCCCCAACTAGACTCCGAGGGGCGGTGTGGACCTAATCAGGACTCTGCATCTCTGCAGATAGTACAACTTCAACATAGCAGGACATTTTCACACTAGAGATCCCGCAGCCACCAGAGGAGTTGATTGTGACAGTCGCCATCTGTACATCATATGCCTCCTGTAATTACTATTACTATTGTTTCTATCATTGTATACACATTAGAAATCATAAATATGAAGAACAAGTCCAAAGATGAGAGTAACAGATGAGAGCCCAATATTAACAGCTGGAAGGTGGGTCAGAACAATTATAAATTTGTAGGTCTGTGTCTATGTAAATTTGTCCGGTATATGGAGGGCCTTTTAGGGTGTTCTCAGTATACGGCAGGTCTTATGGGATATTCATGGTATACGTCAGCTCTTGTGGGATTCTCCTGGTATATGGCAAGTCTCGTAGGGTGATCCCAGTATACGGCAGGTCTTGTGGGCTGTTACTGGTATACGGCAGGACTTGTGGAGTGTTCCCAGTATATTGCAGGTCTTGTGGGGTGGTTCTGCTATATGGCGCGTCTTCTGGGGTGTTCCCAGTATACAGCAAATCTTGTGGGATGTTCCTGGAGGATCTTGTGTGGTATTCCCAGTATACTGCAGGTCTTGTGTGGTGTTCTTGGTATTCTGTAGGTAGGAGTTGTGGGGTGTCCTGGTATATAGCAGGTCTTATAGGCTTTTCTCAGTATACAGCAAGTCTTGTGAGATGTGTCCAGTATATGTCTGGTCTTGTGTGGTGTTCTTGGTATACTGCAGGTCTTGTGTGGTGTTCCCGGTATACTGCAGGTGTTGTGGAGAGTTTCTGGTATACGGCACGCTTGTGGAGTGTTCCTGGTATACAGCAGATTTTGTCGGATTCTCGTGGTATACGGTGGGTCTTCTCGGCTGTTCCAGATATACTGAAAGCTTGTGGGGTGTTCCCAATGTAGAGCAAGTCTTGTGGGGTGTTCCTGGCTTATGACAGGTCTCATAGGGTGTTCTCAATATACACCAGTAGTCATAGGGTATTCCTAGTATATGACGGGTCTTGTGGGGTGTTCTCGGTATACGGCAGGTCTTGTTGAGTATTGCCGGTATATGGCAAGTCTTGTGTGGTGCCCCTGGTAAACAGCAGGTCTTTTGATATGTTTCCAGTATATGGCAGGTCTTGTGGGGTGTTCCCAGTATATGGCAGGTCTTGTGGGGTATTCCCAGTATACAGCAGGTCTTGTGGGGTGTTACTGGTATATAGCAGATCTTGTGGGGTATTCTCAGTATACAGCAGGTCTTGTGGAGAGTTCTCAGTATACAGCAGGTGTTAGGTTTTCCAAGTACACGGTGGATCTTGTGGGGTGCTGTCAGAATACGCCAGATCTTGTGGATTGTTGCCAGTATACCGCAGATCTTGTGAGATGTTCCTGGTATTTGTTGGGTCTTGTGGATGTTTTTAGCATAAAGCCATTAGTATCTGCCAAAAGAAGTGATCCAAGTAAGGATGAAGGACAACCGGTGATCTGGGAACAGGGCATAGGGCTTCCAAACCTCACTGATCCACATGAGAGTGAAGTCTCCCATCTGGTCCGATTCCCCCAGAGGAGCTTGTGTAGCACAGAATGCTGCTTCTTCCAGTGTCGTTACTTTCGCACCGCGTTGCTCTCAGTCTCTACACGATTCTCCGATTTCTCAGTAACTGACAAGCTAGAAGCAGAAACCCTCTGCTGTCACCTCCCGTCATGTCCTTGTCATGCAGCCCACTTCTTGCATTGTGTATTTTGTGAAAACAGCTCTATTGGACGCGGCTCCTGCCGTCTGATACATCCCGCAGTACATAGCAATGTAACCATTACTTTCTTTCATGTGAGTTAATTTCTCACTGACATGATCCCCTCCCGTGGTCTCTGCTACAGCAGACAGCCGCATTCTGCCATCATTCTCACCATTTAACCATGTAGATACTTTTTTTTTTTCATGAGAATCATATTAAGCCTTTCCCAAAGACTTCAGTTCCCCTCGGTAGCAATGTCTATGTCTATGGTGCACCCTAAAATAGCTCTTTAATGATAACGGACCTGTCACTCCATTCATATCCATGGCAGAACATCCCTTTAATGAGGCTCCGTGCCGCTATATCTGCGTTATGCAGTTTCATATGGCTTTAAATTACCCATTTCCAGCAGTAACCTTCCCTCTCGAGCATCGGCGCTCCATAATATCATCTTCTGCGATAATAGATAAACTGATGAATGAAATATCAGGATGTGTTGTGAGTAATAAACTATATGGAGAGATAATGAGCCGGGTGGGGGAGGGGAGGTAAAGGTGAGCAGGGATGTGTCGCGGGGAGGACGAGGCGCCTGGTTATTATGGCATCCTGCATTTATCTTACAGGTAATATTGTAATTCTGCCGCCGTCCCCATCCAGAGTTAATTATTACTTGCACAATATGGGATTTCTGTTCAAAAAACACAATGTATCTACACTCGGAATACATCATAAGGGAACGCTGTCTCATTTAAAGCAGCTTTTGCCTCTCACTTTTTCATATTTGGAGTAACAGGACCCCCTCCGGAGGATTTACAAAACCTCAGTGACTTTTGCTACATTGTTACAGAGCTTGTCACTTGATTTCAATAATGGCTGATCTGTACAGTATATTGCAGCATCAAAAGAAATACCCAGTCAGTATGGGGTCAGAGGCAGACTCACTACATACAGATTTATAAGAGCACCAGAGGGAGGGCCTTACTATCTACAAATATATATATATATATATATATATATATATACATACCAGTAGAGGAACACATTTCATGCAGAATTATACAGCCACCACTAGGAGGAGCTCACAATATACAGACTTATACAGCCACCACTAGAGGGACCTTACTATCCTACAAATATATAATAGACCAAAGGTTTGGACACACCTGATTCAAAGAGTTTTCTTTATTTTCATGACTCTGAAAATTGTAGATTTACATTGAAGGCATCAAAACTATGAATTAACACTTGTGGAATGAAATACTTAACAAAAAAGTGTGAAACAACTGAAAATATGTCTTATATTCTAAGTTCTTTAAAGTTGCCACCTTTTGCTTTGATTACTGCTTTGCACACTCTTGGCATTCTTTTGAAATGGAAATGGTCTTCCAACAGTCTTGAAGGCGTTCCCAGAGATGCTTAGCACTTGTTGGCCCTTTTGTCTTCACTCTGCGGTCCAGCTCACCCCAAACCATCTCGATTGGGTTCAGGTCTAGTGACTGTGGAGGCCAGGTTATCTGGCGTAGCACCCCATTACTCTCCTTCTTAGTCAAATTGCCCTTACACAGCCTGGAGGTGTGTTTGGGGTCATTGTTCTGTTGAAAAATAAATGATGGTCCAATTAAACGCAAACCAGATGGAATAGCACGCCACTGCAAGATGCTGTGGTAGCCATGCTGGTTCAGTATGCCTTCAATTTTGAATAAATCCCCAACAGTGTCACCAGCAAAGCACCTTCATACCATCACACCTCCTCCTCCATGCTTCACGGTGGGAACCAGGCATGTAGAGTCCATCCGTTCACCTTTTTTGTGTCGCACAAAGAAACAGTGGTTGGACCCAAAGATATCAAATTTGAACTCATCAGACCAAGCACAGATTCCCACTGGTCGAATGCCCATTCCTTGTGTTCTTTAGCCCAAACAAGTCTCTTCTGCTTTTGCTTGTCCTTAGCAGTGGTTTCCTAGCAGCTATTTTACCATGAAGGCCTACTGCACAAAGTCTCCTCTTAACAGTTGTTCTAGAGATGTGTCTGCTGCTAGAACTCTGTGTGGCATTGACCTGGTCTCTAATCTGAGCTGCTGTTAACCTGCGATTTCTGAGGCTGGTGACTCGGATAAACTTATCCTCTGCAGCAGAGGTGACTCTTGGTCTTCCTGTCCTTGGGCGGTCCTCATGTGAGCCAGTTTCTTTGTAGCATTTGATGGTTTTTGCCACTGCACTTGGGGACACTTTCAAAGTTTTCCCAATTTTTCGGACTGACTGACCCTCATTTCTTAAAGTAATGATGGCTACTCATTTTTCTTTGCTTAGCTGCTTTTTTCTTGCCATAATACAAATTCTAACAGTCTATTCAGTAGGACTATCAGCTGTGTATCCACCAAACTTCGGCACAACATAACTGATGGTCCCAAGCCCATTTATAAGGCAAGAAATCCCACTTATTAAACCTGACAGGGCACACCTGTGAAGTGAAAACCATTTCCGGTGACTACCTCTTGAAGCTCATCAAGAGAATGCCAAGAGTGTGCAAAGCAGCAATCAAAGCAAAAGGTGGCTACTTTGAAGAACCTAGAATATAAGACATATTTTCAGTTGTTTCACACTTTTTTGTTAAGTATTTCATTCCACATGTGTTATTTCATAGGTTTAATGCCTTCAATGTGAATCTACAATTTTCAGAGTCACGAAAATAAAGAAAACTTTTTGAATGAGAAGGTGTGTCCAAACTTTTGGTCAGTACTGTACATATATATACACATAAATTAACCAATAGAGGAGCTCACTGCATACCGATTTGTACAGTCACTACTAGGGGGACCTCATTACTTAAAAACTTAAAGATTTATACAGCCACCACTAGCAGGAGCTCACAATATACATATTTAAACAGCCACCACTAGGGGAAGCTCACTACATACTTATTTATACAGCCACCACTAGAGTAAACTCACTGCATACATATTTATACAACCACCATTATAGGGAGCTCACAACATACATATTTATACAGCCACCACTTGAAAGAGTACACTACAGAGATTTTTACTGCCACCACTAGAGGGAGCTCACTACATACAGATTTGTGCAGCCACCTGCAGCAAGATTTCATAATATACAGATTTATACAGCCACCACTAGGGGAAGCTCACTACATACAGATATTTACAGCCAACAAAAGAGGAAGATCACTCGATACAGATTTATACAGCCAACTCTAGGAGGAGCTCACTGCATACAGATTTATACAGCCACCACTAGAAGACGTTACTATCTACAAATTAATATACTATAAATATTCACCAGTATTAATTACATATAATTGTATACAGAAACCACTAGCAGGAGCTCACTATGTCTAAATTTCTACAAAAACCACTCATAAAAAACAAAAAAAAAAAACAGCACTAAATGTGCACTACAGCGCTATAAATTCCAACTGTACATATTATAAATTTGAGATTTTTGGCAAAAAATTTGCAATTTCTTGAGCTGCCTCTCCACGTCACGGCAAATCTCTTTGGGGCAGTCCTACGCTAAAATATTTTTATAAAATGTGCCAGACGGCCTCACATATAAAATAGTAGAACTGCTCTTAGCAGCACTTACTTGGTGCTTTTCAATCCCGTACCCATGACTGAGTCATGGCTGTGGGCGGGACAGGTCCAAGCAAATGCTGCATGAAGTAAATAGCCTGTGGACAGGGCCTGGTGACTGAATGTGAACAGTCACCAACTGCCAAAATCTAGACAGGTGGAATACATCCCAAATTGGGGTGCATAGCAAGGTGGAGGTCAGCCACCGACCAATTTAATGAAGAAAAAACAAAAAAGCCAGCAATAAATGTGCACTACAGCACTAAAAATTCCAACTGTACATATTATGAATTTGAGATTTTTGGCAAAAAATTGCAATTTCTTGAGGTATCCCGCCACTAGGAGGAGCTCACTGCATACACATTTATACAGTCACTACTAGGAAGACGTTACTATCTACAAATTAATATACTATAAATATTCACCAGTATTAATTACATATAATTGTATAATTGTATACAGAAACCACTAGCACTAGCAGGAGCTCACTATGTCTAGATTTCTACAAAAACTACTAATAGCAGCTCACTGTATACAAATGATTTATACAGCCATCATGGGTGTTGGGTGGTGGGGTAGAGAATCACTGCATACAGATTTATACAGACACCACTATTGGGGCTTATGTTCAGATAAATACAGTCACCAATAGAAGGAGCTCACTACATGCAGATTTATACAGCCACCACTAGAGGGAGCTCACTGCATATAGATTTATACAGCCACCACTAGAGGGAGCTCACTACATACAGATTTATACAGCCACCACTAGAGGGAGCTTACTACATACAGATTTATATAGCCACCACTAGAAGGAGCTCACTACATACAGATTTCTACAGCCACCACTAGAAGGAGCTCACTAGATACAGATTTATACAGCCACCACTAGAGGGAGCTCACTGCATATAGATTTATACAGCCACCACTAGAAGAGGCTCACTACATACAGATTTATACAGCCACCACTAGAGGGAGCTCCCTGCATACATATTTATACAGCCACCACTAGAAGGAGCTCACTACATACAGATTTATACAGCCACCACTAGAAGGAGCTCACTACATACAGATTTATACAGCCACCACTAGAAGAGGCTCACTGAATACAGATTTATACAGCCACCACTAGAAGGAGCTCCCTGCATACAGATTTATACAGCCACCACTAGAGGGAGCTCACTGCATATAGATTTATACAACCACCACTAGAAGAGGCTCACTACATACAGATTTATACAGCCACCACTAGAGGGAGTTCACTGCATATAGATTTATACAGCCACCACTAGAAGAGGCTCACTACATACAGATTTATACAGCCACCACTAGAAGGAGCTCCTTGCATACAGATTTATACAGCCACCACTAGAAGGAGCTCACTACATACAGATTTATACAGCCACCACTAGAAGGAGCTCACTATATACAGATTTATACAGCAATCACTAGAGGGAGCTCACTACATACACAATCATACAGCCACCACTAGGGGGAGCTCTCTATACAGTCACCACTAGCAGGAGCTCGCTATATACACACACATTCATACTGCCACCAGTAGGGGACGCTCACTACATACAGATTTATACAGTCACCACTAGAGGGAGCTCACTACATACAGATTTATACAGCTATCACTAGAGGGAGCTCACTACATACACAATCATACAGCCACCACTAGGGGGAGCTCACTACATACAGATTTATACAGTCACCACTAGAGGGAGCTCACTGCATACAGATTTATGCAGCCATCACTAGAGGGAGCTCAGTACATACACAATCATACAGCCACCACTAGGGGGAGTTCACTATTTATACAGTCACCACTAGCAGGAGCTCGCTATATACACACACATTCATACTGCCACCACTAGGGAGCGCTCACTATTTATACAGTCACCCCTAGCACGAGCTTGCTATATACACATTCATTCTACCACCACTAGGGGGCGCTCACTACATACACATCCTTAAAGCCATTCTATAGCGTTTTTGTGTAAAATCTTTTCTATCTTTTTGGCTTGGCACTGAGCAGAAGTAGAGGTAGCAGTCACCTCCATACCAAAGCAAATTGTATATGAAGAGTATAATGGCAGTTATGGCACATTTTAGTAGTGGGTGAGTGGGGGGGCCTTTTACAGATTTTGTAGAAGGGTAAAGATGCTTTGTGTTACACCACGGTCAATGAGCCCTATCATTTTGTGTCAATGTCTACTTTTCTCCAGCCTTGGCTGCATGTCATAATTGGTCCCACAAAGTGTCTGCTTGATCATCATTGATCTATAGGGACAATTTATGAAATGACCCCTCATTCTGCCTTGCTGACTGTTCTCTTGTATTCACAGTCTGTAAACACTTTGTGCAATCCCGTAGAGATGTGGATCTGGCTCTCCGGCTCTCAGATATGCATCACAGAGCAGCGGGGAAGTTAATTTGCGAGTACCATGTTTTCTATCAGTGTGAGGGCGGCTTATTTACACCCAGAAGCTCTAATGTAACCTAATGGACATGTCCTACTAACGGAGAATGTGCAACCCTAACACAGGCAAGCTGTCCTCGCCGTGCTGTTTGCAGCTCATAAAAATTACCACCATTGCCATAACCCTCATTTAGCTTATTATAGAGAAATATGCTAATGTGCGTACAGAGGGGCGGCCGCCATTGACGGCTCATGTAATGCAGAACGATCGGGCTCTTGTATTATTCCAGGACCGTTTGGTTGGGACGAGCCGTCATTACCTCCTAATGTGGCAGTTACTTTATTTCCAATCATCTACAGATATTTGCTCGCTCTCATCACCGGCACGCCATTCCTCTTCCTTTATTTCCGATACGACGACCATTAGCTTAATTTTACCAATATTCCCGTAGAGGCTTTTTCTTCCGAAAGTAAATTAACTTCCAGACTTTCTAAGGATCCCACTGGCAGCAGAATTATTAGTGCTGTCGAAAATTCAGCTGCTGGAAACTTGCAGATACGCAATTGTAAAACTCCGTATTCTTTCCCCAGAATTGCAGCACAAATGTAAACTCCTTGCATCCAGAACTATAGGGTCCCCTTCGTAAAAAAAAAAAAGAAGAATCATGATCCAATCCACAACCAACCTTAAATCTTCAGTTCCATTTTCTAGATCTTTGCTTGCTGTGAATGGACAAAAGGTTTAAAGGGAACCTGTCATGTCGTTTTATTTATATATTAAACTGCCCTAATGTGTTTTAACTGATGCAAAATCCATGTATTTATCTTTTAAAAAAAAGACTTTATATGTTTAGGTGAATGCAGTACACACCTTAGGTCTCAGTCATATGGGCGGCGCTTTTGCTGGGTTCAGTCACTGTCACTCAAGTTCAGGCATGATTCTTTTTTTTAACTGAGCCACGCTCTCCATTGTAATTGATTACACCACAGGTCCTTCACCACCACTTCTCTGCTGAGCTCCACCCATTATGGTCAAATGGTCGTGACATCACCACTGGTCCTTCACCACCACTTCTCTGCTGAGCTCCACCCATTATGGTCAAATGGTCGTGACATCACCACTGGTCCTTCACCACAACTTCTCTGCTGAGCTCCACCCATTATGGTCAAATGGTCGTGACATCACCACTGGTCCTTCACCACCACTTCTCTGCTGAGCTCCACCCATTATGGTCAAATGGTCGTGACATCACCACTGGTCCTTCAGCACCACTTCTCTGCTGAGCTCCACCCATTATGGTCAAATGGTCGTGACATCACCACTGGTCCTTCAGCACCACTTCTCTGCTGAGCTCCACCCATTATGGTCAAATGGTCGTGACATCACCACTGGTCCTTCAGCACCACTTCTCTGCTGAGCTCCACCCATTATGGTCAAATGGTCGTGACATCACCACTGGTCCTTCAGCACCACTTCTCTGCTGAGCTCCACCCATTATGGTCAAATGGTCGTGACATCACCACTGGTCCTTCAGCACCACTTCTCTGCTGAGCTCCACCCATTATGGTCAAATGGTCGTGACATCACCACTGGTCCTTCACCACCACTTCTCTGCTGAGCTCCACCCTTTATGGTCACATGGTTGAGATACCACCACAGGTCCTTCACCACCACTTCTCTGCTGAGCTCCACCCATTATGGTCAAATGGTTGTCACATGACCACAGGTTCCTCACCACCACTTCTCTGCTGAGCTCCACCCAATATGGTCAAATAGTCGTGATATCACTACAGGTCCTTCACCACCTCTTCTCTATTGAGCTCCGCCCATTATGGTTACATGGATGTGATGTCACCAAAGGTCCCTCACCACCACTTTTCCAATACTGAGCTCTGGAGTTAAGCAGAGAAGCGCAGGTGAAGGACCTGTGGTGATATCACTACCATGTGAAAAAAATACTTTATATGCTTAGGTGAATGCAGTGCGTGCCTTAGATTTCAGTCATAGGGGTGGCGCTTTTACTGGGTTCAGTCACTGTCACTCAAATTGAGGCAAGATTTTTTTTAACTTGGTCACACCCCACCACCAATTCTCCTCTACTGAGCTCTGACTATTACAGCCACAAGGTCATGACATCACCACAGATCCTTCACATTCACTTCTCCTTTGCTGATCACCACAGGTCCTTCACCATCACCTCTGCTCAGCTCAGTCCATTACAGTCACATGGTCTTGACATCACCACAGATCCTTCACCTCCACCTCTCCTCTGCTGATAACCACAGGTCCTTCACCACCACCTCTGCTCAGCTCAGTACATTATGGTCACATGGTCTGGACATCACCAAAGATCTCCACCTCCATGTCTCCTTTGCTAATCATCACAGGTCCTTCACCACCACTTTTCTGCCGAGCTCCGACCATTATGGCCACATGGTCATAAAATCACCACAGATCCTTCACCATATGAAAGAAATTCACAATGCGGATTGCAGCTTACTTAGATTTGCTGGTTTAGAGCTGGTTGAAACACCAGCAACGGGTGGAGACACCCATAAATTACTTCTCCAGAGGGAAGCACATTATATCATTAAATACCATGCTATGGGCCCTTTGGGTTTTAATGATAAAAATGATTTGATTGTTTTCTTAGGATGAGCTATTGTGTAGATTATTGTATGCACTGATGTTATATATCCAAATCGACACATCATTTGTTGAATTGTTTTTAAATTTGTTTTTAATTTATTACGGACGTCTGTCAGCATGAACCGCTGATTTAAAAGACTAGGATGTGATGTCATTAACTGTCAGACCCGTCGAAGCACTAGTATAGAGTGCGAAACGGCCGTCGTCTGACGTGCCGTCCCGTCCTGCTCCCTCCCCGCCTGCCTTCACATGTATTACCGCACTTGTGAATAAACTTACACCTATTTGCACAGCAACTACCGGTGAGTGCTCTTCTTCAATTTCTTTACTACTTCACAAAGTGGATCATGTTGTCTGTATGTTTGAAGTAGCACCCCGCAGCTGTGACAATGTTTTCCCATTATTAGTGTTCCTGCCATCTATAATATTGCTGCGTGCAGCGTAACAAGCTGTGTATGTTTTAAGGGGTAATTTTTTCCCCGTATATCTCTACAGATGGAGTAGTGCCCTGTCCTCCTCATCTGTTTGCAGATCCTTCACCTCCACTTCTCTGGTGATCACCTCAGATCCTTCACCACCACCTCTTCTGAGCTCTGTGCATTATGGTCAGATGGTCGTGACATCACCATAGATCCTCCACTTCTCCTTTGCTAATCACCACAGGTCCTTCACCACCACTTTTCTACAGAGGTCCGACCATTACAACCACATGGTCTAGACATCAGCACAGATCCTTCACCTCCACTTCTCCTTTGCTAATCACACACAGGTCCTTCACCACCACCTCTGCTGAGCTCGGTCCAATACGGTCACATGGTCGTGACATTGTATTAGGGTGACCAGTGCACTGCCACCCCCACGTCCCTGTTGGTGATTGATGGAACTCCAGTGTATTTCTGTACCTGTCTTGTACTAATGTGTTGGATTATTGTAGACTGTCCACATTAATGTACTTTTCCCTGTGTAGTATGGCCGGCTGCCACTAGAGAACATGGGTCCCAGGTCCCTCAGAGAGAAGGGATGGACTGGGAGATGACAGGGTAGCAGGGGAGCGAGAGAGCTCATCAGCACAGGAAGATATATAGGAGAAGGAACTTTCTGTTACAGGGAGATAGGGAAAGACTGTGAGACAGAGCAGATGAAGAGAGAAGTCCAGGAGTGACAGAAGATCAGAGTGGAGTACAGAAGGGTGGAGGTGACAGGGACAGGATTTAAGGAGTGAAGGAAGGCCAAACCTTCGCCATCCCCTGCATCATTAATGTAGAAGTGGATTTGAATATTGCTTCAGCACTTGCCCACAAGGGGGCAGTGTCAGACTGTGCAACCACAAACACAGAGGTGGGAAATCCCCTACTGCAGCTTGTGTGTTTGAACCAGGAAGAAAAAGTGCGGGAAGGTTGTTCAGCTCCGGAGCTCAGCCAGAGGAGAGCTGCGTGTGGTCTTCCTGAACAGAGGGCTCTTTTGCCACCGGAGTCTTGGAGGAATCACCCTGTGGAAGTGGTTTCTGCCATTCCCGGTCTGCAGGACTTTGTTTTCACCAAGGATCTAACCGGACTGCAGAGCATCGCACCCTGAGTGCAAGTGCAGGGGCTGTGACCTCCCTTCTTCTGTTCGGCGTGCCCCGGGACTAAAAGACTGACTAGAATCTGTTACCAGTGGGAGAAGATCAAAGGAAAAGACCGAGGAGCTGCATCCCTTCAGCGCTGCACCAGGACCCATCATCGTGAGACTCCAGGCCTGCGACGTGGGAGCGGCATCTTCTTCTGGGATAGACTGGTATGTGATTGTAGGGAAAGTTGCCGCCATTTCTTTGTTGTTTTTTTTCTTTCTTCTTGCTGCGTACCCGGAAGGAGTGAAGATCCGGGGACTCCACCATACACATGTGCGCAGATAGTTCGGTTGACTGTGTTATAAATATGTTTCATAGTAAAGAAATGTTACTACCGGTAAAATCTGAGTATGGGGATTTTGTTGGTCACACATCCTGCCGACTACGCCACATGAAGCGACCGGTGGTAGGGCAGCGGGTGTGTGTGTATGCTCTATTCCAACAAAATCCCCAGTCTGAATTGTTGATCCCATTACACCTGCTACAGGAACAGCAAAAGAAAGAGAAAGAGAAGCAAAGTTGTCAGAAGGGGCTCTATTGCAGCAGGACATAAGTCCAGAGTGTCATGGAGATGGAAGGAGAAAGTGGGACGCTCCTACCTGAGGCGACATCTGCCGGTACCTGAGGGAAAGCAGTTGCGGCGGGAGGGCACGTGGCTCCATCTGTCTGTTAGCCGAGCTGAGCGTCCCACCACCATGCTAGGGGAGTGGGTCTGAAGCGGGAGGTTGTCGCCCCATTACGGCCGTCCCTGCAAAGCCGAGCCGAGTGTTGGAGTTGAAGTATCTGAAAGATAAGGATGATGACAAGTGAAGCAAATGTTACCAGGTGTCTGTCTCCTTCCTGACCGAGCTGGGCTCCAGGCCCATGGGAGTGAATGGGACCTGCAGAAGCCGGCTAAAACTGAAGTGCAGCAGCCAGCAGGTACCACCTCCACACCACCACATAACACCCACTCCACGCTGCCCTCTATGTCTGTACTGTGTCGGGGTGGGTTGAAATCCGCCACGACCCTCGCCACGACAGCCCCTCTCTGGCACTTTACAACATCACCAAAGATCCTTCACCTCCACTTCTTCTCTGCTGATCACCACAGGTCCTTCTCCACCAATTCTCTGCTTATCTCCAGAGCTCAGCATTGCAAAAGTGATGCTGAGGGACCTGTGGTGATATCACGACCATGTGACTGTAATGGGTAGAGCAGAGAAGTGGTGGGGAAGGACTTGTGGTGATACCACGACCTTGTGACTGTAATGGATAGAGCAGAGAAGTGGTGGGAAAGGACTTGTGGTGATACCACGACCATGTGACTGTAATGGGTGGAGCAGAGAAGTGGTGGGGAAGGACTTGTGGTGATACCACGACCATGTGACTGTAATGGGTGGAGCAGAGAAGTGGTGGGGAAGGACTTGTGGTGATACCACGACCATGTGACTGTAATGGGTGGAGCAGAGAAGTGGTGGGGAAGGACTTGTGGTGATACCACGACCATGTGACTGTAATGGGTGGAGCAGAGAAATGGTGGGGAAGGACTTGTGGTGATACCACGACCATGTGACTGTAATGGGTAGAGCAGAGAAGTGGTGGGGAAGGACTTGTGGTGATACCACGACCTTGTGACTGTAATGGGTAGAGCAGAGAAGTGGTGGGGAAGGACTTGTGGTGATACCACGACCATGTGACTGTAATGGGTGGAGCAGAGAAGTGGTGGGGAAGGACTTGTGGTGATACCACGACCATGTGACTGTAATGGGTGGAGCAGAGAAGTGGTGGGGAAGGACTTGTGGTGATACCACGACCATGTGACTGTAATGGGTGGAGCAGAGAAGTGGTGGGGAAGGACTTGTGGTGATACCACGACCATGTGACTGTAATGGGTGGAGCTCAGCAGAGAAGTGGTGGGGAAGGACTTGTGGTGATACCACGACCATGTGACTGTAATGGGTGGAGCAGAGAAGTGGTGGGGAAGGACTTGTGGTGATACCACGACCATGTGACTGTAATGGGTGGAGCTCAGCAGAGAAGTGATGGTGAAGGACATGTGGTATAATCAATTACAATGCAGGGGTGTGGCTAACTTAAAAAAGAATAGTGACTGAACTTGGGTAACAGTGACTGAACTCAGAAAAAGCTCTACCCCTTTGACTGAAACCTAAGGTATGTACTGTATTCACCTAAGCACATAAAGTCTTTTTTTCAGATAAATACATGGATTTTTTTTCTTTTTAAACCATATCAATGATACACATTGCATCATTAAAAACACATTAGGGGTGCTTTAATATGGGCGGAGCGGAGCAGAGAAGTGGTGGTGAAGGACCTGTGGTGATATCACAACCATGTGACCGCAATGAACAGAGCTCAACAGACAAATGGTAGTGAAGGACCTGTGGTGTAATCAATTACAATGTGGGGGGTGTGTCTAAGTTGACAAACGAGAAAAGTGCCTGATTTTGAGTGACTGTGACTGAACACAGCAAAAGCTCCGCCCCATGACTGAAACCTAAGGTATGTACTGTATTCACCTGAACATATAAAGTCTTTTTTTAAGATAAATACGTGGATTTTTTTTCCTTTTTAAACCATTTTCATGATGCACATTGCATAATTTAAAACATATTAGGGGCGGTTTAATGTTAAAAAATGACATGACAGATTCCCTTTAACTCCAGAGACTTAAAGCGCACCAATCACCAGGATTTTTGTATATAACCTAAAGCCAGTGCTATACTGGCACTATTAGGCTGATACTATACATAACTATAGTGGTCAGCTCGGATGTTTAGGTTTAGAAATCCAAGAAAGTAAAGTTTATAAAATCATCAGCTTCTTGAGTGACAGCAGCTGAGGATCAGATAATAACTGTGGGGTATTCATAGTTATCCCCTCCCCCTGTTAAATTGATTGCATAATACTTATGCTAATTCTATCTTTTCACTTGCAGAACCTGTGTGAGGTCATACCCATGTGACCAGAAGGGGCGGGGCCTCAGCAAACAGAAAAATGTTGCTTCCTCATATCAGATTTGTTGGCTGAGGCCCCGCCCCTTCTGGGTATGACCTCACACAGGTCCTGCTAGGTCGATTGTATAATACTTATGCTAAGTCTAACAGAGGGATGGAATAACTATGAATACCCCCCAGATATTATCTGATCCTCAGCTGCTGTCACTCAAGAAGCTGCCGATTTTATAAACTTTACTTTCTTGGGTTCCGAAACATAAATATCCGAGCTGCCCACTACAGGTATGTATAGAATCAGCCTGATAGTGCCAGTATAGCACTGGCTTTAGGTTATATACGAAAATCCTGGTGATTGGTGTGCTTCCTGACCTTCCTGACCTTATACTTCTCATATCTGGGAAATTGATATATTTGTATCCATTCTGCACAATCCTCAGCTAAGGAGATGATACTCAGATCTATTCATTTCACCTGGACTGATGCATAGTAACAAAACCCTGCTCCTACAGGAGCCTCAGACCCTTCCACTTTGTCTTTTTCCCAGCATGTTGCATAAAAAATATCCCTGTGTGCTAGAGCTCATAAATATTCACACGGTATCTATGTAATTTAGCCTTAAATTCCTTCCCCTGTCCCCAACAGCGTCATGTATGATTGCCATGAATAGTATCATTATGAATTTCTCTCTTTCTACAAGTATATGTTGCTGTATATGTAATATGTATATATGGGTTTGAGGTTAAAAGACCCTATTTTGGATGGGAACTATATATCTTATTCCTAATTAGGCAGTCATATTGGAGGGAGCCGTGCTGGGGCTCAAGTATTGCCATCCACTTTGACAAGTGCAGAATAATTTCTTGATCCTACCCTATAAATGATAATTCTGCACTTGTCACAGTGTAGAACGACGATGTTTGAGCCCAAGCTGTGAGTTGGCAGCAGCGCCTATGCGGGATCTTCTCCACTAGACAGGAGAGAATGGACCTGAACATGATCTGCATCCCCACCGACAAATAGAGAAGAAGAAAATGTAAATTATATGGACAGTATTATTGGACTGGGACAAAGCATAGTGCCAAGACTGAGCTAGCAAAACCAGATGCATTGGTTAAGAAAAAAATATGGGTTCCTACTACTGATACCACTTGGAAAAGCTCCCTATATACAGAGATACAAGACATCAATATGTATGCAACCACCACTAGGGGGAGCTCCCTACATACAGAGATACAGGATAAGATTCTGTCTGCAGCCACCACTAGAGGGAGCTCCCTAAAAACAGAGATACAGGATAAGATTCTGTCTGCAGCCACCACTAGGGGGAGCTCCCTGTATACAGAGATACAGAATAAGATTCTGTCTACAGCCACCACTAGGGGGAGCTCCTTGTATACAGAGATACAGGATAAGATTCTGTCTGCAGCCACCACTAGGGGGAGCTCCCTGTATACAGAGATACATGATAAGATTCTGTCTGCAGCCACCACTAGGGGGAGCTCCTTGTATACAGAGATACAGGATAATATTCTGTCTGCAGCCACCACTAGGGGGAGCTCCTTGTATACAGAGATACAGGATAAGATTCTGTCTGCAGCCACCACTAGGGGGAGCTCCTTGTATACAGAGATACAGGATAAGATTCTGTCTGCAGCCACCACTAGGGGAAGCTCCCTGTATAAAGAGATACATGATAAGATTCTGTCTGCAGCCACTACTAGGGGGAGCTACCTGTATACAGAGATACAGGATAAGATTCTGTCTGCAGCCACCACTAGAGGGAGCTCCCTGTATACAGAGATACATGATAAGATTCTGTCTGCAGCCACCACTAGGGGGAGCTCCCTGTATACAGAGATACAAGATAAGATTCTGCCTGCAGCCACCACTAGGGAGAGCTCCCTGTATACAGAGATACATGATAAGATTCTGTCTGCAGCCACCACTAGGGGGAGCTCCCTGTATACAGAGATACATGATAAGATTCTGTCTGCAGCCACCACTAGGGGGAGCTCCCTGTATACAGAGATACATGATAACATTCTGTCTGCAGCCACCACTAGGGGGAGCTCCCTGTATACAGAGATACATGATAAGAGTCTGTCTGCAGCCACCACTAGGGGGAGCTCAGTGTATACAGAGATACATGATAAGATTCTGTCTGCAGCCACCACTAGGGGGAGCTCCCTGTATACAGAGATAAAGAATAAGATTCTGTCTGCAGCCACCACTAGGGGGAGCTCCCTGTATACAGAGATACATGATAAGATTCTGTCTGCAGCCACCACTAGGGGGGGCTCCCTGTATACAGAGATAAAGAATAAGATTCTGTCTGCAGCCACCACTAGGGGGAGCTCCCTATATAGTGAAATACATGATAACATTATGTATGCAGACTTTATTTGACTATAATACACAGGAGGATAAGAGTAAAGTGCAAAAATTCATTTACTTTATTGAGACATACACAACACAGAAAGATTAAAAAATAAAATTGGTACACTACCATATCATAGGGGAACAAAACGCCACAGTCCTAGTATAGTGAAGTGATGACAGCCAACTATAGTATGTCAATCTATAGGGTAAATGACTATGAGAATAGTGGCTGTCAAAGGGTTAACTCAGGACAGAAGGCAAGAGGTAATGTATACGAATGTGACTGTGGATGGGAATGCAGGACTAAGGTCCATCATGGGATCTCCAGCAGAGGCTGGGGAGAGACCATGATGATACTAAGGCAGAATTTACAAAGGTAAAGGTTACAAGTATGGAAAGAATAATGGAAGAACCATCGGTATAGGGGCACACAGAGGGTTATCATCAGTTTCTTACCTAAAGTGCTAGTGCAATGAGGAATTCTAAGGTGTGCTCCAAGTGCTGCTGGCCCAAGCACAGTCCTAAAGATGCAGTAAGGTCCCTAAACAACGCCCAGGGTCTCCATCCGACGCGCGTTTCGCGGGGTATAAGCTTTCTCAAGGTGGGGAGCCAGAATGATAACCACAGTACTAGTGGTCTCCTTAAGTAACCCTCCTAAACCAAGACGATGTAGCACAGGTGCGCGGCCGGGCCGCCGAAACCGGAAGTGACACACACCAGATGAGCAGTGAGTGGGCGTTGCTAACAGCGTTGGTGTGGTAGTCAGGGACGCATTTCCCTGACAGGCATCACACCAGAGGCTGTCACAAGCTCCTAGATATCAGGTGGGCGGAACCGGAAGTGACCCATCCTGGATATACGATTTGCATCAATAGCAACGTGAATGTAAAGACCAAGGGCACACCTCCCGGGTGACCGCGACACCGGAAGTTATCATGAGTCAGGGGAGATCCGCCTCCCATTCCCAATGGTGAGACACAGTGGGTGATGCGCGCCACCGCCAATAACCGCCTGCATTGAAATGACGTAAGTGAATCGCAGTGCCGCGAGACCGGAGGACCCCACGTGGTTCAGAGGACGCGTCAGCCCCGTAACCACGCCCCGCCACTCACAGTCAAGCTGGGTAGGAGGCGTGCAAAGGCACACCGCATCCCACGTGACTTATGATGCGGGCGCATCCACATCGCCCCAAGGGACGCGTTACCCCGGCAACGATGCGGGCACACACCGCGACACAGTTACTGGCACCAGGGATAAACATTGCAGTAGCGTCAGATCAGGCATCAGAGGGGATGGCACAGACCACCCAAAAACATCACAACCAGTGATACCAGGGGGAGCAAATATAACATACAAAATTGGATCAATGAAAGCCATCAATCAGATGGCAAAACACCGCTCATAAATCTCAACACATAATTACAATAATTTAATAAAGACCACATATACTATAGGTAAGGTTGGATAAATAATCCAAATAAAGAGGAGGCTTCATCCAGGTCTTCAAGGCGGGTAAAGCTTCAAACTACGGAGGAAGGAAGGAGAAGATACAGAATATAGAGGTATAATATATATATATACTGGATACACTGATCCTAGCTCTAACCATCTATTCTCTTTCCGCCATATTGTCCCATATGTACAGAACATAAACATGTATACTATATATACTGGATACACTGCTCCGAGCCCTAACACTCATTATCCCCCATATCACCCTATACCTACAGGATATAGAGGTATATACAATATATACTATATAAACACTGTATACACTAATCTTAGTCTAATTCTGCACTCATTGTCCTCCATATTGACCTGTACTTACAGAACATAAACATATATACTATATACTAGAAGGTGGCCCGATTCTACGCATCGGGTATTCTAGAATTTACGTATTGTGTAGTTCATGTATGATTTTTGTTATATATATATATAGATGTTGTTGTGTGTAGTTACCAAGTGTTTGTGTAGGGCGCTGTACATGTTCTGAGTGTCGCGGGGGGTGAGACAGTGTTGTATGTGTGTTGCGTGTGTTGCGTTGTTTGTGGAGCGCTGTGTGTCTGTAGCGTTGTGTGTGTGTGTGTGTGTTGTGCGGTTTGTGTGGGTGTGGTGTGTTTTGGGGGGAGGTATGTTTTGAGCAATGTGTGTGTTGTGCAGTATGTGCGTATATTTGTGTGTGCAGCGTTGTCTGTGTGGGTGTCTGTGTAGGGCGTTGTTTGTGATTCCTAGTGTGTGTGTGTTGTGCAGTGCGCGTGTGTGTGTGTGTTGGGGGGAGGTGTGCACCTCCCATCGTGCTCCACCCGCCATGCTGCGCACTTGCAAACGTGCTCCATCCGCCATGCTGCGCACTCCTAAACGTGCTCCATCCGCCATGCTGCGCACTCCCAAACGTGGTCCATCCGCCATGCTGCGCACTTCTAAACGTGCTCCATCCGCCATGCTGCGCACTCCCAAACGTGCTCCATCCGCCATACTGCGCACTCCCGATCGTGCACCATCCGGCATGCTGCGCACTCCCAAACGTGCTCCATCCGCCATGCTGCGCACTCCCAAACGTGCTCCATCCGCCATGCTGCGCATTCTCAAACGTGCTCCATCCGCCATGCTGCGCACTCCCAAACGTGCTCCAGTGCGCAGTATGGCGGATGGAGCACGTTTGGGAGTGCGCAGCATGGCGGATGGAGCACGTTTGGGAGTGCGCAGCATGGCGGATGGACCACGTTTGGGAGTGCGCAGCATGGCGGATGGACCACGTTTGGGAGTGCGCAGCATGGGGGATGCAGCACGATGGGGAGTGCGCAGTATGGCGGATGGAGCACGTTTGCTCAGCCTCTCTCCTTCCAGCCTCCCTCAGCATCAGCCTCCCCTCCTCAGCCTTCCTGAGGATCAGCCTCTCTCGTCCCAGCCTCCTTCCTCCCAGCCTTCCCATCCCAGCCTCCTTCAGCATCAGCATTCCCCTCTTCCCCATGATCAGCCTCTCTGCTCCCAGCCTCCTCCAGCACGGCCTGGTCCTCTGCCGACACTCACACACCCGATCGCATCCACTCACACACACACCCGATCGCATCCACTCACACACACACCCGATCGCATCCACTCACACACACACCCGATCGCATCCACTCACACACACACCCGATCGCATCCACTCACACACACACCCGATCGCATCAACTCACACACACACCCGATCGCATCCACTCACACACACACCCGATCGCATACACTCACACACACCCGATCGCATACACTCACACACACCCGATCGCATCCACTCACACACACCCGATCGCATCCACTCACACACACCCGATCGCATCCACTCACACACACAGACACTGACGATATCGCACTTACGCGCTCATACTCACAACATCCGGGGATATCACATGCTTCTGGCCATGTGATCCTCCGTCAGGTCCTGGAAGATCACAACAGCACATTTTCGCCGCCGAGAAGCAAGCGATATCCCAGGATGTTGTGAGTATGTGGATGCGATGTGAGGTGTGTGTGAGGTGTGTGTGAGGTGTGTGTAAGAGTGAGTGTGAGTGTGATCTGATGTGTGTGTATGTTTGTGTGTGTGCGTGTGGATCTTCTGGCGCAGCAGGACCTTGATGGGCTTGATACCAACGTATCCACACCACTCCCACCACTGCCGTGCGAGCGGGGGCCGGGGGGGGGGGAGGGGGGGGGGAGGGAGTACAGTACTCACCTCCGTGACAGCGCTTGTAACCATGCGAGCATGGTTAGCAACGTATCCACACCAGTCCTGTGCGAGCGGGGGCGGGGGCGGGGGGGGGAGGGGGGGGGGGGTGGGCAGGGAGTACCGTACTCACCTCCGTGACAGCCGTGTCAGTTCGAGAAATGCGCGGGAGGAGGGAGGGGGTGGGGCCAGAGCTAACGTGCATTGCGTGAGGGGGGCGGGGCGTGGCGTGGCCGAATTGCCAATGCCTGCAGGGTGCCGGGGCGAGAGGCCAATCTGTGGGGGGGCGGAGCCTGGGCGAGCGGCTGGCCAATCCGTGTGGGGGCGCAGCCTGGGCGAGCGGCCAATCCGTGTGGGGGGGCGGGGCCATGGCGAGCCCAGCGGCCAATCAGCTTTGTGTCACCGTAAGGACACAATTTTGGAGCATGACAGACAGACAGACAGATAGACAGACAGACAGACAGACAGACAGAATAAGGCAATTATATATATAGATACTGGATACACTGATCCTAGCTCTAACAATCCATTCTCTATCCCCCATATTGTCCCATACGTACAGAATATAAACATATATACTATATACACTGGATATACTAATTTTACTCTCTAATTCTCCGCTCAGTATCCCCCATATAGTGAGACTATCTGAGTATAGTGCAGACTTTCATTACAAATTTGGACTACCCCTTTAATGCTCTTAACAAAAATACTTTTCAGACAGCACAATACTTTACTAATATAGCCAGGTATCACGTAATCTTCCAAGTTATGGATTGTTACATGTGTACAGGATCGGAATCAATAACAGCTCAATAATACATCACTAAATCACCATCAGTACAGACATACATCACTAGATCCCCCATCAGTACAGAAATACAGCATTGTAACCTTTATCAGTACATAAATACATTACCAGAATCACCATTAGTACATGAATCAGAAAAACTGCCATCAATTTATGAATACATCACCAGAACCACCATCAGTATAGTAATACATCACCAGAACCACCATCAGTATAAAACGACATCATCAAAACCACCATTAGTACAGATATACAACACAAGACTCACCATTATTACAAGTATAAATCACCAGAACCACTACATAATTACCCCACCAGGATAACCAGCAGTACATAAATACATCACTAGGACCACCATTCGTAGATGAATTTAGTACCAGAACTACCATGGTATATCAATTACAATATCACGTAAGATCCATATACATTTGTATTGCATCAACCTACACCTTCCAGCATGTCCTTAACAATGGTAAGGAGATACTGGGAGTTATTAGTCATCATCAGACTGCGCACCATACAGGAGCCACAGTACTGATTATACACAGGCAGAATCACAAATAAACATTTACGACCAGGTACTTTTTATAGTTGACATCTTCTCCGATCAGATATGTTCTCTTTCTTGTCCAGATTCCATTATGACTTTTCACTTCCACAGCTCGTCTCTGCAGATCTCCCTCTTCCCTGGTCTTTTGCAGCACATCTTGACATGATGTCCTTAAAAATAACAGTGCCATTATAATGCACCTGAGTAAAAATATCTGCTTACGCTGTGCCCTGAATAAAAATAGCCCCCTCACTGTGTTCCCTGCACAAAATATGACCCACACACTATCCCTCTTAT
Source organism: Anomaloglossus baeobatrachus (assembly GCF_048569485.1). Classification (NCBI taxonomy): domain Eukaryota; kingdom Metazoa; phylum Chordata; class Amphibia; order Anura; family Aromobatidae; genus Anomaloglossus; species Anomaloglossus baeobatrachus. The sequence continues at coordinate 50,502,314 of NC_134360.1, read as the reverse complement.
TGTACATGCCCTATACACTGCCCTCTCCTTTCAATACTGGGCCCCATCTTCACACTGTGCCCCCTCTATAGCCACCAACCTCCACTGTGCCCCCTCATCACAGTCCTCTCCTCGGGATACTGTCCCTTACTGTGCCCTTACACTGTCCCCTTGTGCTACCCCCTTTCTATACCCCCCACACTACTCAGTCTCTATTCTGTAACCCTTCACACTTTTCTTCCCCCATAATGTCTCCTCAAATTATTGCCCTCATTAGACTCCTCACAGATTGCTCCCTCCTCATATTGTTTCCTCATCCATTCCCTCCTTGCACCACATACTGTGTCCATACCCACATCCCCTCCTCGCTCCCAATACTGTTCCCTTATATATCCTCCCCACTCATTATACTATGTCTGCACCTATTCCTCCCCTCTAGCACACCATGCTGTCTTCTCACACATCCCCCCGCTTCTTATTCTATGTCTGCACTCATTCCTCCCCCCTCGCTCACGATACTATATCCTTACACAATTTCCACCCCCCTCGCTCACCACACTGTTCCCTCACATATCTCCTCCCCATTCGTTATTCTATGTCTGCACCCATTCCACCCTCCTTCCTTACAATACTGTTTCCTCACACATCCCCCGCTCTTATACTATGTTTGCACCCATTCGACCCCCTCACTTACCATACTGTTTCCTCACACATCCCCCTGCTCCTTATGCTACGTCTGCACCCATTCCTCCCCCTCGCTCACCACACTGTCTCCTCACACATCCCTATCTCCGTATACTATGTCTGCACCCATTCCTCCCCCTTGCTCACCATACTGTTTCCTCACACATCCCCCCCCGCTCCTTATACTATGTTGGCATGTATTCCTCCACCTCGTTCATCACACTGTCTCTTCACACATCCCCCCAGCTCCTTATACTATATCTGCACCCATTTCTCCTCCTCGCTCACCATACTGTTTCCTCACACATCACCCCCTGCTCCTTATACTATCTCTGCACCCATTCCTCCCCCCTCGCACACCATACTGTTTCCTCACACATCACCCCCTGCTCCTTATACTATGTCTGCACTCATTCCTCCCCCTTGCTCACATACTGTTTCCTCACACATCACCCCCTTCTCCTCATACTATGTCTACACCCATTACCCCCCCCTCGCTCACCATACTTTCGTCACACATCTCCCGCTTCTTATACTATGTCTCCACCCATTCCTCCCCCCTCGCTCACCATACTGCTTCCTCACACATCCCTCCCCACTCCTTATACTATGTCAGCACCCATTTGTCCCCCTCACTCACCATAGTGTTTCATCACACATTCCCTCCCTCACACCCCATACTGTGTCCTCACCCATTCCCCCACACTCACAATACTGTTTTCTTATACACCCCCCACCTCGTTCCCCATGATGTATTCAGCTTCACTGAAGCGCTTATCACACCAATAAACGATCTTTGCGCCTCTTCAGCACCAGAGAGTAACATCAGCAGTGTGGTTAGATGACCTGATCATTCTATATATGTTGCCCTAACCTGGAAGTGTCAGCGGTGAGGGCTTCAATTGTACAATTATTTGCTGGGAGCCAGCGCGCTTCAGCTTCACTGAGCCGGATGTCAGCTTGACAGCTAACTCAGAGAACCTCCAACTCCCACTATTGGGGCAGCAAAATTCAGCCGCCAGGGATACACCTTTGGCTGTTGTATCAGGGGGCCCGACAATGCCCCCTGCTGGCTATGCCCAGGGCAAATGCCCCACGTGCCCCCCCCAGATCTATCTCTATGATAAGTTATATCTGTTTCATCTGTATTCTCACTAAACTCACTGACCACGCCAAGGTCTAGTTCTAAATGCATGCTGCCATGATGGCAAACTTTGTGACACACTTCTAGAACTTGAGAAATGGGAATAGTTTAATAATTCAAAAACTTGTAAAAAACTTATTTCAAAGCCTTTATGTGTTGTCCTCTACACCTTGACTGTTAGCAAAACAAAGGGAAAGTGCATGTTTACAGGTCGCCTCCATACTCTCCACAAAGGCTTTCAAAAAGTCTTTGTTTTTCTTTTTTGAAGTAGTAAAAAAAGAAATCAAAGAAAGAATTTCCTCTATTTTCCCAAATGTTTCTTGTAATTGAACCTTAGAGTAAAATGTTACATTGGATCCACAACACTTGTATATACTGTATACAAAATCATGGTCATTTTATACCAACTGTACATATATAATACACACAGGAGATGCCCAGGTTATACCAGCTGTGCATATATAATTATATACAGGAGATATCCAGGTTATACCAGCTGTACATATATAATTATATACAGGAGATGTCCAGGTTATACCAGCTGTGCATATATAATTATATACAGGAGATGTCCAGGTTATACCAGCTGTGCATATATAATTATATACAGGAGATGCCCAGGTTATACCAGCTGTACATATATAATTATATATAGGAGATGCCCAGGTTATACCAGCTGTACATATATAATTATATACAGGAGATGCCCAGGTTATACCAGCTGTACATATATAATTATATACAGGAGATAGCCAGGCTATATCAGCTGTACATATATAATTATATGCAGGAGATGCCCAGGTTATACCAGCTGTACATATATAATTATATACAGGAGATGCCCAGGTTATACCAGCTGTACATATATAATTATATACAGGAGATGCCCAGGTTATACCAGCTGTACATATATAATTATATACAGGAGATAGCCAGGCTATATCAGCTGTACATATATAATTATATGCAGGAGATGCCCAGGTTATACCAGCTGTACATATATAATTATATACAGGAGATGCCCAGGTTATACCAGCTGTACATATATAATTGTATACAGGAGATGCCCAGGTTATACCAGCTGTACATATATAATTATATACAGGAGATACCCAGGTTATACCAGCTGTACATATATAATTATATACAGGAGATGCCCAGGTTATACCAGCTGTACATATATAATTATATACAGGAGATGCCCAGGTTATACCAGCTGTACATATATAATATATACAGGAGATGCCCAGGTTATACCAGCTGTACATATATAATTATATACAGGAGATGCCCAGGTTATACCAGCTGTACATATATAATTATATACAGGAGATGTCCAGGTTATACCAGCTGTACATATATAATTATATACAGGAGATGCCCAGGTTATACCAGCTGTACATATATAATTATATACAGGAGATGCCCAGGTTATACCAGCTGTACATATATAATTATATACAGGAGATGCCCAGGTTATACCAGCTGTACATATATAATTATATACCGGAGATGCCCAGGTTATACCTGCTGTGCATATATAATTATATACAGGAGATGCCCAGGTTATACCAGCTGTGCATATATAATTATATACAGGAGATGTCCAGGTTATACCAGCTGTACATATATAATTATATACAGGAGATACCCAGGTTATACCAGCTGTACATATATAATTATATACAGGAGATGCTCAGGTTATACCAGCTGTACATATATAATTATATACAGGAGATGCCCAGGTTATACCAGCTGTAGATATATAATTATATACAGGAGATGCCCAGGTTATACCAGCTGTACATACATAATTATATACCGGAGATGCCTAGGTTATACCAGCTGTACATATATAATTATATACAGGAGATGGCCAGGTTATACCAGCTGTACATATATAATTATATACAGGAGATGCCCATGTTATACCAGCTGTACATATATAATTATATACAGGAGATGCCCAGGTTATACCAGCTGTACATACATAATTATATACCGGAGATGCCCAGGTTATACCAGCTGTACATATATAATTATATACAGGAGATGCCCAGGTTATACCAGCTGTACATATATAATTATATACAGGAGATACCCAGGTTATACCAGCTGTACATACATAATTATATACCGGAGATGCCCAGGTTATACCAGCTGTACATATATAATTATATAGAGGAGATGCCCAGGTTATACCAGCTGTACAGATATAATTATATGCAGGAGATACCCAGGTTATACCAGCTGTACAGATATAATTATATACAGGAGATACCCAGGTTATACCAGCTGTACATATATAATTATATACAAGAGATGCCCAGGTTATACCAGTTGTACACATATAATTATATACAGGAGATGCCCAGGTTATACCAGCTGTACATATATAATTATATAGAGGAGATGCCCAGGTTATACCAGCTGTACAGATATAATTATATACAGGAGATACCCAGGTTATACCAGCTGTACAGATATAATTATATACAGGAGATGCCCAGGTTATAGCAGCTGTACATATATAATTATATACAGGAGATGACCAGGTTATACCAGCTGTACATATATAATTATATACAGGAGATGCCCAGGTTATACCAGCTGTACATATATAATTATATACAGGAGATACCCAGGTTATACCAGCTGTACAGATATAATTATATACAGGAGATGCCCAGGTTATACCACCTGTACATATATAATTATATACAGGAGATACCCAGGTTATACCAGCTGTACATATATAATTATATACAGGAGATGCCCAGGTTATAGCAGCTGTACATATATAATTATATACAGGAGATATCCAGGTTATACCAGCTGTACATATATAATTATATACAGGAGATACCCAGGTTATACCAGCTGTACATATATAATTATTAGAGATGAGCGAACCGGTCCCGGTTCGGCTCGAGGCGGTTCGCCGAACGGGGGGTCTGGCTCGAGTTCGGCTCGTCGAACGTTCGACGAACCGAACTCGAGCCCATAGGAAACAATGGCAGGCAATCACAAACACAGTAAAACACCTAGAAAACACCCTCAAAGGTGTCCAAAAGGTGACAAACAACTCACAACACAACACAAACACATGGGAAAGTGACAAGGACATGTACTCATGCGAAAACAAAACAGCTGGACAAGGAAAAAGAGGAGGACACACAGATATAGGCATGGCACGCCCTTCTAAAGTCATGTAAAACACCGCAAGGTGACTCCAAGCGGAGTCTCCCTTTTTTCCAAAAATTGGGCCCCACACACCCACCCCTTCAGTGGCAGCAGTTGTGCCCCAGTTGTACACTTCACAGCTAGATTTGCATCAAGCACATTCAAAAATACGCCATTCTTATCCGTCCCCAGGATGACACCGGGGTAGGTAGCAAAGTCTTTCCTGATCCCAGCTCTGTTCATCTTGGCTTCTTTTAAAAACACAGCAAGCAAGGGTTACTCCAAGCGGAGTCTCCCTTTTTTCCAAAAATTGGGCCACACAGACACCCACCCCATCAGTGGCAGCACTTGGGCCCTAGTTGCAAACAGGATGTTTTGATTTGCATCAAGCACATTCAAAAATACGCTATTCTTAGCCGTCCCCAGGATGACACTGGGGTAGGTAGCAAAGTCTTTGCTGACCCATGACTTGTTCATCTTGGCTTCTTTTAAAAACAATGTAAGCAAGGGTTACTCCAAGCGGAGTCTCCCCTTTTTTCCAAAAATTGGGCCCCACACACACCCACCCATTCAGTGGCAGCAGTTGTGCCCCAGTTGTACACTTCACAGCTAGATTTGCATCAAGCACATTCAAAAATACGCCATTCTTATCCGTCCCCAGGATGACACCGGGGTAGGTAGCAAAGTCTTTCCTGATCCCAGCTCTGTTCATCTTGGCTTCTTTTAAAAACACAGCAAGCAAGGGTTACTCCAAGCGGAGTCTCCCTTTTTTCCAAAAATTGGGCCACACAGACACCCACCCCATCAGTGGCAGCACTTGGGCCCTAGTTGCAAACAGGATGTTTTGATTTGCATCAAGCACATTCAAAAATACGCTATTCTTAGCCGTCCCCAGGATGACACTGGGGTAGGTAGCAAAGTCTTTGCTGACCCATGACTTGTTCATCTTGGCTTCTTTTAAAAACAATGTAAGCAAGGGTTACTCCAAGCGGAGTCTCCCCTTTTTTCCAAAAATTGGGCCCCACACACACCCACCCATTCAGTGGCAGCAGTTGTGCCCCAGTTGTACACTTCACAGCTAGATTTGCATCAAGCACATTCAAAAATACGCCATTCTTATCCGTCCCCAGGATGACACCGGGGTAGGTAGCAAAGTCTTTCCTGATCCCAGCTCTGTTCATCTTGGCTTCTTTTAAAAACACAGCAAGCAAGGGTTACTCCAAGCGGAGTCTCCCTTTTTTCCAAAAATTGGGCCACACAGACACCCACCCCATCAGTGGCAGCACTTGGGCCCTAGTTGCAAACAGGATGTTTTGATTTGCATCAAGCACATTCAAAAATACGCTATTCTTAGCCGTCCCCAGGATGACACCGGGGTAGGTAGCAAAGTCTTTCCTGATCCCAGCTCTGTTCATCTTGGCTTCTTTTAAAAACACAGCAAGCAAGGGTTACTCCAAGCGGAGTCTCCCTTTTTTCCAAAAATTGGGCCACACAGACACCCACCCCATCAGTGGCAGCACTTGGGCCCTAGTTGCAAACAGGATGTTTTGATTTGCATCAAGCACATTCCAAATCCACAAGCATTTACTCTCCCCAGGATGACACAGGGGTAGTAAATTCCTTCTGGATCCATGACTTGTTCATTTTGATGAACGTCAGTCTGTCCACATTGTCACTGGACAGACGCGTGCGCTTATCTGTCAGCACACACCCAGCAGCACTGAATACACGTTCAGAGACAACGCTGGCAGCTGGACACGACAAAATCTCCAAGGCGTAACTGGAGAGCTCTGGCCATTTTTCTATGTTTGAAGCCCAAAAGGAGCAAGGCTCCAGTTGCACAGTCATGGCATCGATGTTCATTTGGAGATACTCCTGTATCATCCTCTCCAGCCGTTGAGTATGTGTCAGACTTGTTGTCTCTGGTGGCCTTGCAAAAGAGGGTCTAAAAAAATTATGAAAAGATTCCATAGAATTGCTGTTACCGGCACCAGAAAAGGTCCTACTGGTACGGGTAGACTGTTGAAGATGACGAGACCGTCCCATGTTTGTCAAGTTACAACTGGGAGATTCACTCCCTGCACCTGCACGGTTGTTTGGTGGAAAAGCCGAGCTAAGATCTAGTAACAGCTTCTGCTGATACTCCTGCATACGTGCGTCCCTTTCTATGGCTGGAATTATGTCACAAAATTTGGACTTGTACCGGGGATCTAATAGTGTGGCAATCCAGTAGTCATCATCACTTCTAATTTTGACAATACGACTGTCATGTTGGAGGTAGTGCAACAAAAAGGCACTCATGTGTCTTGCGCAGCCATGCGGACCAAGTCCATGCTGTGTTTGTGGCATAGAGGTGCTACCCGTTCTTTCTTCCTCTGACATCTGACCCCAACCTCTTTCAACTGAAATTTGACCAAGGTCTCCCTCATCCGCTGAGTCTTCCATGTCCATGGACAGTTCGTCCTCCATTTCTTCATGTTCTCCTGCACCTTGCTCAACATTTCGCCTGCTACTATGCGCCCTTGTCGATCCCTGTCCCCCATGGTCCCATGCCTGCTGCGTTGGTGATGATGAACGTCTGGACCTTCGTGATGTTGTTGTCCCTTGCGCATATGAATCCTCCTGTAGTTCCTCCCCTTCATGTTGTCCCACCCCCTGACTCCGAATAGTGTTTAGCGTGTGCTCCAGCATGTAAATGACTGGAATCGTCATGCTGATAATGGCATTGTCAGAGCTAAACATATTCGTCGCCATGTCGAAACTGTGCAGAAGGGTGCATAGGTCCTTGATCTGAGACCACTCCATCAGGGTGATCTGCCCCACCTCTGCATCTCGTTGGCCCAGGCTATACGTCATGACGTATTGCACCAGGGCTCTGCGGTGCTGCCACAGTCGCTGTAACATGTGGAGAGTTGAATTCCAGCGTGTCGCCACATCGCATTTCAGGCGATGAACCGGCAGGCCGAAAGACTTCTGGAGCGATGCAAGTCGCTCTGCTGCGGCGCTTGAACGGCGGAAGTGAGCTGACAGTTTTCGTGCCCTGTTCAGAAGGCCATCTAGGCCGGGATAGTGTGTTAAAAATTGCTGCACGACAAGGTTCAACACGTGAGCCATACAAGGTACGTGTGTCACCTTGCCCAGGCGAAGTGCCGCACCCAGGTTTGCAGCATTGTCGCACACGGCCTTACCAGGCTGCAGTTTGAGTGGAGACAACCATTTATTAAACTCGGACCGCAAAGCTGACCACAACTCCTCAGCTGTGTGACTCTTATTACCAAGACATGTCAAGCTAAAGACCGCCTGATGCCGTTGCGCTCTGCTGCCAGCATAGTAATGAGGGGTGCGTGATTCCTTCTGCGCAGTGAGAACGCTGGTGGCCTGACCAGGCAGGCTTGGGGCGGAGGTGGAGGACCCAGATGAGGTGGAGGATGCAGAAGCAGTGGCGGAACTTGGACAGACAGAGGATTGACACACAAGTCGTGGGGACGGCAAGACTTGTGCAGCAGACCCTTCACCATCTATCACCATAGTTACCCAGTGCCCAGTCAGCGACATGTAACGTCCCTGTCCATGCTTACTGGTCCAAGTATCGGTGGTGAAATGCACCCGTTCACACACAGAGTTTCTCAAGGAAGCGGTGATGTTGTGTGCGACATGCTGGTGTAGCGCGGGCACACCTTTCTTAGAGAAGTAGTGGCGACTAGGCATCTGGTACTGGGGCACAGCGACAGACATAAGGTCTCTAAAATCCTGTGTGTCCACTAGGCGGAAAGGCAGCATTTCGGTAGCCAACAGCTTACAGAGGGATAGAGTCAACCTCTTAGCTTTGTCATGGGTCGGAGGAAGTGGCCTTTTATTTGACCACATCTGAGGGACAGAGATCTGGCTGCTGTGTGTAGACGGTGTTGAGTAGGGTGTCCCTTGAAAAATGCAGGTTTGTGAGGAAAGTGCAGGCGGAGACATGATGTTGCCTTCATCCAACGTTGGTGCTATCGATGTCTGAGAGAGCTGTACACACTCACTTGTTTCCCCTTCCAAACCAACTGACGACCTTACAAGCAAACTGCCTGTTGCGGTTACAGTGGTGGAAGTTTTGCGTGGAAAAACAGGTGTGGCAGCTGTCCCCACAGTCCTAGAAGATGAAGAGCGCGCGGATGCAGTGGAAGGGGCGGGCGGTGGATGGTTCGCTCCACTAGGCCGCATTGCAGCACGGTGAGCTTCCCACCGGGACTTATGATATTTAGTCATGTGACGATTCATGGAAGAAGTTGTCAAACTGCTGAGGTTTTGACCTCTACTAACAGAATCATGACAAATGTTACATATCACATGAGTTGGGCGATCTTTTTCGATGTGAAAAAAGGACCAGGCTAGGCAAGGCTTAGAGGCCATGCGACCTGTTGATCCACCCCGAATAATGCTCATAGGCAGAGTGGTGGCTGAGGATGCAGTTGTAGACGTGCTACCAGTGCTCCGACTCTGTCCAGGAAGGCGCAAGGTAACTTCGTCGTCGGTTGCATCCTCCTCCACCGCCTCTGTTGACCTCCTCGAGTGCCTGACTGGGGGTTGACAGTAGGTGGGATCTAGAACGTCATCATCAATTGTTGTGTTTGCACTCCCCTCCCCCTCAGACCGAGCCTCTTCTTGCCCTGAACGAATATTTAAGTTGTCATCCCAATCGGGTATCTGCGTCTCATCTTCATCAGTATGTTCCTCATTGTCTATAACCACAGGTGTTACAGTTTGTGACAAAGGGTCAACATTATGCTCAGAAACTTGGTCCTCACGGCCTGAATCTGAGTCACAAAGGTTCTGGGCATCACTGCAGACCATTTCCTGTTCTGTACTCACTGTAGCTTGGGAGCAGACCTCTGATTCCCAGGCTATAGTGTGACTGAACAGCTCTGCAGACTCAGCCATCTCAGTTCCACCATACTGTGCAGGGCTGATGGAGACTTCAGAGCTGGGAGAAAGCAAGTTTGATTGGGATGACAACTCAGAGGACTGGTGTTTTTTGGATGCGGTACTTGAAGTGGCAGAGAGGGCACTTGTTGGACCACTTGAGATCCATTCAAGCATTTTCCTTTTTTGCCCATCATCTACCTTTGTTCCTGTTGTTCGTGTCCGTAACAAAGGGAGCACATCGGATTGTCCACGGTAAGTAGTAGACATCTTACTTTTGCTGGTAGATGGTCTATCTTCAGCAGATGATAATGGAGCTTTGCCACCTTCCCCACGGACAAAACCTTTTTTGCCTTTTACACCACGCCTCTTCCCCTTTCCACCAGCATCTGTCATTTTGCCACTCATGTTGATTGCGACAAGATTGTGGACTGAAAATGTGGTAGTAAAAATTGAGAGGTGGTGAAGATTGCAGTGGTGGTCTAGCTTTATTAACAGCAGAATAATAAAGAATAAATATCCCTGACAATGCAACTTAGTTATAATTAGTTGGAGTGTGCAACGCAGGCAGACGTGCTGCAAATGTCTTTGCACTAGTGGGACTATAGCAAAGTCCAATAGCCACGTATAGGATGCCACTAGGTACACTGAGTGTTTGCTAGTATAATGGCTTGGTTAGAATGAGTTGTAGTGTGCAACGCAGGCAGACGCGCTCTGCAAATGTCTTTGCACTAGTGGGACTATAGCAAAGTCCAATAGCCACGTATAGGATGCCACTAGGTACACTGAGTGTTTGCTAGTATAATGGCTTGGTTAGAATGAGTTGTAGTGTGCAACGCAGGCAGACGCGCTCTGCAAATGTCTTTGCACTAGTGGGACTATAGCAAAGTCCAATAGCCACGTATAGGATGCCACTAGGTACACTGAGTGTTTGCTAGTATAATGGCTTGGTTAGAATGAGTTGTAGTGTGCAACGCAGGCAGACGCGCTCTGCAAATGTCTTTGCACTAGTGGGACTATAGCAAAGTCCAATAGCCACGTATAGGATGCCACTAGGTACACTGAGTGTTTGCTAGTATAATGGCTTGGTTAGAATGAGTTGTAGTGTGCAACGCAGGCAGACGCGCTCTGCAAATGTCTTTGCACTAGTGGGACTATAGCAAAGTCCAATAGCCACGTATAGGATGCCACTAGGTACACTGAGTGTTTGCTAGTATAATGGCTTGGTTAGAATGAGTTGTAGTGTGCAACGCAGGCAGACGCGCTCTGCAAATGTCTTTGCACTAGTGGGACTATAGCAAAGTCCAATAGCCACGTATAGGATGCCACTAGGTACACTGAGTGTTTGCTAGTATAATGGCTTGGTTAGAATGAGTTGTAGTGTGCAACGCAGGCAGACGCGCTCTGCAAATGTCTTTGCACTAGTGGGACTATAGCAAAGTCCAATAGCCACGTATAGGATGCCACTAGGTACACTGAGTGTTTGCTAGTATAATGGCTTGGTTAGAATGAGTTGTAGTGTGCAACGCAGGCAGACGCGCTCTGCAAATGTCTTTGCACTAGTGGGACTATAGCAAAGTCCAATAGCCACGTATAGGATGCCACTAGGTACACTGAGTGTTTGCTAGTATAATGGCTTGGTTAGAATGAGTTGTAGTGTGCAACGCAGGCAGACGCGCTCTGCAAATGTCTTTGCACTAGTGGGACTATAGCAAAGTCCAATAGCCACGTATAGGATGCCACTAGGTACACTGAGTGTTTGCTAGTATAATGGCTTGGTTAGAATGAGTTGTAGTGTGCAACGCAGGCAGACGCGCTCTGCAAATGTCTTTGCACTAGTGGGACTATAGCAAAGTCCAATAGCCACGTATAGGATGCCACTAGGTACACTGAGTGTTTGCTAGTATAATGGCTTGGTTAGAATGAGTTGTAGTGTGCAACGCAGGCAGACGCGCTCTGCAAATGTCTTTGCACTAGTGGGACTATAGCAAAGTCCAATAGCCACGTATAGGATGCCACTAGGTACACTGAGTGTTTGCTAGTATAATGGCTTGGTTAGAATGAGTTGTAGTGTGCAACGCAGGCAGACGCGCTCTGCAAATGTCTTTGCACTAGTGGGACTATAGCAAAGTCCAATAGCCACGTATAGGATGCCACTAGGTACACTGAGTGTTTGCTAGTATAATGGCTTGTTTAGAATGAGTTGTAGTGTGCAACGCAGGCAGACGCGCTCTGCAAATGTCTTTGCACTAGTGGGACTATAGCAAAGTCCAATAGCCACGTATAGGATGCCACTAGGTACACTGAGTGTTTGCTAGTATAATGGCTTAGTTATCAGTTGGAGTGTGCAGAGGACAAGAGGGTACAGTGGCAGGATTGTGGGGCTCTGGGTAGAGGAATGGAAGACTGCCTTTCTATTCCCTCCTAATGGTGAAATGCAGGTAGGAAATCCCTGACCTGGGCTACACAGACGCTGTTGCTGTTTGCAGGACCTGTCACCTATGGCTCTCTGACCCTGCCGGTTGGAGCCCTTAAAAGGACTGCTATAAAGTGCTCTCCCTAAGCTGTCTAACGCTGTGTATGCAGCGCATACAGCTGTATCGGCTATAGGACTCAGGAAGACGGAGCTGCGACAGTGATGTCTGACACCAAAGACGCAGAAGGCAGATAATGGCGTCCGTGAAGAAAATGTCCGGTTTTATAATGCAGGGACATGTGACATGCAGATCCTATCACACATGCCGTTGCTTCTCTGGCTCAAAGTCCACTTAGCTGTGTGTGTGTCTGGGATTGGCTGACATGCTGGCCCGCCCCACAAGACGCGCGCACTTAGGGAAGGAAGACAAGAAAAAAAAAAAAAAAAAATGGCGATCGCCATTATAGAAACAGCAGTGATCTGAAGGCGCTGTTCACGCACACTATACACTGAAATGTGATAATAGTTTGATTCACAGAGTGACTTACACTATTACAGCAGAAACCAAGCTATGATTTAGCTGTTTTTTGGCTGCTAGAACCGTTCTCGAACGTTTCTAGAACTACCGAGCTTTTGCAAAAAGCTCGAGTTCTAGTTCGATCTAGAACATGCCCCAAAATCACTCGAGCCGCGAACTGGAGAACCACGAACCACGAACCGCGCTCAACTCTAATAATTATATACAAGAGATGCCCAGGGTATACCAGCTGTACATATATAATTATATACAGGAGATGCCCAGGTTATAGCAGCTGTACATATATAATTATATACCGGAGATGCCCAGGTTATACCAGCTGTACATATATAATTATATTCCGGAGATGCCCAGGTTATACCAGATGTACATATATAATTATATACAGGAGATGCCCAGGTTATAGCAGCTGTACATATATAATTATATACAGGAGATGCCCAGGTTATAGCAGCTGTGCATATATAATTATATGCAGGAGATGCCCAGGTTATACCAGCTGTACATATATAATTATATACAGGAGATGCCCAGGTTATAGCAGCTGTACATATATAATTATATACCGGAGATGCCCAGGTTATAGCAGCTGTACATATATAATTATATACCGGAGATGCCTAGGTTATACCAGCTGTACATATATAATTATATACAGGAGATGCCCAGGTTATAGCAGCTGTACATATATAATTATATACCGGAGATGCCTAGGTTATACCAGCTGTACATATATAATTATATACAGGAGATGCCCAGGTTATAGCAGCTGTACATATATAATTATATACAGGAGATGCCCAGGTTATACCAGCTGTACATATATAATTATATACAGGAGATGTCCAGGTTATACCAGCTGTACATATATAATTATATACAGGAGATGCCCAGGTTATACCAGCTGTACATATATAATTATATACAGGAGATGCCCAGGTTATACCAGCTGTACATATATAATTATATACAGGAGATGTCCAGGTTATACCAGCTGTACATATATAATTATATACAGGAGATGCCCAGGTTATACCAGCTGTACATATATAATTATATACAGGAGATGCCCAGGTTATACCAGCCGTACATATATAATTATATACAGGAGATGTCCAGGTTATAGCAGCTGTACATATATAATTATATACAGGAGATGCCCAGGTTATACCAGCTGTACATATATAATTATATACAGGAGATGTCCAGGTTATACCAGCTGTACATATATAATTATATACAGGAGATGCCCAGGTTATACCAGCTGTACATATATAATTATATACAGGAGATGCCCAGGTTATACCAGCTGTACATATATAATTATATACAGGAGATGTCCAGGTTATACCAGCTGTACATATATAATTATATACAGGAGATGCCCAGGTTATACCAGCTGTACATATATAATTATATACAGGAGATGTCCAGGTTATACCAGCTGTACATATATAATTATATACAGGAGATGCCCAGGTTATACCAGCTGTACATATATAATTATATACAGGAGATACCCAGGTTATACCAGCTGTACATATATAATTATATACAGGAGATGTCCAGGTTATACCAGCTGTACATATATAATTATATACAGGAGATGTCCAGGTTATAGCAGCTGTACATATATAATTATATACAGGAGATATCCAGGTTATACCAGTTGTACATATATAATTATATACAGGAGATGCCCAGGTTATACCAGCTGTACATATATAATTATATGCAGGAGATGTCCAGGTTATACCAGCTGTGCATATATAATTATATACAGGAGATGGCCATGTTATACCAGTTGTACATATATAATTATATACCGGAGATGCCTAGGTTATACCAGCATACTCCATATCACTACAGGAAACGATATGGATAATATTTTAGCTGTACAGATCTATATAATATTATACCCAGATTGTAGCAGTATACAGTATATTTATACTTATACTATGGAATTATAGAGACTTTTCGTCCTTCCAGAAAGCGGACCATTCCTTGCAGGTGTCGGATGTTCTTGTTGATGAGGCCGCCTGTAGGTCTCATCAGGAGCTGTCATCTACTTCGCAGGCTGACAACTAGACAAATTGTGTATCCCGGAGTTCTCGGATATCTTATGTGTGGACTCGGATCCTCGTATTTCTCCAGAGTGTAAATCAAAATGTAAAGATACCAAATGTACAAAAGGTAAAAGTCAGACAAACATCTTATACTGGAAGACACCGGGCCAGTAGAACTGTACGGGACCCAGGCTGCCGCTATATTTATTTCCCTCACTTATAGAGCGCTATTAATTCCACAGCACTTTACAGATGTGATCATCACTGTCCCCATTAGGGCTCACATTCTAAATTCGCTATCAGTATTTTTGAAGTGTGGGAGGAAACCGGAGAACCTGGAGGAAACTCATGTCAATATGGTGAGAACATGCAAACTCCTTGCAGATGTTGTCCTTGATGAGATTTAAACTAAGGAACCCAGCGCGGCAAGACTGCAGTGCTAACCACTGAGCAACCGTGCTGCCCTATATATGTAGTACAGTGCTAAGCACTGAGCCACTGTGCTGCCCTATATATAGTACAGTGCTAACCACTGAGCCACCATACTGCCCTATATATAGTACAGTGCTAACCACTGAGCCACCGTGCTGCCCTATCTATAGTACAGTGCCAACCACTGAACCACCGTACTGCCCTATCTATAGTGCAATGCAAACCACTGAGCCACCGTGCTGCCCTATATTTAGTACAGTGCTAACCACTGAGCCACCGTGCTGCCCTATCTATAATGCAATGCAAACCACTGAGCCACCATGCTGCCCTATATCTAGTACAGTGCTAACCACTGAGCCACTGTGCTGCCCTATATCTAGTACAGTGCTAACCACTGAGCCACCGTGCTGTCCTATATGTACTAACCACTGAGCCACCGTACTGTCCTATCTATAGTACAATGCAAACCAACGAGCCACCGTGCTGCCCTATATCTAGCACAGTGCTAACCACTGAGCCACGTGCTGCTCTATAAATAGAGCAGTGCTAACTACTGAGCCATTCTGCTGTCCAGGTTTTTCCTGACACCGTCCTGACAGTTCTCAGTACTTTGCTTCTAAATGTGGTGCCTACTAGTGAGTGCCCCTTATCCAGTATATAACTAAAAGTGTACATATAGGCTGCACCTACCAGTGTGCCCTATATGGTGTGCCTACCAGAGAGTGTCCCATATGCAGTACTTACTGGCTAGTGCATCTATAGTAGTGTCTAGTACAGGGTGCCTTATATGCAGTATACCAGAGAGTGCCCAGTATACAGTGGCTAACACAGAGTACCCCTTATCCAGTGCTGACAAGAGTGCTGATCCATAGGCAGTGCCTAACAGAGTGTGCTCTCTATATAGTGCCTAATGGAGAGTGACCCAGCGCCACCAGACAATGCCCCAATATGTGGCCCACTACTTCACCTATAAGCAGTGCGTACCAGAAATTGCCTTCATATGTAGCAACATTCAAGAGCTCCGAAAGGCCCAGTGCCAACCCCTCTTGGATCTGTCGTGTTGGCCTAATGGTTGTCATTCCTCTGGAGCGGACTCTTGTGCTCAGAATCCTCTCCTTCAGCCTGTGCACACAATATGTCAGCTGCTCCTTATTACCAGGAGCCGAATCAACAGAATAAAATTGATACGAGAGGCCGACAGAAAGACTTTGGTTACTGAGGATTGTTGGAGGGGACGTACACGGCCCCTGTGCGCAGCGGACGGGACGATGGATGATGGCAGCTCCTCTCCTGCCCGTTACACTAGCGGATTGATGGTGACTTTGGACATTACGCCCCAGCTCGGCCAATGCTCCGCTCATCTATTCCGCTCCCGTCGCAGGACTTCTATGGGTAGCTGCGTCTCCCCCTCCCGCGCTCCTCGGCTGATTTAATGCTCCCGGCCCGGAGATGAATACATTTACTCCCTGTATTTCTAAATCAAAACAGAATGAAAACGACGGCTTTTATCCTACTTTATTCCGGCACCACTTATCTCTGTCACCTCTAGCCTGCCGCTGTCACAAGTGATATTTCTGTATTATCCCCTCCCCCTCCATTACTCCGGGATCGCTTATATGATACCACCACTCGGCACTCCGCCTGCGCCAGGTACTGGAGATTTAACTCTCTCTCCGCAATAACTTCAATATTAATCCAAATTGTTATACTGAGGGCCCCTCTGTGACTCCCCTCTTTATAGCTGGGTCACTAACTCAAGCCGACAACCATTTTCTTAAAAACAGGTTTGGTGTTGTCCCTTCCCCTCTCCCACGTAGGCTTCAGTTATACGGAGCAAAGCCTCAAAGTACTCCGCCACCTTAAATATGAAATGCACCCCCCTGTACAGCAACCAATGCAAAGGCCATTCAGATGAGCCACGCTACTTTCACACTTGCGTTCAGCGCAGTCCGTCACTATGGAGAATAGTGCAGTCCGTTAGCGCACTGCGCTATTCTCCATAGACTTGTATGGATGACGCACTGTAACGCAAGTGTCAGCGTTGCATCCGCTGGACGACGCAGCGCCGTTATTTTGACGCTGCGCCGGGCGGATGGAACGCTGCATGTAATGTTTTTTTGAGCAGCGGAAACCTATATTTTTCACTGCGCATGCTCTTTTTTTTTTTTTTAAATCACAAACTTTATTTTATTTCTCGGTGGCCGAACGTTCAGCTGAGCGCTCGGCCGCTGGCATGTCAGGGCACTCAGCTGAGCGCTCGGCCGCCGGCATGTCAGGGCACTCAGCTGAGCGCTCGGCTGCCGGCATGTCAGGGCACTCAGCTGAGCACTCGGCTGCCGGCATGTCAGGGCACTCAGCTGAGCGCTCGGCCGCCGGCATGTCAGGGCACTCAGCTGATCGCCCGGCCGCCGGCATGTCAGGGCACTCAGCTGATCGCCCGGCCGCCGGCATGTCAGGGCACTCAGCTGATCGCCCGGCCGCCGGCATGTTAGGGCACTCAGCTGAGCGCTCGGCCGCCGGCATGTCAGGGCACTCAGCTGAGCGCTCGGCCCGCCGGCATGTCAGGGCACTCAGCTGAGCGCTCGGCCGCCGGCATGTCAGGGCACTCAGCTGAGCGCTCGGCCGCCGGCATGTCAGGGCACTCAGCTGAGCGCTCGGCCGCCGGCATGTCAGGGCCCTCAGCTAATCGCCCGGCTGCCAGCATGTCAGGGCACTCAGCTGAGCACTCGGCTGCCGGCATGTTATAGCGCTCAGCTGAGCGCTCGGCCGCCGGCATGTGAGAGCGCTCGGCCGCCGGCTATTAAGAGCGATCAGCTGATCGTTCACAATAGTCGGCTGCCGGTACTGTAAAGAAGAAAAAAAATAAATAAATAAATAACGCTTTCCGTTATTTTGTACGATCCGTAGCATTGCGTTGTGCCACTATATACAACGCATCCGTTGCATCCGTCACACAACGCAATGCTACGGAAGCCGTCCAACGCAAGTGTGAAACTAGCCTAACTCAGGTCTGACAACCACATTTCTAGAAATAGGCACAAAGCGGTTGTCAGTTCCCCTCCCCCACATAGTTTAGTGCTGCTAATCATGGTGATCTTGGTCCTGAGGTCTTCAACCATCAGTCAAAATCACCACTATAAGGCAGAACACTATTCTCCTTAAGGAGACTTTGCAAGCCAGTCTGGCTGCCAGTAAGGGGACTTATAGCTACAATGCCCCTCTGGGAAATATTCAAATTGTCTCTCCAGGAAAGGAGACAAACTCTAGCGCAGCGCCACCTATTGGAACAAGCGATCCTAAAAGTTAAATGTGGATTTTTAACAATCCTTTACATATGACATAGGATTTATGCCAGATCAGAATCCCAATTTGCAGACACGACTGGCTTGCAAAGTCTCCTTAAGGAGGATAGGGTTCCCCCACTTCTCATGAGCCGGATCAGACACCCCATACTTTGCACTGACGAGGGGCAAGCACCCCGAAACACCGTGTCTGCAAATTGGGATTCTGATCTGGCATTAATCCTAAGGGGCACTTTGCACACTACGACATCGCAGCTGCGATGTCGATGGGGTCAAATCGAAAGTGACGCGCATCCGGCGTCGCAGTCGATATCGTAGTGTATAAATCCTTTTTGATACGATTAATGAGCGCAAAAGCGTCGTTATTGTATCATCGGTGTAGCGTCGGTCATTTCCATTAATTGGGAAATATCGATGTTACAATGTTGTTCTTCGTTCCTGCGGCAGCACACATCGCTGTGTATGAAGCCGGCTATGCGGAAGGAAGGAGGTGGGCGGGATGTTTACGTCCCGCACATCTCCGCCCCTCCGCTTCTATTGGCCGCCTGCCGTGTGACGTCGCTATGACGCCGCACGACCCGCTCCCTTAATAAGGAGGCGGGTTGCCGGCCAGAGCGACGTCGAAGGGAAGGTGAGTGCATGTGAGGCTGGCGTAGCGATAATGTTCGCTACGGCAGCTATCACCATGATATCGCAGCTGCGACGGGGGCAGGGACTATAGCACACGGCATTGCAGCATCGGCTTGCGATGTCGTAGTGTGCAAAGTACCCCTAAGTCTTATGCAAAGGATTGTTAAAAATCCACTTTGACTTTTAGGATTGCTACTTCCAATAGGTGGCGCTGCGCTAGAGTTTGTGTCCTTTCCTGGAGAGACAATTTCACTATAAGGCAGAGCTCCTACAAGAGCCCAGTGCTTCCCAATGGTGTTTTGTGCAATTGGTTGGGTTGTCAGTACCAAGACCCCCACTGGTCACCAGCAATTGACAGTTACCCTCTAATAGAACTGAACCTAAAAAGATCTATGAACACTTTTTAAAATAAATGAAACCAATGGATCCCTACTGCACTGTGATCCCTCCGATGCCTCTCGGAGACCCCCCACTTGGAGATCTCAGGCCATGCTGGGAGATAGTTCTATACAACGGGAGGTGGTGAGCTCTCCATTAATGGAAATCTTCAAGCGGAATCTGGATAAACATATATCTGGGATAATTTAGGAAAACCTGCAGTTGCAGGGGGTTGGACCTGATGGCCCTTGAGGTCCCTTCCAACTCCACCATTCTATGATTCTATGTGCATCAGCTTCTAGTGGACCATCAACAGCGCCACAGATCGAAAAAGAATGGACCACATGGTTACATTGTATCAAGTGCGGCCCTAGGAATAATTGTGGGGATGGAGTATCGGCACAACTATGTGGAGTCATCGATGACCCTCATGGTCAAAAAATAGCAGCATGCTGTGATTGGCAAGGTGTCTCACATCACGTGCACCCATACAAGTCTATGGTGAGTGTGAAACATCGGACTGCTCCCGATGACATGCAGAGACAGGTAATTGTCACGGGTGTGTTATGGTTGACAAACCCTGTGGTGTCCGGCTGCAGAAGGTCGCAGTGTTCGGCTGCACAAACTCCTCCTTGATATTCAATTATTTATTCCTTAGTGTGAATGGAGTTCTATGTATCTTCCCTCTTAGGGTTAACTCTTTACCTTCTGGACCTTGCAAATATCTTAGCAGTTCAGAAGCAAATCCTTATCCCCACTTCCTGTGTTTACATATCTGCATTTCCCCTTGGTTTGTTGCCGGTGATAGAGTTTACTCCTATGCTGTCCAGACTGCAAGCAGTCAGCTTGAAGTCTCGTGTCGTAACACGTATGATGCTGTTATCCTCCCCAAATCATCTTGCGTATAAGTTGACCATTTGCATTCCCCTTTTTGTTTTCCCTGTCTGTTCTTTAGGTCTTAGTGGGATTGACTAGCGCTCATCCCATCCAGTTACTACCTACGGCCTATTTCAGGGTCAGCCAGGGCCTAGGTATCCTGATCGGCGCATAGGTGCAGAACCTGTCTAGGGACATCAGGGAAGCCAGGGGCCAAGGGTAGGTTTTAACAGGAGTCACCATCTTCCGCCTTAACTAGAGACAGGGTTTCCCTCTCCCCCTCCCTTTCGCCATTGGTCTGGTATTCAGCTATACCAAGCGTGACAACAATGGAGAAGATGGAGACATTAATTTTTCTATTTTCTCCGCACCTGTCATTTGATTCTCAAATGTAATAGACTCAGAGCACAATAATGACATTCAGCATACACTCATAAAAGAGTTTGTGTTGAGTGTCATTAGCTTATCACATCGGATTCTATACCTTTGTCTGACTCCGGCCAAAGTAAAACAAGTGACATCCGTTTGGTGTTCCATATGTCATGCAAGTGTGCGATTTATTTTTTGCCATAAAGTGATCTCGTATCACGCGATCGTCATCCTCCGGGTTGCATCTTCTTTTGGTCACATCTCGACTACTCTTAAGTATCATCACGATTAGTGATGGTGGCTGCTAAAATATTCGAGTTCGGATTATTCGTCTGGAATATTTCGTACTATTCGTGTATTCATCATGGGTAACGACTCTAATGGAAGTCAATGGGAAACTCCCAGAATGTCTGATGGGGCTGTAAAAATGCTGAGAGGAATGGAAAAGTGCTGAAATTTAATGGGTACAGCATGGAGAAGATGCCTGGATGCATCTCTGAAACATAGGTAGCTTCTGGGAATAATGTTATCAGAGTATTATGTGGCGCCCTGGAAAAGCCAGGACGTCACAGGTACTACACCAACACACCCCACACCCCGGCTAGGCACACCGAAGCCAAACACAAATCCTTGTTGCCTTCCTCCAGGGGCTGATGTCCACACCAGGGGGTGGGCCAGGCAGTTGGTCCCGCCCACCGAGGAGTTCACAGTCCTGGAGGCGGGAAAAGGAGTCAGATTAGCTTTGAGTTAGAGAAAGTGGAGTGGTAGAGGAGCAGCCTGACAGTGTCCGGGTGTGTGGCCTGGGCACATACAGCAAGGTTGGCAGACGGTGGTGACCGTCTGCAGGAGAGGCTGATTGGAGTGAACCGTAAGGACCGGGGACGGGCGGTGGCCCGCTGGTACCGGATCGGGGAGTGAAGAGAAGCCAGCACCATTCGGCAGGGCCTACGGACCCCGACCAGGCTAGGAGTCGCCGTAAAACCGGTCAAATCCGTTAGCGAAGGGAACCTCCGGGGTTTCCCAGCAGTCAAGACCCGATTGAAGGCAACAGCTCACATCGTAAAGGGAAACACAGTCACCGCCAAGGCTACAGTTCCCAGAGCCAGAGCCTGCGGGCAAAAGGGGCTCCTTCAGCATCCATCCAAGCTGGGGAGCGGGTTACCGGTGGGAAGCCATTGGAACCGTAAACACAACACAGGTGCAGGGAAAGGCAGTCACCATCAACCTACCGGGAGGAGAACAACCGCAGCCGTCTGTGGGACCCGTCCATCCAGCCGTTTGTTTGACCAGAGACTCCGTGTGAATTACTGGCTGAGTGAGTACCACCGTGCCGTGCGGCACAGCGCTGCCCCCGCGACCCTGCACCTCACCAGGCCCCGTAACCAGCCTGCCATCCCTAACCCTCACCGGGGCCCCGGGACAACCAACCCCCCTACCCACAGAGGGGAGAACCAACATCCAAGCTGCTCCCTGTCATCGCTCCCGGGATCCCCGTCCAGAGCAGCGGTGGTGTCACAACTTCACCCCAACCGTGGGTGGCGTCACGGACAATATCCCCAAACTACACACCACCCCCCTTTCACTCACGGGCGAGGAACGCCGCTCGAGTCCCCGGGATCCGGCCCACCGCTCAAGCCACCACCGAGCAGCAGCAGCAGTAGCCGGACCCGAGCAGTGGGTGAGCGCAGCGCCCCCCTCCTCCGCCCGAGACAATTACGCCGCTTTAAAGTGCGATCCCAAGCCTATTTGTGATAACCAGAGCAGGTAAAGTAGACAGCTGAGGGCAGCAGATCCCAGCTGTGTGCTTTATCTTGGCAGGTTATCAAAAATAGAGCCTCCCCAACGCGTGTTTTTAAATTACAGTAATTAAATAAATGGAAAAAAAAATAAGTATACTTCTGCCCATTTTTTTTATAACTAGCGCAGATAAACCAGACAGCTGGGAGCTGGTATTCCCAGACTGGGAAGGTCCATGCTTATTGCATATTCCCCAGCCTAAAAATAGCAGCCCGCAGCCGCCCCACAATTGGCACATCCTTTAGATGCACCAATTGTGGCACTTTTCCCGACTCATCGCGATCGTCCTGGTGTGGTGGCAAATGGGTTAATATATGGGGTTGATGTCCACTGTGATTTGTCCAAAATTACAGCTGCCATCAAGCCCTTGGTTGGTAATCAACCCTGTAAGTAAAAACAAAAAAAACTCACAAACACGCAACTTTTCCTTATCTAATATATAAAGCTGAATGTGTGTGTGTGTGTGTGTGTGTGTGTGCGTGTGTGCGTGTGTGTGTGTGTGTGTGTGTGTGTGTGTGTATATGTATGTCCGGGATTGGCATCCACACCGTCGCAGCTACAGCCACAAAATTTTGCACACTCACACTTCTGGATCCCGAGAGCGTCATAGGCTACACTTTGAGGGGAAATTTTAACCCCGCTCTTTACAGTTATTCAACAAAAAACCTGCCTCCATTAAAGCGAATGGAGCTGGGAGCCACAGTGCAGCCAGAACTTCAGAAGAATGCGCGGCCACGCCCTTATATGGAATGTTGGCGTGTCACAATGCAGCCAGAGAAAGAGACAGACACAGAGCCACGCCCTTATATGGAATGTTGGCGTGTCACAATGCAGCCAGGGAAAGAGACAGACACAGACAGGGAAAGAGGCAGAGACAGACAGGGTAAGAAACAGACATAGACAGGGTAAGAGACAGACACAAAGAGACAGACACAGACAAAGAAACAGACTGACAGGGAAAGAGACAGACAGGGAAAGAGAGGGAAAGAGACAGACAGGGAAAGAGACAGACAGGGAAAGTGACAGAGATAGATAAACAGACAGGGAAAGAGATAGATAGACAGACAGGGAAAGAGATTGAGACAGACGGAGAAAGAGACAGTCAGGGAAAGAGACAGACAAAGAGAGAGAGAGACAGAGAGATATATACAGAGGGGGAGACAGACAGAGAATGGGAGAGAAACAGAGAGACAGTTACTATCCCGGGCAGCGCCGGGTGCTATGTTGTGAGGCGAAATTTTAACCCCGCGCGTTCCAATTTACCACTCAATTTTGCCCCTATCTACATAATGGGGAAAAAGTGAAACGAAAAGTGTTGGGGGCAAATTGACAGCTGCCAGATGTGAACAAGGGGGACTTAAAGAATGAGAGCGATGGCGCCAAAGAGTATATACCGTACAGTTGCTAAGGTGGTGCCCCGACATGGGATAATCACCACACTCGGGGATATGAACACACACACAAAATGCGCCACACACTATCACGTACTTGAACACATATACCACCCTCAGCACACATCTCACCACACATACACCAACCTCACCACATAATCACCCTAAACACACACAAGTCTGGTATTATCCTTCAAAAATAAAAATCTGATTAATAAGCAGCCAAACTACAAGAACAACAAATGTACCACATAGGAAATACGGCAGCTGTCAGTCACATGACCTGTCTATATGTGTATGTGTGAGCTAATATATACTGTCAGGGGGGAGGGCTTTCTGTTGCCTGGAGATTTATCAGGCTGCCAATAGCAACCAATCACAGCTTAGCTTCTATTTTGCTACAGTTAATTAATCTGAGCTCTGATTGGTTAATATAGGCAACAATTTAATAATTACATTTCTATCTGTTTTGTGGTTTTTGTGTGCAGAATATATTTTTGTTAATACATTCTATTTTGTTAACAGCAGTTATTAACCCGGGCGAAGCCGGGTAGTACAGCTAGTTGTAAATAAAGAAAACAACACACCCTCTTTCACCAATTTATTAACCCCCAAAACACCCCAGCAGGTCCAACATAATCCACATGACATGACATCCCACGACAATCCTGGCTCTGCTTCATACAGAGGCCACGGTGAGTGGTGACATTAGAACACGTGACCACTCACTGCAGCCTCTGGGACACACTGAGAGCAGCATGGGAGCTGCTGGAAGTGATCTCAGGTGAACTTAGTGCAAGACTGTCTGACTGTGTGTCATGGTGGTAATGCAGTCTGACACTGAGTTCACCTAAGGTTACAGCTGACGGCTCACACAGAGGGTACCGTGAGCACCACCATAAGTGACCTCAGGTGAACTCAGTGCCATACTCTCGGACTGTGTAACACGTCGACTGTGCAGTCCTAAAATCTGGTAGCTGTGAAGCCCAGAAACCTTAAAGGAGCCTTTAAGGTAGACTTTAAAGTTACTGGAGTTCCCAGTTGTTGGGACACCTGGACGATTTGACCTCTGGTAAGAGTTCAAAGCTTCTAGATGTCCCAGCAGCTGGGAACTCTCCCTTAAAGGCTCCTGTATCTCTATATACAGGGGAGCCCCTAATAGTGATAATTGCAGACAGAATCGTATTATATATGTCTGCATACAAGGAGCTCCCCCTAGTGGTGGCTGCAGACAGAATCTTATCCTGTACCTCTGTATACAGGGAGATTCCCCTAGTGGTGGCTGCAGACAGAATCTTATCATATATCTCTGTATACAGGGAGCTCCCCCTAGTGGTGGCTGCAGACAGAATCTTATCATGTATCACTGTATACAGGGAGCTCCCCTTAGTGGTGGCTGCAGACAGAATCTTATTATGTATCTCTGTATACAGGGAGCTCCCCCTAGTGGTGGCTGCAGACAGAATATTATATATCTCTGTGTACATGCAGCTTCTCCTAGTGGTGGCTGCAGACAGAATCTTATCATGTATCTCGGTATACAAGGAGATCCCCTTATTGGTGGCTTCAGACAGAATCTTATCATGTATCCTTGTATACAGGGATCTCCCTCTAGTGTTGGCTGCAGACAGAATCTTATCATGTATCTCTGTATACAGGGAGCTCCCCCTAGTGGTGGCTGCAGACAGAATCTTATCATGTATCTCTGTATACAGGGAGCTCCCCCTAGCGGTGGCTGCAGACAGAATCTTATCATGTATCTCTGTATACAGGGAGCTCCCTCTAGTGGTGGCTGCAGACATAATCTTATCATGCATCTCTGTATACAGGGAGCTCCCCCTAGTGGTGGCTGCAGACAGAATCTTATCATGTATCTCTGTATACAGGGATCCCCCCTACTGGTGGCTGCAGACAGAATCTTATCATGTATCTCTGTATACAGGGAGCTCCCCCTAGTGGTGACTGCAGACAGAATCTTATCATGTATCTCTGTATACAGGGAGCTCCCCCTAGTGGTGGATGCAGACAGAATCTTATCATGTATCTCTGTATACAGGGAGCTCCCCCTAGTGGTGGCTGCAGACAGAATCTTATCATGTATCTCTGTATACAGGGAGCTCCCTCTAGTGGTGGCTGCAAACAGAACCTTATCATGTATCTCTGTATACAGGGAGCTCCCTCTAGTGGTGGCTGCACACAGAATCTTATCATGTATCTCTGTATACAGGGATCCCCCCTAGTGGTGGCTCCTGGTGGCACAATTTTATCACATAACGCTGTGTGTATGCTGAGGGTTTGAAGCTTTGTATCAGACAAACAATATAAAATTGTGTACATGATATATATTCAATCTTAAGGAGTTGTTGGTTCTAATCCTCTTAGGACACATTGATACACTTTGAACCAGCAGAAATCTTGTGATGTTGCTTTATTGTATTTTTTTGACTCCTAAATTGGCGAATCGATTTTCTACTTCCTAATTGACAGATGAGGAAATCGCTAATGAGCTGTAAGTGATGTATAATGATAGGCGCGGGGCGGGCGCTCAGTGGAAAAGTGTTTTTGACTTATGAAGTTTTTTCTCTCTTACAGATATGGTGCTGACAAAGCGCAACGTTATCACCCAGAAGACGAGCGCTGATGATTTACTGTCAGATCGAAGCCGATGACAGAACCCGCCTTTAAATTTTAATTAATCCCATTTAGCATTTAAGCGTCCTATATAACTCGCGTCTGCGGTTTCGTTCCTGGATGGTGTTTATTAGAGGATAATTGGCTGCTGTGCCAGGCTGGCCGTCAGCCCAGATGAAGAAGCTTTATATGTTTTGGTAGATGCAAAAAAAAGCTTCAGATTAATTACAACAAAGGGAGATGTTCCGTCTCAATATAAGGTGAGCAATCTTAGGTGGAATTAACCCCCTGTGTGCTGGAAGCTATGGCAACAAATGCCATTGGCTGTGATGACTCCATCATTAATGTCACATTCTTTTATTTTTCTAATTTTGCAGTTTGGTTTGTTCTTAAAGGGGGAAGTTTGGGTTTAAAAACACAATTTTTAAAGAAATAAGACTTTCAGAACATCTAGGACAATCCTAGAAAATTGTGAGACCTCCTGGACTCTTGGAGAAGTTAGCAAATCTCAAGGTGCTACCCCCTAAAATTTTCAAAAGTCAGAGATTTCCAAAGGTTTCTAGTGCCCCGGTATCACAAATGGACTTAGGGAAAAGTCCTGTGGGAGGCAAAACTCACACCAACAAGGGTAATACTACGACAAACAAGGGGTACACCGGTGACGCTTCAACAACGGAGGGTCCTAGGACTAGGGAGGGGGGAGATGGACACCTCCTCCACTTACTGCCGCTATACCCTACACTCCTAGCCAGTCCCCATACAGGTTCCTCACCTGTCACCAAGCAGGAATCTGAAGCCCTGAGAGACCCTACAATAGTCCCTGGCTAGTGAGTGGGCAGGTAAGGGATGCTAGCCCCATCGCTGCACTGAAAAAAAACACACCAGTGAAGGAAAGGGGAAACAAATCGATAAACAGCTGCAGTCAACAACAAGGCTATTTCAGGAGAGGGTTGCAGAAGCTCCTTCCATCTCCTGGCCCAGCATCCAAATGGCAAAGAGAATAACTCGCACCCTCTGATATGTGAACCAAGAAACGTAAAATCAGTTGGCAATCGGTATGGACGGCGTGGCCTCTAGAAGTGGCATAGTTACGGTCAAAAAATTCTGGGCCAAAAAGCCATCCCCTACATACCAGCCACCTAAAGTTATCCAAGAGGGTTCTTTTTCTCCAAGGACCCTCCGAGTGGTTATCTCTTCTTCTGGAGGTGCAGGTATTTCCAATTTTTCTATGAAGAATTTGGAAACTTTATCCAGGTTACCCCATGGGTCACAGCCGATCCCTGGTGGTCCCAAAAGACTGTAATCAGCTAAACTTTGGGGGATGCCTTTAACAGAAACTGATCAGGACGACAGTTCTAGGAAAAAAAAACATCTACTGGGATGATCTTCAAGGGAAGGGGGTACATACTTATTATATCTCAGTCATCTGCACCATTGTAGTCCCATATAAATATTATACAATTTCAGGTATATCCATCCAGTAAAACACTTATAAAATTCAATATATCGCGAGTTGCAAAATCCAACGTCCCTCCATTTCTTCAGATGAGCATCAAGGTGCACATCATGCGGGATCATGTATCATCATCATCTTATGTCCATTATTACAGGCGACGTGAAATAGGCGAAGTAAACACGGATGTTTCTTACAATGTATGTGTCACAGTGATTCACCACCGGATGAAGCTGTCAGTAATCGCGGGTTGCTGTCAATTATTAGCAATTTCCATCTTACACCGGATGTGCGGCAAAATAATGCAGAAAGACAGAAGTCCAAAAAAGACAAAAATATTACAAAATAATGTTATCTACAAGCTTTCAAGGCATCGAAGGTTGTAAATTTTATATTACTGTTTAGCAAATAAAAGTATCACTGCTGGAATACTTTTCTTCTATTGTACAATATCACATCATCTTTACAAAGGAAAAATCTATTTCTCACTATCTAATATATAAAGCTGAATGTGTGTGTGTGTATGTGTGTGTGTGTGTATGTGTGTGTGTATGTGTGTGTGTGTGTGTGTGTGTGTGTGTGTATGTGTGTGTGTGTGTGTGTGTATGTGTGTGTGTATGTGTGTGTGTGTGTGTATGTGTGTGTGTGTGTATGTCCGGGATTGGCATCCGCACCGTCGCAGCTACAGCCACAACATTTTGCACACTCACACGTCTGGACCCCGAGAGCGTCATAGGCTATGTTTTGAGGGAAAATTTTAACCCCGCGCTTTACAGTTATTCGCCTCCATTAAAGCGAATGGAGCTCGGAGCCACAGTGCAGCCAGAACTTCAGAAGAATGCGCAGCCACGCCCTTATATGGAATGTTGGCGTGTCACAATGCAGCCAGGGAAAGAGACAGACACAGACAGGGAAAGAGGCAGTCACAGACAGGGTAAGAAACAGACATAGACAAGGTAAGAGACAGACACAAAGAGATAGACACAGACAAAGATACAGACTGACAGGGAAAGAGACTGACAGGGAAAGACAGGGAAAGTGACAGACAGGGAAAGTGACAGAGTAAGATAGACAGGGAAAGTGATAGAGATAGATAGACAGGGAAAGTGACAGAGATAGACAGACTGGGAAAGAGATTGAGACAGATGGAGAAAGAGACAGACAGGGAAAGAGACAGACAGACAAAGAGATAGAGAGAGACAGAGAGATATATACAGAGGGGGAGACAGACAGAGAATGGGAGAGAAACAGAGAGACAGTTACTATCCTGGGCAGCGCCGGGTGCTATGTTGTGAGGCGAAATTTTAACCCCGCGCGTTCCACTTTACCAATCAATTTTGACCCTGTCTACATAATGGGGGAAAAAGTGAAACGAAAAGTGTTGGGGGCAAATTGACAGCTGCCAGATGTGAACAAGGGGCACTTAAAGAATTAGAGCGATGGCGCTAAAGAGTATATACCGTACAGTTGCTAAGGTGGTGCCCCGACATGGGATACTCACCACACTCGGGGATATGAACACATGCACAAAATGCGCCACACACTACCACGTGCTTGAACACATATACCACCCTCAGCACACATCTCACCACACATACACCAACCTCACCACATAATCACCCTAAACACACACAAGTCTGGTATTATCCTTCAAAAATAAAAATCTGATTAATAAGCAGCCAAACTACAAGAACAACAAATGTACCACATAGGAAATCCGGCAGCTGTCAGTCACATGACCTGTCTATATGTGTATGTGTGAGCTAATATATACTGTCAGGGGGGAGGGCTTTCTGTTGCCTGGAGATTTATCAGGCTACCAATAGCAACCAATCACAGCTTAGATTCTATTTTGCTACAGTTAATCTGAGCTCTGATTGGTTAATATAGGCAACAATTTAATAATTACATGTCTATCTATTTGTTTTGTGGTTTTTGTGTGCAGAATACATTTTTGTTAATACATTCTATTTTGTTAACAGCAGTTATTAACCCGGGCGAAGCCGGGTAGTACAGCTAGTTTAATATAAATATAGTTTAAAGGGAACCTGT
The DNA here is from genome assembly GCF_048569485.1 of Anomaloglossus baeobatrachus. Classification (NCBI taxonomy): domain Eukaryota; kingdom Metazoa; phylum Chordata; class Amphibia; order Anura; family Aromobatidae; genus Anomaloglossus; species Anomaloglossus baeobatrachus. Next base: position 50,472,091 of record NC_134360.1, on the reverse strand, counting down.
CATTAGATCCAAACTACAGCAGCATAAATCAGTGATTTTATTGTAAAATACAGCTATGTTTTACAGTTCAGGTTCGCTCATCTCTAGTGCGGAACAGTGTTGCTGTGAATCCAGCTCTGTGACTAAACACTTATTAGAAGGCATCATCATCGAAAACATTATACAGCAGTACTGTGCAGTGTAGCAGTGAATCCAGCTCTGTAATTAAACACTTGTTAGAAAGCATCGTCATCGAAGACATTATACTGCAGCACTGTGCAGTGTAGCAGTGAATCCAGCCATGTTATAAAACACTTATTGGAAAGCACCATCATCAAAGACATTATGCAGCAGTACTGTGCAGTGTATCTGTGAATTCAGCTCTGTGATAAGATAAAATACTTATTAGAAAGCATAATCATCGAAGACATTATACAGATGTACGGTGCAGTGTCAGGCTGCGGCTGCAAAAGCAAAGAAAATTAGGTTGTATGAAAAAACTTCACATGAGACCACAACTGACTAAATAGTTTTGATGTTGTATTCTCCACCACATAGCGACATTGCACTTGGATTATTAAGGTCTTTTTTCATCCCATGGCTCTACCTCTATCGTGTCTATAATCCTGATAAGCCAGCGCCTGCACCTTCCAGGTGAGCAGATGGTCCAACCCTTAGTGGGTCAAAGATTCAGGAGCTGCGGAGAAGCCAGACTGTATGAATTGAGCCTAATTATAAGATCAGAACAAAGATGAATTATCGGAATGTTAAGGCCCCGTCAAACGCAATGACATATTAACGATATATCGCCGGGGTCACGGATTCCGTGACGCATATCCGGCATCGTTAGCGACATTGTTGCGTGTGACACCAACGAGCGACCGTTAACGATGGAAAATACCAAATCGTCCATCGTTGACACGTCGTTCATTTTCAAAAAATCGTTGATTGTTGAGGATGCAGGTTGTTCGTCATTCCCGAGGCAGCACACATAGCTACGTGTGACACCTGCGGCCGCCGGCAATGAGGAAGGAAGGAGGTGGGCGGGATGTTACGGCCGCTCATCTCCGCCCCTCTGCTTCTATTGGGCGGCCGCTTAGTGACGCCGTTGTGACACCGCACGAACTGCCCCCTTAGAAAGGAGGCGGTTCGCCAGCCACAGCGAAGTCGCTAGGCAGGTAAGTCCCGTGTGACGGCTCTGAACGATATGGTGCACCACGGGCAGCGATTTGCCCGTGACGCACAAACGACGGGGACGGGTGCGATCGGCAGCGACATCGATAGTGATGTCGCTGCGTGTAAAGTGGCCTTAATTGTAAGATCTGAACAAAGATGTTGAATTATCGGGTTGTTACTCTTCAACTTGCAACATTGTATCTGCGGTAAACAGAACTGGTAGATACAAATGGCCGTCACCCTGGCAGGTAGGAGTCCGGCCCAAACTCCAGTAGAGATTTTACTGACGCTTCATTCCTATTTCCAGTAATGATCCATACAGCAAGACAAGCTGCGTTCCTGCCAATGTCAGTAATAAAAGCCATGTATGCAGCGGCGGGGTTCACACAGTTCCTCCTCCCTGCAGCAGAGGATACTTGAAGGATTGTTTATTATAGTAATAAAGAACAGGCTTGCATTGCGATAAATCACCCTGACAGACCGAGGAGGTGAGCGAGGACTTATCAGGAGTTTCATGATGTCTGCCTCCTCTACGTGCTGAGAAAGTAGCCGCATCTCCGATCTGTCAGCGTACGTGCCCACGATGAGTGTTATTTGCGGTTTTGACACTGGGTGGATGGGGTTAATAGAAATCTCATGGCCACACTGCTTCTTTTTTACTGACCTGCAGTGCATTTTTCCAATCCGCAATTTCTCTTACGGGAACGCAGAGTTTTCTGTGCAGAATTTCCCCATAGATGTTAAAAAAACGCGCATACGATTTAGTGCATATCCACAGCGGAAACGCATCAAAAATGTATATAATCCGCACCTAAGAATGTCAATAGCAGGATGGTTTATAAAAAAGGCAGCTTTATTTATAGTATAACGCATCAAACAGGTAGAAAACATGCAAAGCCAAAAACGCGCTAAAAAATGGAGCGTCGGATGTGCACACAAAAATGCAATGGGGGTGCAGAAAATCTGCTGAGTCAAAAATGCAAGAAACATGGTGGGATGGTGGCAACTAGGGTAATGAGGCAGGAGGGGCTGACACGTGCCATCACACTATCATTTGGAGGACTTTTTTAAATTAGCCATGTTGGTAGCCTGTGGCCGCACCCAGCTGTCACGGTTGTCTCCCTGCTGTTTTGAGACTAGTGACAGCCTTAGGACTGGAGCCTCCCATCTCCATCTTGACTCCTAATTTAAATGAGGTTTCCTTTCCTTTGGCATCTCATGAGTTAATTTCACTTTTGTTGCCAGCATATCTGGGCAGGGTAGGTCAGCTATTGCTGCTTTGGGGCCACGCCCATTTAGGTTAAATACTGGAGCCTTCCAAGCAGTCCGTGCTGCTGTTAGAATCATTTCTACTCTGGCCAACCTGGTGGAAGGAACTGCTGAGGTTTTGTCCTGTGCCCATCCACTAGCTACTTTAAAATCCGTTTTCTACGGTGAAGTTTGGTGTTTTATATCCTTCTATTTATTCCCCCCATCTTTCCTTTCCCTCCATATTTATTAGTGTAGTTGCGAGTCTAATGTACTCGTCGGCCTACTCACCAGACAGGGTGACTTTATGGCCAGCTGAGCGACCTAGGTTGAAAGAACCTGTATATGGACGCTAGGGAGCTCAGGAGTCAGCTTGAGGTGAGTTCAGGAGTGGCAGGGACCTCCGTTGTATCGTGACCCCGATGTGTTCCCCTTTTTGTAGTGTTTTTTTAGCAGTGCGTCAGACACCAGTTGGTCTGATCGCGTGTGTTATGCGTTATATACGGACATCTCCAACTTTGTGCGTGACACCAGCCCTGTCATGATCCGGTCTCTATTTTCCGGCGTCTTTGGATTCTCTTCTGATTACTAGGTCAGGTGGGACGCCATTGTTGCACATCTAATGCCATACTGGGACTATTAGTGACGTCAGCAGACAGAAGGAAGCTCTTGTCTGGTGGCCATGGACTACTTCTGGATCAGGGTCTTTTGTTGTGATCCATTTTGTTCAATTTTATTGGCCACAATTCGATACTTAGATTCTCTCCAATGCAGCTCCACTATCAATTATATAGGAGCAACTGTACCATCCACCGCTCCAGTCATGTCTCCTGCCACCACCCTCGGGTGGGATGACCTCAACACTCAGTGGCTAGTATTGGCCCACCAGTCTGTATTGACTCCATGTCCCATCACCACTGGTCTCGGTTGTACTCCAAATAACTCAGCAGCCACTAGATCCGTTCCCCCCTTCCCATAGGTCCCTAAAGCAGCATGGCGCCTCTTCTCACTGACAGCTACTCCAGACCAGACGTCTAATTTTGGCTCTTCTAGCCTCTTCATGCTCATTATTCTGCTCTGCTCTATAAGTGAAATCTTCAGCGGTCGCCGGGTTGTATAATTGGCCCAATCACTGGCTGCCACTGTAATAAAATGATCTAATGAGAATGATGATGATAATTAAACAAGATTGGAGTTTTTACAGATAGGAGAGGATTTCGGGAGCAATAGTCACATTAACCCTGTAGGGGTAGGTCGGTCAAAGTGTGATAACATTTAGTGTAAAAACATATGGACATATCACTGACCCCATCAACTTCTATGGGGAGAATATGGCAGGACAATAGTCATTTTTATTAACTCCTTATCTGAGAGTGGTGTTACAATAAGTGGTAGCACCCCTAATATAAGCAGGACAATGACACAGACCCCCACCATTAACTATAGGCAGGAACAACAGCTCCTTCTCCCTCTCAGCGCAGTCACCTCTGCACATGTCAATGAGCAGGCTCAATCACATAGAAGACAATCAGTAATTTTCTGACTTAGTTTTTGTGTCACATGGTGTTTAGCTCTAAACTTGCCGAGTGGAATGGCGGCATCAGACACTGTTCAGACCACAGACTCTGACAATTATCACTATACTTTCTCTGGTGCTTCTGAATTGCACAGGCAGGCTCAGGTGTCGTCCAGCTGTGTGCTCATTAGTCATTGGACTAGCAGGAGTTATTTTTGTGAGCCTCCTGGTTACCTTTTGGATCACATGTTACAGGAGACCTATTACATCTATTCCCCACCTTTTTAAGATGGAGGATTAGATCTTCCTATGCCAACTATAGCTTTCTGCTAAACCGGTCCGTGTGCTGGACTAGCAGGAGTTAATTTCTACTTGCCTACTGGTTGCCTTTTGAATCACATGTTGCAGGAGACCTATCACATCTACTCCCCGCCTTTTTAAGATGGAGGATTTTGACTTCCTATGCCGTCTGTAGCTTTCTGTTAAACCAATCTGTGTGCTGGACTAGCAGGAGTTAATTTCTGCTAGCCTACTGTTACCTTTTGGATCACATATTGTAGAAGTCCTATCACAGCTACTCCCCGTATTTTTAAGATGGAGGATTTAGTCTTCCTATGCCGATTATGGTTTTCTGCTAAACCAGACCATGTGCTAGACTAGCAGGAGGTCATTTCTGCTAGCCTACTGTTACCTTTTGATTCACATGTTGTGGGATACTTATCACAGCTACCCCCTGCATTTTTAAGATGGAGGATTTTGTCTTCCTATGCCGACTATAGCTTTCTGCTATACCAGTCCGTGTGCTGGACTAGTAGGAGTTAATTTCTGCTAGACTACTGGTTACCTTTATAATCACATGTTGAGGGAGACCTATCACAGCTACTCCCCACCTTTTTAAGATAGAGGATTTTGTCTTCCTATGCCAACTATAGCTTTCTGCTAAATCGGTCTGTGTGCTGTTGCTTGGTGTGCAGTGGAATTTCTCCTGCCATCTGGTTATTTTTTCCCTGCTTTAGTTTTCCTCCTTATCACTGCTTGTCTGATCACTCTGTGTGAGCCTGCTGTGTGATAAAGTTTTGGTTTCCCCTTTGTCTATCACTGCTGTTTACACACTCCTGTCCCACCCACCTCCCCTGGGGTTGGTAGGGTGTGGGTACTAGATCAAGGCTGGTCAAAAGAAGGGGTAAGGCTACTTTCACACATCAGTTTTTTGCCATCAGGTACAATCCGGAAAAAAAAGGATAAAACGGATCCGGTATCGCATCCGGTTTATCCCCATAGACTTGCATTGTAACCGGATTGTACCTGATGGCTTTGCGGTGCATCCGTTTTTTTCCGGATGCGGCAAAATAATTAAATCCGGCGGCCGGATACAACGTATCATGTAACGTTTTTTTGGCCCTTAAAAAAACCGCATTCTGCCGGATCCGGCGCAATGCGGCATTGTATACAATGGGTGTCTATGCATGCCGGATCCGGCGCAATGCGGTTTAAACCGGATGCGGTGACCGCATCCGGTTTGGTAAACAGAGCATGCGCAAATTTTTTTTTTTCATCATGACAAAACTTATAAAAGGATCCAGCACATTCTACACACCTCCTGCCGTTGGTTCCTGACTTCAACTTCTGCTGTCCTCCAGTCCAGTGCTCCAGGGAAGAGGTAATGTCCACAGTACTGTCCACAGATCACTGATGTGAGCTGCGTACATGTACTTAGACATTGTTTTTGCTTTTTTTACAGGTGCAGTGTTGCGGGCAAAGTTTGTTCAAGCCATTTGCAGTGCGAGGCCTGTTATAGAAAAAGATATGTCGTCTTCTGGTAGCCCGCCCTCCTGTTCACAAACTGAGGTATATATTTTTTTTTGGGGTTTTTTTTAAAAAAAAAAAAAAAAAAATTTTTTAAATAAACTACATTTACATAGGTGGCCGAAACATCACAGGAGATGCTGCCAGAAGATGACGGAAGGGGTGGAGAAATACAAGGAGCGGGCGGTCAGAGTGTAAGTTTCATACAGGAATTGTTTACCACAGCACACCAAACACATAAGTAAATAATGGTTTTTTTTTTCCTTCACTAAAGGCTTCAACTTCTAGGGCTCACGATAGAGCTCCCCCAAGACCGTCCCAGGGTCGTCGTCGAGGTGGCGGTGGTCTTAGTGTAAGTTTTTTTTTTTATTTTATTTTTTTTTTTCATATCTGTGTGAATTTAGGTATAATTTTTTTTTTTTTTTAATTTCTTTTTTGTCTCTTTGAACAGGCATCACAGCGTGCTCCCGATTCTGACGGTGAAGAGGCCGGATTTATCAACATCGACCTCCTCATCGATGAAGTTAGAGAGAGGGAGCCGCTGTGGAACATGGCTGACCGCCGCCACGCTGATTCGATCGTAACCCGTCGACTCTGGGACGAGGTATGCCACGCAGCGGTAGAAGGTTGGGGGGAGCTCAATTCTCGTGGCCAGAAGAAACAGCGTAAGTATTCACAGTTCAGTAGGTTATGCTGCAGGATGTAATGTGTTGTATACTAACCACTTTGTGCTTTCCACTTTCAGGTGACAAACTTCAGAAGCGGTGGCGGTCTATCAGGGATCGCTTCAAAAAGGAGTTGAATCAAGAGATGCAGGCCCCGAGTGGATCCGGAGGACGCAGATCGAAGTACCGTTACTTTAGAGCGTTGTCGTTCCTCCGGACAACTATGGTGTGCAGAAGGTAAATATTCCCCACAATATGTACAAAGTATAATATTTTATGTCTGTTTTTTTTTGCCTTTTTTTTTTTATTCAGTGGCACTGTATAGCAATTAAATTAATTATTGTTTTGTTTTTCCTCTTTTTACCAGCACCGTCTGCAGCACTCAGGAGCCTGCATCGAACCCGACAGGAGCGATCCCTGAACAGTCCGCCACTGGTGAACACACGCACAGACCCCACCCATCTGAACCTTCCCTTCCATCGACATCTGTCCCATCCACCTGCGCTGGAGCTTCCCGTGAGACTTCATTACCTGAAGCTGCTGGTGATGAGATAGCTTTTCCCCTACCCCACCCCTCTGACACTGCTGCCCTCAGTAGAACACCTTTGGGTTCTGGGCGTCAGCGTCATAGGGGTCAGGAAAAGAGCTATGTGCCCGAGTTCTTGCATCTAAATGCAGCCTTCCAGAACGCCATTCAATTATTAGCCGAACAAAATCGTTCATCTTTTAGCTTCATAAATGCCAATATGGAAAAAAATACACACGAATTGTGCACGCGTCTGGACAGGTTGCATTTAGATGCAAGTAAATCCCCCAATCATTGTTTTTTTCAAGCTGTACTAGAGCGCATGGAAATGCTATCTCCTGACCAGCAGATGCATGTAATGCAAGCCACACGGCAGGCTCTGGCGCAGGTTTCCTCCCAACCACCTCCACCCACCCCTCCTCCAGCACCTGCCCCCCCTCCAGCCATTGTCCCTACTCCCCCTGCTGCCCAGTACCAGCCTGCTGCCCAGTACCAGCCTGCTGCCCAGTACCAGCCTGCTGACCAGTACCAGCCTGCAGCCCAGTACCAGCCTGCGGCCCAGTACCAGCTCCCAACCACATCTGCCCCTACACTTCCTTCCCACTACCACATCTCGCCTTCCACACCCATCATGACCCCAACTCAAGCCACTAATTCACCCGCCACCTCTTCTGTCTCCCAATCCCTCCACTCCACCCCTCAATCCTTACCAAATCCCATCCCATCTCCTGGTTTCCCTCTTGGTTTCTCAACCACACCTTCACCTTCTGTTACTTCCCCACCACCACCACCAACACCACTTTCCACCCTAAATACTCCAACTGTGCGTGTGTTCCCACCTGTCAGCCCCTCCAGTACTATCTCCACCCCAAGCCCAAGATATACCAATTTATAATTTATTTATGTAATAAAAATAAAAGTTTTTTGTTGAAAAGTATTTATTTGTTCTTGTTTTTTTTGGGGGGTAATATTATTTTGCAAGTTAAGTTAATAATAAAGGTAATAAAAAAACATAACATGTTGTAATTTGACGGTGTAAAAATTACAAATTTTTAAAGCGAGTGAAAGATTAAAATTAACAAGGTTAACAAGATATTTTTTAATTTATTTTTAACTATGTTTATTTGTTATAAAACTAAACAAAAATCTTATACCATTTGATCTTGCCAATCTACTCTACCTTCTGGGGACACAAAATAGTCAGCATATTTGTCACGGATTGTTGAACAGGCAACACTACTCCTAAATCCAGGACTGGTGTAGTCAGTCAAAGAGGTGGATTCCAAACTCTGGTCATCCAAGGACAAAGGTTCCTTTGTTAAAACAAAATTGTGCAGTACCACACATGCTTTCACTATTTCATCAACAGTTTCAATGTTTAAATTAATGGCTGTTAACAACACTCGCCATTTGCTGGTTAGTATCCCAAAGGAGCATTCCACCATTCTTCTGGCTCTGGATAATCTGTAATTATATATTTTTTGTGTTTGCGTCAATCCACGGCTTGCATATGGCTTCAACAGATGTTGGGAGAGTTGAAAGGCTTCGTCGGCCACAAAAACAAAGGGCATTGGGGGCTCACATGTGCCAGGAAGAGGTCTTGCAGGAGGGAAATCAAAAGTATTCCCATAGATTCGCCGCCCCATTGGGGACATTTTAAAGACCTGCGAGTCATTGGATCTCCCATATGCGCCAATGTCCACTGAGATAAATTTGTAGTCCGCATCCGTTATTGCCATTAGGACAATTGAGAAATACTTTTTATAATTGTAGTATTCTGACCCCGAAGCAGCAGGTTTCACAATTCTTATATGTTTGCCGTCTACTGAGCCAAGGCAATTTGGAAACTGACAAATGTTATAGTATTGTTCAGCAATTGCAAGCCATCTGTCCCTGGTGGGCTGGGGGATGAAATCCTCATGGAGGCAATCCCACAAGGCTTGGCAAGTGTCTCTAATGATTCCCGAGATGGTGGAAATTCCTAGTCGAAACTGGTAGTGGAGGGACGAAAGCGACTCTCCAGTTGCAAGGAATCTGTAAAGGAAAGACAATAATTATAAAAAAATAATAGCAAACACATTACAGTTAAAAGTCAATTTACAGGAGGATACAGTTCGAAAAAAAAAAAACTTACCTAAGCGTAACCAGCAAACGCTCCTCGGGTGTTATAGAGAACCGGCTGTAGGTGTCCGTTTTACGGATGTTGTCCGCAACAAGGCCAAGGAGGACGTCAAAATTATTCACTGCCATCCGGACATAGCTTGTGAATTTTTCATGGTTTCCACGGAGCTCCAGGTATAGGGTTGAAAACACCCCACGTGTCAGTCTCTGGGCAGTCAGGGGATGGATCCAAAAGCGTCGATGTCGCTGACGCCTCAGTCGCTGTCGCTCCTTTTCTCTGACGATGATAGCCAAGCGATTTGCCTCAAATATAAAATCTGCAGTGATCTTTGTGTAATTTGCAAGAATAGCATCCATGGTTTCTGCTTGTCTCTGTCTTCATTCTGTAAAATATGCTTCAAAATACTGTATATATACTATATTTTCCCAATAGCCAATCAGAATACGGAACTCGTTAATTGTTTGTTTAGTGTTTAAAAAACGGATCCGTCAAAAAACGGACATAACGGATGCAAAACGGATGTAAACCGGACACACCGGATCCGGTTTTTTCCGGATCCGTTCACAACGGATCCGCTTAAAACCGGATCCGGTGGGTCCGGTTTGATCCGGTTTACACAACAAAACCGGAAACGTTAGATACGGCAAAAAAAAGGACTGTACCTGAATACAGAAAACTGATGTGTGAAAGTAGCCTAAGAAGGTGGCCCAGACATCCTCACCATCAGGCATATCTCTGGGATCAGGGACAGCTAGGTCCCGCTAGCCTGAGGGCCAGTTTAGGAGCTCTGGTCCCCTGTTATCCCCTGCCACCCCATGACATTTTGTTTGTCCATATCTGGAAATGCTGTTGTGGCAGCTGAGAAGCCGCCTCTGTAATAATGTAAAGGAAGAGGTATTTTAAAAAAATGAAAACTGAAATATACTTCTGTGCAGTAATTGGTGAAAGATTTAATACATCCCGTCATAGCTATTTCCATGCACAATGGTCAGCAGTGAAACCCAACACAAAAGATAACGAGCCGGTGCACAATCTCAAACCCCCGGGGCCACAGGTGCCGCTTCCTTCCTGACTTCCCTTTGGGTTGATTTTGCTCATTTCATTGCTTCTTAAGAACTTGTACAATCTTTCTGTATTTCCAAGATAAATATATTCAATTCCTGCAATATAAAAAGTGCACCCACCATGAAGGCATCGGAAAGCCTGTTATTATAAGCCGCGCGGGCTTCTATGGAGCGGTGCGCTATTCACAAAACATTTCTACCTGACTGATTTACTGTTTGTAGTTACAGGGGAAAAAATGGAAAATTACAGACAATTATTACTATACCTAGAAAAGAAGAAGCGCCTGTGTTTGCCATAGCAACCCATCAAACTCTAACTTTAGATATGGCAATCACACAATGTGGCAGCAAATACCCCTTTAATATTCAATGTAACAAAGATTGGAAAGCCTAGTGCAATGCATAATTCTACCACTAGGTGGAGCAAGCCAGTTTCCTCGTGACAGCGCACCGTGTGGTCAAATGTGGTAGTGCAAAAAATCCTTATCAATGGTTTTAATGTATAAAATGGATCACACAAAAATAACTAAGTATAACTGTAGCACCTATGACTTACCGCCCCTGCCGGCTCACGTCCTCCCCTGCAGTCCTCCAGCAATTGTGCGGCTGCCTGCTCCCCCTCAGTACAGGGTTCCCAAGAGTGTACCAGGGCCGGAGGTGCTATTTCCAGGATATGGCTCTCAGTCTATGCAACTGTGTAATTAAGGCACCTTCCCATTAGGGAAGGTGCCTGCACAATGCTTGTAGTCAGTTTTCAGTCTGCTACCTAGTTGTCAGGTCCTGAACTCCTGTCCTGTTATCCCTGTGTCTGTCTCCAGTACCTGCCTCCCCATACCGTGCCCACCATTCCTCTCCATATCCGCCTATCCAGCCTGCATCAGTCATCCCGCCAGTACCTGTGTCTATACCTGGGTCCGTCACCTGTGCCTGCCTTCCCATACTTGTCTGTACCAGGCTGCCTCAGCCAACCCACCTGTACCTGTCTATACCTGGGTCCGTCTCCTGTCCTGGGTGTCAGCTGCCACACTCCCGGTCACTACCCCGGGAGTGGTACTTGACGCCCGCCTCGCGTCAGTGGGCACTTAGTTAAGCCTCTCTCACTAAACGGTAAGCCTGGGTCTCCTCTGTGGTCCAGTGGGTCCACTAATCCCGCTCACTGCCACTACATCGACCCCGAGCTTTACAATAGCAGACGAGGCGCCATCCTGGCTTCTTTTTCCAATTTAGCTCCCAAACTAACATTCTGTTCTGACAAATAGCACGATGCAGACCATATCACCGGGCACTAAAGCTATTCCTCTTCCACTATCATAAACCGCAATACATAAAATGGATCTATAGAAAGAACGGTGATTATATCCAGGTAATGAATAACCGAGGCTCCGGGGATGAGAAGAACTTTATGTAAACTGCGCAGATGAGGACTCAATCAATACGGTATCATTCAGACCCGAGGCTGCGCTGCTTATTTAGGAAGGATTGATCGGTTCTCCTCTAAGTAAATTAGATGAAAAGGTTTTACTCCTGTTCATTGTACCAAAGAAAAAGAACAAAAGGTCTGAGTCTTCGACTGTGGAGCAGTCTGCACCCGGGAGCCCCTTACACCGCTCCTCCTTACACAAGAATCCAGAGCTACTGTAAGAACTGATCAAGGAGCAATTAGGACACAGGGACATCTCTAGGAGCGCTTTCTCCTGTCTCCACTTATGTCTGTTGTGATTCAAGGTGATGGAGCGTTAGGCGGGCTTTGCACACTACGACATCGCAGGTGCGATGTCGGTGGGGTCAAATTGAAAATGACGCACTTCCGGCATCGCATGCGACATCGTAGTGTGTAAAGGCTCGATGATACCATTAACGAGCGCAAAAGCGTCGTAATCGTATCATCGGTGCAGCGTCGGCGTAATCCATGATTACGCTGACGCGACAGTCCGATGTCGTTCCTCGCTCCTGCGGCAGCACACATCGCTGTGTGTGAAGGCGCAGGAGCGAGGAACATCTCCTACCGGCGTCACTGCGGCTTCCGTAGGATATGGAGAAGGAAGGAGGTGGGCGGGATGTTTACATCCTGCTCTTCTCCGCCCCTCTGCTCCTATTGACCGCCTGCCGTGTGACGTCGCTGTGACGCCGCACGATCCGCCCCCTTAATAAGGAGGCGGGTCGCCGGCCAGATCGACGGTCGCAGGACAGGTGAGTCCATGTGAAGCTGCCGTAGCAATAATGTTCGCTATGGCAGCTATCACAAGGATATCGCAGTTGCGACGGGGGCGGGCACTATCGCGCTCGGCATCGCAGCATCGGCCTGCGATGTCGCAGCGTGCAAAGTGCCCCTTAGTCTCTTATACAGACTTACTGGATGTTCCTTAACTTTACTTTGAGCAAAGATTTAAAGGGAATCTGTGAGCAGGTTTTTACTACCTCATCTGAGGGCAGCATGATCTAGGCAAAGAGATCCTGAATCCAATGATGTATCACTTATTTAGTGGCTGCAGCTGTTCTGACACAGTGAAAGATTTGAGATTTTACATGTAGCAGAGCTCTGGGAGCTGCCCCAACATAATTCCATAGACAGAAGCTGCTAATGACAGAGGGGGCGGGGTCAGAATATAATTCATGCTCCGCTGAGACCCACTAATGATAAAGAGAAGAGGCTTAAGCTAACATTGCTGGTAAACAAAAAAAGACTGTGAAATAACAGAGGCAAGGTTGAAATCGCTGTTTTAACACTCACAGCATGCAGAATTCTGCAGACAAAGTCCCTTTAATTTTCATCCATATCCCTATATCCCAACACTCTTAGTAAGACCACCCTGGAAGCCTTCACTGAAGGAACGTTCCCCTTCAGATACCGATTCTCTTTAAAGGGGTTGTCTAGGACTTTAACATTATTATGTGTTCAATGTCTGATCGGTGGGGGTGTGACATCTGGCATCACTGCCGATTGGCTGTTCCCGGTGCCGCCACTGCCAAAACTACACATTACAACTCCGGCAACAGAATAGTGCCCGCCGCCGCTTACTTCACATTCGCTCCCTAGTGATTGAAATAGGGGACGGATGTGCAGTACCTATCCAGGAGCGGACACTATACAGTAGATGGATCTGTGCTTTGCAGCTCTGCAACCAAGCAGTTCCGGCTGTTGCGGCACCGGGAACAGCCAATCAGCGGGGATGCGGGTGTCGCACCCTCACCGGTCAGACATTGATGACCTATCCTATGGATAGGTTAAAGTTCCAGACAACCCCTTTATCTTTAATTACCTTCTGAAAAAATGTAAAACTTAAAGGGAATGTGTCATTAAAAATGTCCTATTGTTTAAAAGGACAGTGATATATTTGTAGGATCAACCCTTGTAAGCTGTCTTTACGGGCATATATGTAGGTAATAAAAAGTTGAATAAAATAATACCTTGATATTTTGAGCTGTTAAGATCTATGGGCCTGACATAGATCTCCCTGAGACTCCACCTTCAGATATAATTATATATGAAAGGGGGGGCATTTCCAGTGTGAGACATGTACTGACTGACAGTCTGCCCTCCTGAGCTACATGTCTCACATTAGTAACATTAACTTTTTTTTATAAATAATAGGGATGATCAAATACTTTGATTATTCGGCTTTGCGAATATTTTCCGAATTCCTTGCCACTATTCGAATATTCGATGCGGAATGTAAGTCTATGGGAAGCCCGAATACTTCTGAATAGTTGTTATTCGGGTTTCCCATAGACTTACATTGCGTATCGAATATTCGTGAATAGTTGAATAGCGGCGAGGTATTAGAAAAATATTCGTGAAGCCGAATAATCGAAGTATTCGATCATCCCTAATAAATAACCTCTGGAGGTGGATTCTTGGGGAGATCTGTGTCTAGCCCATAGATCTCATATTAAATCACCAGTCCAGCATTTGTTTATTACCCCACAGGAGTGGTGCTTTAAATCTAAGTCCCCTGCCCCCTGTAATTAGGCTCACCTGCGCCGCTTTCATCTGTCTTCAGGTCGGTCTTAAGCAACTTGTGACCTGTGTTTCATGGAGTGGCCGGAGATCACAACTCAATACAAGTCTATGAGAGCCTCATTCTGGCTCTCATAGACTTGCATTGGGACATTGGGACATAACGTCTGACTTACGGACAGTCTGAACGGAATGGCATTGGTAAAAGGTGAAGACACCGGAAGGTGAGTATATGACTGGGGTGCAGGGGTCTTAGATTTAACTCACCACTCCAGGGGGGAAGAAACAACGCTAGAGGGGTGCTTTAAGAAAAGTGTGGATTTCTCTGGAATAAGATATCGGATCACAGTTATCAAGGTATCATTTTATTCAGTTTCATATGACCTACATGGCCGTGTAGACGTTTTAGGAGGGTTGATCCTTCTGACAGATTCCCTTTAAATTAAACTTTTGTGTTCAATGTTTATTTTTTTGACAGTGTTTTTTTTCATATCAGATTTAAAAAAAAAAAACAAAAAAAAACAAATCCCTTCCACAAGCTAAGTATATCCTGAAACAACAGGAAATTAAAATCTAAAATAACCTCAGCGGCCGGTGTGAAAATTGCAAGATGTCTAATTTATTTTATAATACAGATTGTAATATGGAAAGAACACATTGCCAAAATGTGAAAATAAATAAACAAATATGCAATTAACTCACAAACTTGATGACACATTCCCTTTAATACTTTGCATAATGAAGGTTCTTCAAATTCTAATATACTTTGGGGAACATTTATTATTATAGTTTTTGTTACAGAGCTTGTTTCTATCACTTTATTGAGTATTTTAAACTTGTTTTAGAGCATTTTGCTAATTTTCCAGTCCATTGTGTCATTTTGGGGAAGGTTTTCGGAAGGTTTTCGCATATTTCTGACTTGTGAGTTACAACGTTTTTAAATGTTGGAGCAAATCCATGACAGTAGGAATAAATTTAGCATTTATTGTGCATCCTTTGATAAGTTTGTCACAATTTGTGCTTGTAATGAATGATAAATTAACTCCTTTCTGTAACATTTCTTTTTCCTTTTTAAACCTCTGCTTGCTGTCAGTTATCACTGACATAAGGAGGGTTTTACAAACATTGCCGACTGTTATGGCGGCGTTGGATCTGGCACTCTGCCTGCTAACTTCTCTAATGCCTGTGATCAGCGCAGGCAGACTCAAGGGTCGATCCATATACTTGTAGTTCATAGGCAGGATAGCAAACATTAATTTCTGCTAGTCTGCTTGTTAGTCTCCTTTGATCACATGTTGTGGGGGAGCCAGTAACATTCACTCCCTCCTATATACGCTAGCTGGACACTTTATTTAATGCCAGCTATAGCTTCTCTATACTGGTCTGGTGAGGTGTTGTGATCCAGACTAACTGGTGGTTGTAGTACTTCATTGCTGTGAGCGGTCATGGTGTTTACTATTGTTGTTCTTTTGTTTCTGCCTTACTTCTCTTGCTTTTCTCCTTAGTTTTCTACTTTTGCTTCCTGTGAGTTTGCAGTGTGTCTGAGTTTAGTTTTTTCCTTGTCTGTCTTTATCTGTGTTACCATCACACTCCTGTACCTTCATTCCCTTGTGGGGGGAATGGAGGCAACAGATTAGATCTGGTCAGGAAAAAAAGCCAGGCACAGAACTCCGGCACCTCCATTATCAGGGGTAATCCAAAGATTAGGCATAGTCTAAGGTCCCCTAGTGTGTGGGGGACAGTATAGGAGCCCCTGTCCTGCTTTATCCTGTAGTCACATCATGACAGCAGCACAAGACTCTTCTATGACTTTGCTAATACTAAGGCTATGTGCGCACGTGTGCGTATTACATGCAGTTACGCTGCGCTTTGTAGGGCAGCATAACTGCATGCGTCCTGCGTCCCCTGCATAATCTATGGAGATTGTGCAGGGGCCGTGCGCACGTGGCGTCTTAGAGCGCAGCACTTCGGCTGCTGCCCGAAGCGCGCGTTCTAAGAAGTGACATGTCACTTCTTCCGTGCGCTTTGCCGGCAGCCCCTGCTCTGTCTATGGCAGGAGCTGCAGGCAGAGCGCATGTTCTCTGCCGGCACCATGCGCTTCAGAACGGAGCTTTTCAGCGGCGCTCTGAAGCGCACCTTTTAGGTGCAGTGCAGAGCGCACACCTGCGCACATAGCCTTAGAGCTGGTCAGGAGAATAGCCAGGCATGGGACTCTGGCATCTCCATTATCAAGGGTAATCTGAAGGTTAGAGATAGCCTAGGGTCCCCTAGTGTGAGGAACAGTATAGGAACCCCTGTACTTCTTTATCCTGCAATTACATTGTGACAGCAGCACAAGACTCTTCTATTACTTTATCAATACTAAAACATTGTAGGAAAGTATTAGCAAAGTGTTACTTAAGTTTCCCTGTTGCAAATCTGTTGCCAAAATAAATGTATCTCGATGCCAGCAGTGCCCCTCTCACACCCACCACCTGGACACATGCCCCAGTCTTTGCTAAACCCCTTCTTATAACTTTTCTTATAAATATCCTTAAACAAAATAAGTAGTGTTTAGATATTTAGCTTTTGAAGGTCTTGTCCAGGATTAGAAATACATGGATGGATACTTTTTCAAAAACAGAGCCTCCTCCTTTCTATAGGTCATTCCTATCAATGCAGTTCAGCTTCATTAAAGAGAAAGACTCAGAGTTGCGATACTATCCACAACCTGTAGCCAGGTGAGGCACTGTTTTTCAATGAAGGCATGAATCTAATATATAAAGATGAGCGTATGTATGTATGTGTGTATGTCTGCTAAAGGAATCCGCACTGTCGCATGTATAATCACAAACATTTGCACACACACCCCATTTGACTCAGGGAACGTCATAGACTATGTTTCTAACCCCACGCTTTACAGTTAATCACCAAAAAAACAAAATTTAGATGAGATTTTTTGCCATAAAAAATCCCCAACAAACCAGCGCTGATAAGAGGTTTTTTATTTATATTTAACTTTTATTTTATTTCTATCCTTGTTTTAGACAACAGATTTGTTCAGCACGATACACACAATTATACAAACAAATATATACTGAAAAATACACCACATAAAATTAAAAAATTTTTTGATAGTGCTGCAATCAAATACCAGATGTCTGGTCGCAATGCCCCGGCCGGTGGCAGAAACGACTATTTAATCCAGTATAGTATATCAAATGATGTTTCAGGACATATATTATTCAATGCCAGTTAATACTGTCACTGCAACACAATTTTTCAGATAACCTAGAGAGTCTTTTGCCAGTCCATAAGCAAAAAATGAAAGATATATATATATATATATATATATATATATATATATATATAAAAATATAAAAAAGTATATATAAAAATACTGAACTCTATATACGAGAAAAATTAGCCGATAAATGAATTTCTCTAGAAATTACCACTGTATCAGGATATTCTTCTGCCTCTATAGTAATTTTTATAACTTGTTCTTATGATTATATATAACTGTTTTTTATGTATTTTCATATCCTTTTAAACAATTTTAATACATGTACTAAGGTATAAATATATATCTATGGATCCCCTAAATGTATCATTGCACCACCATGGGCTTACAATTGGAGTTCGGGGATTTTTTATGGCAAAAAATCTCATCTAAATTTATATTTATCTGACTCCAGGCAAATTAAGGGGGATACTTTGCCTATAAACCTAGCTGCAGATTTAATGGTTTTTTGGGTCAAGCGCTAACAATTGTCTACAGACAGCTTGTTTTAACTATTAATCACCAAAAAACCTGCCTCCTTTAAAGTCAATGGAGCTGAGAGCCACAATGTAGCCAGAACTTTAGAAGAATGCGCAGCCACACCCTTAAATAGAATGCTGGCATGTCACAATGCAGCCAGGGAAAGAGACAGACAGAAACAGACAGAGACAGACAGACAAAGAGACAGACATACAGGGAAAGAGACAGACAGACAGGGAAAGACAGACAGGGAAAGATACAGACAGACAAGAGACAGACAAAGTGACAAAGAAACAGACAAACACAGATAGACACAGACAAAGAGACAGACACAGACAAAGAGACAGACACAGGGAAAGAGACAGACAGGGAAAGAGAAGGAAGGAGACAGTCAGACAGAGACAGACAGGGAAAGATACTGACAGGGAAAGATACAGACAAAGAGACAAGAGACAAACAGACAAAGAAACAGAAACACAGATAAACACAGACAAAGAGACAGACAGGGAAAGAAATAGAGAGATAGACAGGGAAAGAGATAGAGAGACAGACAGACAAAGAGTTAGAGAGAGACAGACAGGGAAAGAGACAGACAGGCAAAAGACAAACAAAGAAACAGACAAACACAGATAGACACAGACAAAGAGACAGACAGGGAAAGATATGGAAAGTGACAGACAGGGAAAGAGATACACAGACAGAGAGAGGGAGACAAACAGACACAGACTAAGAGAGAGACAGACAGAGAAACAGTAATATCCCGGGCAATGCCGGGTACTACAACTAGTGTTTTTATAATCTTGGATAACTCATGTAAGATACTGTTCAAGGATAAATAGAATTACATTGTGCAAAGTTTAGTCTTTGTATGGAGGTTTGAATCCTCCATTCTCATCCAGTTTATCCATATAAACATTGAGAAAATTAGGAATACCGGAGCATAGGATATAATGAACTAGTCAGAACAGAAAACGTGTTGTAATTCTGTGCGTCGTCTCTTCCAGGACATTGAGCCTTGTTTGGAGGTAGAGAGACCCTGTGCCGCTGCCTACTGCTCCCCGGAGCTCCATTCTACTCCATGTGCACTTGTGCTTATAATTTGGATGGGAAATATCCCATTAGACAACTGTACTTAAATGCAGCCCTTATGTGACATCCGCTGAGTGTTGGCTTCTCCTGTCTCCTCATCCATTTATCAAACAGAAATGGCTAATGTGGGAATATCAGCGTGGTGTGTAGCAGCATGTGGGATGCACTTTTGTTAATTTGAGTGTAAATAATGCGTTTACAACAAAAGAAGTCAAACCAGTGAATCTGACATTTCGCATAGACATACAAAGTCACGACCTAGTGGCAGAAAAAAGACCGGATCTCCGATGTGTCACCCGCATTGGCTCCAGGACAAGAACTAAATGACGGAGCAGCATTTTCAGCACCACAAGCCGTGGCCAGCGCCAGGTCCGCAGCCTTGATACTCAGCTTTCTGAAAAGCAAAAATGCCAAAAACATCTATAAATCTATTGAAAAAGCCATAAAGGTTTAGAGGAAAAATATATCTTTGTACCATGTTAGCAGGTTGTAAAGTGCTTCAGCTAGCCATTAAAAAGTGTTAACCACTGGGAACCCTTAATTTTTAATGAAGGGTTATTCAAATTGTCCCTCCAGTGAGGAAGGAGACAAACTCTAGCGCCACCTATTGGAAGTAGCAATCCTAAAAGTCAAAAGTGGCTTTTTAAACAAGCCTTTTCATAAGACTTAGGATTTAATGCCAGATCAGAATCCCAATTTGCAGACACGGTGTTTCGGGGTGATTGCCCCTCGTCAGTGCAAAGTTAAGTTGAAGGATTAGTCATTGGAAAATATATTGATCAGCACATGAATTAGATGTGACTTACCTGCCCTGAAAATGGATACTAATATACCTGCAGACATGGCACACAGCAGCCTGTGTCACTGAGCTTTATATTATGAGACTTAGAACGGATCCGTTGGCAAAAAAGTTATGCAAACCCAACTTTCTTGTCTGTTTTGAAGAAATTGATTTTTGCAGAATCTGTATTTTTAACGTGGGAGTCTATGGATACCAAATTGCTATTTATCCGTCCGCCATCCTTGCATTGGTAAAGGATCCGTTTTCGCTTACCCTATCAGTTTCAAATGGAAGATAAATAGCAAGCCGTTAACAGATCCGTTTATCATAGACTCCCATGTTAAAAAAACGGATCCTGCAAAAATCAATATTATGAAAATGGACAAAAAAGTTGTGTTTGCTCAACTGTTTTGTCAACGGATCCATTCTAACGGATAATTACTGGACATGTGAACTAAGTCTGAGTTCACATATGCAGTAGTCATCAGTTGAAATGGATTCATTGGCAAAAAAAGTTGTGCAGACACAACTTTTTTGTCCATTTTGATAATATTGATTTTTGCAGGATCCATTTTTTTTAACATGGGAGTTTATGAAAAACGGATCTGTTAACTGATTGCTATTTTGTCAAGTGCTTTTATTTCATTTTTTTTCTTACAGGATCCATTTCAAAAAGAAGATTAAAAGCAATCCGTTACCGGATCCGTTTTCCATAGACTCCTATGTTAAAAAAACGGAACCTGGAAATATCAATATTTTCAAAACAGACAAAACAGTTAAATTTGAACAACTTTTGCCAATTAATCTGTTCTAACAGATGATTACTGAACGTGTGAACTCTATAAACAGGGAGCTGGGTGGACTTTTAGTTTTAGTTTTACAAATTGTCACGAGCGTCCTTTTTACTTGCACTGTAACATAAATAACGACTGCGCTAATATTATTACGGTATATAGAAGAAACTTTGTAACTTATTTTATGTAGAAGGGTTAAAAGGACAAAGCGAACTCCTGATGCACATATACAGCTTTTCTCCTCTGCACAAATATTCCCAGAAGTCTATAAATGTATTTATTTTACTCAGTTATATAGCACTACTAGCTGTAGTACCCGGCGTAGTCCGGGATAGTAACTGTCTCTTTGTCTCTCTCCCAGTCTGTCTGTCTGTGTCTGTTTGTCTATCTCTTTCTGTCTGTGTGTGTGTGGCTCTGTCTGTTTGTGTGTGGCTCTGTCAGTCTGTCTCTTTCCCTGTCTGTCTGTGTGTCAGTCTCTATCCATGTCTGTCTGTCTGTCTGTCTGTGTATAGCTCTATCTGTCTGTCTCTGTATCAGTCTCTCTGTCTGTCTCTCTATCTCTATGTCTGTCTGTCTCTTTTCCCCCTCTGTCTCGTTTCCCCCTCTGTCTCTTCCCCCCTCTTTCTCTTTTGCTCCTCTGTCTCTTTCCTCCTCTGTCTCTTTCCCCCTATGTCTCTTTCCCCCTACTTCTCTTTTCCCCCTCTGTTTCTTTCCCTCTCTGTCTTTTTTCCCCCTCTGTCTCTTTTCCCCGTCTGTCTCTTTCCCCCTCTGTCTCTTTCCCAGTCTGTCTCTTTCCCCCTCTGTCTCTTTCCCCCTCTGTCTCTTTTCCCCCTGTCTCTTTCCCCCTCTGTCTCTTTTCCCCATCTGTCTCTTTCCCCCAATGTCTCTTTCCCAGTCTGTCTCTTTCCCCCTCTGTCTCTTTTCCCCCTGTCTCTTTTCTCCCCTCTGTCTCTTTTCCCCCTCTGTGTCCTTTCCTCCTCTGTCTCTTTCCCCCTCTGTTTCTTTCCCCCTCTGTCTCTTTTCCCCGCCTTTCTCTTTCCCCCTCTGTCTCTTTCCCCCTCTGTCTTTTTCCCAGTCTATCTCTTACCCCCTCTGTCTCTTTCCCCCTCTGTCTCTTTTTCCCCTCTGTCTCTTTCCCCCTCTGTCTCTTTTCCCCATCTGTCTCTTTCCCTGTCTGTCTCTTTGACTGTCTCTCTCTCTGTCTCTTTTCTCATCTGTCTCTGTCTGTGCTTATGCCTGTCTGTCTCTCTGTCTCTCTAGCCATCTCTTCACCGACATGTTATTACCTCACATATAAGCTTCTTTTACTAACAATTTATTTTGTTCCTATAGCAACCACTCACAGCTCCTATTAGCTCCTATCTCCATTGACTTTAATTGAGACAGGATTTTTGGAGAGTAAAGGCCCTGTCACACACAGAGATAAATCTGCGGCAGATCTGTGGTTGCTGTGAAATTGTGGACAATCAGTGCCGGGTTTGTGGCCGTGTACAATTGGAACAATATGTCCATGATTTCACTGCAACCACAGATCTGCCAAAGCTTTATCTCTGTGTGTGACGGGGCTTTAACTGTAAAGCACGGGGTTAAATTTTCCTGTAAAAACATAGTCTATGACGTTCCCTGAGTCACATGGGGTGTCTGTGCAAAATTTTGTGATTGTAAATGCGATGGTGTGGATTCCTTTAGCGGACATACATACACACATACATACACACATACATACACTCAGCTTTATATATTAGATTAATTCTACAGCGCTTTACAGATGTGATCATCATTTGGGGCTCACAAGTTGCGGTTCCTCTTATTTTGATACACAACCAAGATAAGCGCAGGGCTGGGGGCTGCAGCCTGTAGCTGTATACTTTATCTGTGCTGGGTATCATAATATGGGGAGACCTTACTTTAGTTGTTTTATTTATTTTTATACCACGATACTGACCTGCAGACATCGCCAGTGATTCGTTGCAGACAGGCTGGGAATGCGTCTGACTGCAACCAATCATAGACGCCAGGCCGGCCGGTGTGCGGGGAAAGAAGTGCATATGGATGAGCAATGATGAGTGGCCCAGGAAGTGAAGGAGAGGCCGTGTGTTACGGTTGCTGCGAGCACTGGAGACTATGTCCAGATTTCTTGCTACTGCACATGTGCGAGCGCTGGAGACTAAGTCCAGATTTCTTGCTACTGCACATGTGCGAGCGCTGGAGACTATGTCCAGATTTCTTGCTACTGCACATGTGCGAGCGCTGGAGACTAAGTCCAGATTTCTTGCTACTGCACATGTGCGAGCGCTGGAGACTAAGTCCAGATTTCTGGCTCCTGCACATGTGCGAGCGCCGGAGACTAAGTCCAATCTTGGAGCCATTGCACATGTGCGGGTGACATCATCGCTGACACGAGGTCACATGTCTCTGACACCTTCTATGCCGATTGGTCGCTGGTCATGTGCTTGTGACGTCTTGCTCGGTGATAGGCCAGCATGACGTCACTCCTGTCGTTCTGGCAGCGGATTGGCTCTGGTGTCCTCCATCTTGGATGAGGCACAGAGTCTATATAAGACCCTGACACACGCCGCATGGTGCTCAGTCCTCTTGGTTCATGCATATGAGTAGACGCTCTGTGCGCGTTCCTCTAGGCATTCCTCTGTCTATGCTAGGTGAGCGCTACCGGCAGGGTAGCGTTCTTATACCTTACAGCTTCGGCTGCTGTCCGTATCCTTACCTCTTAGGGGAGCGGACATAGGCAGGTGCCTGAGGCACATGGTCTGGCTGGGCCTTGTGATTCTACTCGTAGGTGGACGTTGCCGCTAGGGTAACGTTCCTTATACTGCGTCTGGCAGTTGTTCGTATCCTCGCACACTAGGGGAGCGAACAGAGGTAGGAGCTTTGTGCGGCTTACGCTGCTGTTCGTCTCTTTTGCACCACTAGAAGAGCGGACCTAGGCAGGTGCCATATCTAGTGGTTCGTGTCCTCGCACACTAGTGGAGCGAACGCAGGTAGGAGCTTTGTGCGGCTTACGCTGCTGTTCGTCTCTTTTGCTCCACTAGAAGAGCGGACCTAGGTAGGTGCCATATCTAGTGGTTCGTATCCTCGCACACTAGGGGAGCGAACAGAGGTAGGAGCTTTGTGCGGCTTATGCTGCTGTTCATCTCTTTTGCACCACTAGAAGAGCGGACCTAGGTAGGTGCCATTTCGCACACATTGCCTTTGTCTCTGTGATTATTAACAGAGATCATTCCACACACCCTCCAAGTAAGGGAGGAATTGCTTTACTTACTTATTATATCCTTCTGTGAGTTAACAGAGGTATTGCACTCTGCCATAGTCTGCAGCAAAGTCTTTGCACGGTGGACCCTGACTGTCTGATACTCCTTTCGGTTATTATCAGACAGCCCCCCGTAACACCGTGGGATCAGTGTTCAGCCGCCTACTTCTAATTTTCTTTATTTTTTTTAAATTTCTCGAGTGCCGGATCCGGATCAATACCCGGGCACCTTTGAAACCGCGCGGATCCGGACTTTTACAGTCTGGGTCCCCCCATCACTACTCACAATCTACAATCCTTATCAGTAAAGCCTGCTTTACACATTGCAATTTTGCATACAATTTCGTATGCGATTTGCAACGCCCCCATCGTATGTGTGGCACGTTCAATTTGTTGAACATGCCGCACATAAGAGTAACCCCCGTCACACGTACTTACCCGTCCATACGACCTCGCTGTGGTCGGCGAACGTCCACTTGCTGGAGTGGGAGGGACGTTCGGTGTCACAGCGACGTCATACGGCAGCCGGAAAATAGAAGCGGAGGGGCGGAGCTGAGCAGGACATAAACATCCCGCCCACCTCCTTCCTTCCGCATTGTGGGCCGGGAGCCGCAGGAGGCAGGTGAGATCTGTTCATTGGTCCCGGGGTGTCACACACTGCGATGTGCGCTACCCCGGGTACGATGAACAATCTAACGTGCGATTCTAGAGAAAGGTACGATGTGTATGCGATGAACGTTTTACCGTTCAATCGCAATCGCACGTACCTGTCACACACTGCAATGTACTTAAAATGCCGGATGTGCGTCACTTACGACGTGACCCCGCCGACACATTGTAAGATACATTGCAGCGTGTAAAGCGGGCTTAAGTCTTTGGAGTGTGGGAGGAAACCGAAAAACCCGGAGGAAACTCACGAAAACGCATGGAGAACATACAAACTATAAAAGATCATTTTTGCTACCTTACACTATTTCCCTGCCTGCACTGACTAGGAGTGCACTAGAGAAGAAGCTGAGCGGGAGTGTGCTACCTACCTATTGCTTGTTTCATGTTTTCACCAATGCATACACTATGAATACTTTCATAATTGTTACATTTGAAGCTCAATTTACTACCACATTAGTGAAGAGTTATTTCTAAAAATGTGCACCGTTGATAAGAGTTCAAAAGGCTACAAAAAAAACTTTCACACTGAGTCTTTTTGAGTCAAAAAACCCTAAGCTTTTCAAGCAGGAAACTCTCCCCCTGCGGGGGAGTTTTTCATTTTCTGAAGTTGTTTTAGGCTCTGTGCACATGTTCACATGTGCACCAATCACCAGGATTTTCCTATATAACCTAAAGCCAGTGATATACTGGCACTCTCAGGCTGATTCTATACATACCTTTAGTTGTCACCTAGGGTGTATAGATTTTGAAACACAAGCAAGTAAAGCTTGTAAAATGAACAGCTTTTTGAGTGACAGCAGCTGAGGATCAGCTAATAGCTCTGGTGGGGTTTAGATAGCGATCCTCGCCCCCCTGACTGTTGTACCTCCTCCCCCTGTTATTTATGCTAATTTTATTATAGAATAGAATTAGCATTATAATATAGAATTATAGAATAGCTGCGGTGGGTATTCATAGTGATTCCCGCGCCCCCTGCCTGTCCGCCCTCCCACTATAAGTTATTAATGCTAATTATATTATAGAATCGTTTTACTAAGTGACTAGAAGGACCTGTGATGATGTCATACCCATGTGACCAGAAGGGGCGGGGCCTCAGCCAACATAGCTGATACAAGGACGCAACATTATTTTTCTGTTGGCTGAGGCCCCACCCCTTCTGGTCACATGGATATGACATCAGCACATGTCCTTCTACTCACTTAGTAAAACGATTCTATAATAGAATTAGCATAAATAACAGATAGGTGGAGGCTGGGCAGTCAGGGGGGCGGGAATCACTATAAATACCCCTCCAGCTATCAGCTGCTGACATTTTACAAACTTCACTTACTTGTGTTTCAAAACCTATACATCTGAGCTGACAACTAAATGTATGTATAGACTCAGCCTGATAGTGCCAGTATAGCACTGGCTTTAGCTTATATAGGAAAATCCTAGTGATTGGTGCGCTTTAACTGATCTTAGTGAAACTATGTATTTTGAGAGGGGACACCCATGTTGGGGTAGACATTAAACTATTGATAAAACAGAATCTGTGTCACGGCTTTAATGTTTAATTATTAGCCAGATGTAAAAATTGTATCCAATCCCTGAATACAGATTATCCTATAAACCCGTCTCATTTCCAGCGATTCCTCTCACCTCCTCCTAATACAAAGTCATTAGCATCACTTTGTCTCCACTCTCCAATGACTGAACCAATTAGACATCAATTAGCATATCTGCAGATGAGGATTTGGGAGGGGGCTGTGTTTGCTGGAAGTGATCGCTCGGCTCTCTGCGCCGCTCACCTTGCTGACATGTTGCTCCTGGCTTTCTGACTTTTGTCAACCATTTTAATAAACACTTGAGAAATACTAATCAGTCTGAGCCTTTGTTCATGTCAAAGAAGCGCGGTTATCAGGGCAGATTCCCGGGAGTCAGCTGCATTCACCAACAGGAACATATGGAGAGGAAACCACTGGTTTGTCTGTATGAATACATTCAGATGCGCTCCCAACAAGCGGCTAATTGTGTGGAAGACACCTGCACACACTCAGACTCAGGTGACTAACCCAATGATTGACGGCAGCGCTAATGAATTAACCAACAAGGCACCAAGTGTGCTGGCAAGATGATCTGACGGAAGGAGGCCGAAAGCGTACACAGCACCCGATGACTCACAATGTAAGGTATTATATGAATAACCTGATGGGGGGAGAAGGAACGTGACTTCCCTACAGATCAGCTGTATCCAAGATGCACCTTTGGCATCAAGTAAATCCTCTGATCAAATATTGATAACATCAGAACATGATCATGATTCTCCATGCAAAACAAAAATCCCATCGCCTGCATAATCAGTGACCCCCCAACTGCACGAGGGACGCGAGAGGTCAGGATTCATAATTACATATAGATCCCGGAATATTGCTCAAAAAATGTACGGTCAACTAATCATTCAACAAAAATCAATACTAAGCAAGTGTGAAAGGCTCCGACCCGTTCTATGTCCTAGAGTTGTAAGATATATACAATGGAAATCAAAATTAGAGAACAACACACAATTTCCTAAATGTTGCGGTCATTGTGACGTCCTATGTGATTATATCCTAACATGAGGAAACTCGCAGGATTTTAAGATTATTTCATAAATTGAAAAAAGTAAATGAGATACATTTAAAAGAACACAGATCAAAATTAGAGAACACTTTCAGATCCCTGCAAGTTATTAGTGTTAATCTGGCACCTGGTGCTAATTTTCTTAATTATCTGACAAACCCTATGTAACTAGTAGCCTAACTTTCCAGTTTGCACTGATTTTGCAATAATTGTGTGCCATTCCAAAGTGACTGAAACCCTCTGGCAGCAGGTTGTCCAGATGAAGGCCAAAAGGGGTGACCCCTATCAGCCATAGCAAGAGAAGGTGGTCATTCCAAGTCTGTGATTTTGAGAATATTGCATCTTTACAACATCACAAACTCAAGTCCCTCAAGAAGGCTGGTTGTCCTTGTAAGACAAATGCAAGAGAGGACAGGATAATGAGAAGAATCTCCATAGTTAATTGTTTCAACACTGCAGCTGGAATTGCATACCAGGTCAGCACTGAACAGGATAAGGATTTGTCTCTCTGTACAGTGTCACGATGTTTAAGAGCATTTGGACTGAAAGCTCTCATTAGCAGAAAGAATAAAAAGGCTACACTCACCTTTGGTGAGGAGCATGTTGTGTGGACAGAGGAGAAGTGTCCACAGTTCATTTTAGTGAGGAAAGAAAGTTTAATTTATTTGGGTCTGATGGGAAACATTATGTCTGTCGACATACTGGGGAAAGACAGAACCCAAAGTGTGTTAAGAAGTCAGTGAAAGGCGGTGGAGGAAGTGTCATGGTTTTGGGAATGTTTTCTGCAGCAGGAGTTGGACCTCTCATACAGCTACATGGCAGAGTGAATACAAGTGTGGATCAGAACCTTCTTCATAACACGTGGCTCCTTACTTGTGTTCATCACTCAATCCGTTAGAAATTTTTATGCAGGACAATGCCCCCCGTCGCACAGCAAAACGGGGAAAGTAGTTCCAGGAAACAGAAAAACTGAAACAATGAAATGGCCACAGCCCACAGTCCTGAACTAAACCCAATGGAAAACTCTAGAAAACACTAGGTGACAAAGTTATGGCCAAGAAACCCACAACAGTGAAAGAACTGTGGAAGAGACTGGAAGAAGAATGGGCCAAAATCCCACCAGAGCAGTGTGAGAGACTAGTGATGTCCTGTGGCCGCAGATGTGCTGAAGTCATTCACAGCCGATGCACGTCCTACTGATTGTGACTGTTGCTACCTGCAGAACATTTACTGATCATCTCTCTATATGCTACAGTCAGTGCTGTTCTCTAATTATGATCATTTTGGGCAAAATAAAGGTTTTATGCTGTTAAACTTTGGATCTTTTGTAAACACTGTTCTAGGGGCATGGTGCACTCCTTACACAAAACCTTCAAAAGTTTATCAATGTAGATTATTATTTCTGAAAAAAGCAAGTGATCAGACATTGTTCTCTAATTTTGATCTACATTGTGTAGGGGGATAATTCCCAATAGATCATAATTCAATGAGGCAATGCTCTGATTTCTTAAATTTATTAATTAAAATGTAGTAATAATAAAATGTAATTAAGGTAAAACCAATCTAGTGGGATGTGCTGGTTTGTGTGTGGAGTCAGATTCCATCAGTTACCTGTTCTGGATTTCTGGACTCCCTTAATCTCCCTTTCATCACTGCACCTCGGCCCTCACTACTTTAAACCATCTGACTTATCTCGTGTGTGCACTTTACACAGCACTTAAGTCTTCTTTGGATTGTTTTTAATATTTAATATTAATAAAGTATTAATTTTTAGATGGACTAGATTGGTTTCTTAGATTGTAGGGGTGCGAGAGTTAGAATGAAAGCCAGATGGCAGGAGGTTGCAGTAGTGAAGGCGGGAGATGATGAGGCATGCATTAGTGTTTTTGCAGATTATTGGTCAAGGAATTTACGGATTTTGGAAATATTTTTGAGTTGGAGTCAACAGGAGGTGGAAAGGGCTTGTCAAGGTTTACACCGAGGGAGCTAGCATGCGGGACTGGGGAAAGTGAGCAGCCTTTGACTTTGAAGGATCGGTCAGGTGGAGTGGTAGAGTGAGATGGGGGAAAGATGATGAACATCGCCCTGTTCTTGTTTGATGTAGGATTCTTGTTGCTCCATAATCAGGAGTCATTTCAATTCTCAATGCTAGGGCTGGTGTCAGCAACAGGCACACCCAGGCCCTGGACAACCAGGGAGGCCCACTCACCGGCTTCAGTCCTGAGAGCCCCAGGCTGAGTTCCGGGATCGCAATGCTTCGGCTGGCAGCCATACTATCTTGGATCCTTGATAGTGTGGTTGCCGGCCCTTTAATCCACACTGGCACACAGTACTCACTGCTTAATGTTCCGTGCTCCTCCTGCATTGAAGTTCATCTGTGGGTGGAGCTACTGCGCAGTGTGCTCCAGTCCCATAGATGAAGAGGAGTTGTAGCGCAGCTCCAGCCAGCGTCCCCAGAAAACTGAGCACAGCGTATGTCCTCCCGCACTGTATGGCCCCCTCCACTTCCACCCCCCAATCTGTATGTTACTGTTACGTCACCACCGGAGTCCGCTCCAGAGACTTCTGCTCCGATCGCCAGGTGACGCCGTGTTCCTGCCGTGGATGGTGCTGGTGATGGGAGAGGAGTCGATGCCAGCGGCACCGGTGGGCGCAGGCTCCGTTCATCCACTGGGCTGGGTTATCTTGGATCTGCAGTACCACTAGTTGACTGTAGGTAGCATGTGCCTTCCAGCTGAAGTTGCCAGCGTTTAGCTACAGCCAATGGGAAGACACCACACCCTTCTTAGTCCCCCTCCTGTCTGCTGACCTCTGCCAGAGATAGTTCTGATTTCCTGGCTCCTGGTCCGCCCTATTCTGTTTTGTGATTCCTGTGTACTGACTTCTGCGTGTTTTCTGACTACCCTTCTGCCTGCTGTTTTTGTACCTCACTGCCCGATCCGGATTTGACCTCTGCTCTGTTTTCTGATTACGTCCTTGCCTGCCGATTCTGTCCCTGTTCTGCTATTCCTGGTTTGACCATGCCTGACGACTACTCTCATTGGACTGCAGCCTTCCACAGGTAGTGATCACCGGGGCCCTGTGTAATTCCAAATCCCTGTATAGGGGTTAAATGGTTTCAGGGTTTTGGGGGTCCTGCTTGGTGAGTGGCTTCCCTCTGTCCATTACATCCCATCTGAGTCTGTTGATTCAGGCAGGCGTTACAGTTCCACTCCTCCTGATCTGTATGGGCCCCCACTTTTGAGCCTAAGAGCTGTCTGTGCTGCCACCCCAAAGCCTTATGTGCTGCCACCCCAGAGCTGTATGTGCTGCCACCCCAGAGTCGTATGTGCTGCCACCCCAGAGCCATCTGTGCTGCCACCCCAGAGCCGTATATGGTGCCAAGCCAGAGTTGTATGCGCTGCCACCCCAGAGCCGTAAATGTGGCCCATCCAAAGTCGTATGCGCTGCCACACCAGAGTCGTATGCACTGCCACCCCAGAGCCATCTGTGCTGTCACCCCAAAGCCTTATGCGCTGCCACCCCAGAGCCCTACGTGTGGCCCCACAAAGTCGTATGCGCTGCCACACCAGAGTCGTATGCACTGCCACCCCAGAGCCATCTGTGCTGTCACCCCAAAGCCTTATGCGCTGCCACCCCAGAGCCCTACGTGTGGCCCCACAAAGTCGTATGCGCTGCCACACCAGAGTCGTATGTGCAGCCCCCCCAAAGCCATATGCGCGGCCTCCAAAGCCATATGCGCTGCCACCCCAGAACCATATGTGCTGCCACCCCAGAGCTATATGCACTGCCACTCCAGAGCCGTATGTGCTGCCCCACAGAGCTCTATGCTACCCATCCCAGTAATGTGTATGCCCCCAGAGCTCTATGCTACCCCAGTAACATCTATGCCCCCCAGTAATATGTATGCAACTCAGTAACATGTATGCCCCCCAGTAATGTATATACCCCTAGTCCCTCCTGCAACAGTGCATGCCTGGACAAGCCTAAGGGGAAGCCCTCCCATCTGCCACATCCTGTATCACCTCTGCTTGCATTGTAAAGGGACAGTTTATGCACCTGCTGTTTCCCTCTAGCCATACCCCTTCTATAGACTTGCAGTACAATATACCTCATTACTGCACATTGCTGGACTGCGAAACCCCAAGTTTTGCTAAAGACACCTTGGGAATTTCATCAGGGAGTCCTTGCGGAGCTGCACGACAATTTTTGGACCCCTATTGAAAAGTCAAGTTTCTTAAAGAGACAGTACGCCTTAAATCAAAATGGCCGAAAAAGACCTCGGACAGTTCCCCACTGCTAAAACAGAGCAAATACAACCTGATACTGTCCATTATGAAGCCCAGGAGGCAGATCCCACGCTACTAGGAGACCAAGTTGTCCGACCGAAGCGCTCTTCCAAACCCACGAAAAGGCCACTGAAAACTATCACACTATGAAAGATGAGCTATGTGAACACCTGGAGGAACAGTGGGAACAAGTCACCTATTACATGTCAAGACTTGAATCCTCATCAGGCGATGCCGCATGCTTACAAGCCGCTATGGAACGGCTGAACACAGCTCATGAAAGATACAAGAGACTGTCAACAAGGTACATTACCTTTCTAAAAGACTCTAAAATTGATGAAGCGCTTTCAGACCTGAGCAAGGCAGAAGAGGTGGACAAGGAAAGAGATGCCAAGGTGCAAGATGCCATAGACAAGGCCGAACACCGTATCTCTCACCAGCAAGAAACCAGATCACACCGATCAACCTCATCTAGACATTCCTCTCGGTCATCCGGGTCATCATCCTCAAGAAGCTCAGCCCTAAGCGACAGAATACTAGAGGCCCGCATAAGAGCAGAGGAACCAAGGTGAGACGTTCCTTCACAGAAAGAGAAATAGAGGAAGAAGCCAAAAGGGCAGAAGCAGAAGCCAAAAGGGCAGAAGCAGAAGCCCTTGCAAAAACAGAAGCCGCTAAAGCAGAAGCCCTTGCAAAAGCAGAAGCCGCTAAAGCAGAAGCCCTTGCAAAAGCAGAAGCCGCTAAAGCAGAAGCCAAAAGGGCAGAAGTGGAGGCTCGGATAAAGATTCTCCGGTCACAGATGGAAGAGGAAGTTGCGCTAGCTAAAGTGAGACTACTTGAGCAAGCATTGATCCAAGGTCCTGATCCAGCTCACTCGCCACCACTGGAAGCAGACAATCCAGTTGATCGCATAAGAGACTATGTACTGAATCAGTTACCTGTAGCAACCCCAGTTTGCAGTACCGTCCAAGCCGACAACACTGAAACCTCCAACTTACCTCTACCAGTGCCAGTGCCACCTAAAGCACCCGAGCAAATTAATAACAGTCACCAAGAGGTGCCCTTCAAACACAGTCACCACGGCAAGAAGGCAACCAAGTGTTTCCTGACCCACTTCCACAGCTCAAGCAGCGGTCATCAGAATCTACAGAGGCTAAACCACAGCTCAACCCTGCAACAACGTCATTTTACCCGGGATCATCTCATCCATTCACGCCAGGCAGCCCATATGCCCCAGGGGCATCACGAGTCGTCGTGGCAACAAGTGGTGAGAAATCAGATATGTCTGAGTTTGCCAGGTTCATGGTGAGCAGAGAGCTAATCAACACTAGTCTCACGGAATTTGATAATCGTGCAGAGAGCTACAGGGCCTGGAAAGCAACTTTCAAGGCAGCTATCGCCAATCTTAACTTAACTGCAGAACAGGAGCTCGACCTCCTGATCAAGTGGTTGGGCCCAGGCTCTACAAACCGTATCAAGAGCCTCAGAACCGTCTATGTGGGACAAGCAGAAGCAGGTCTCGCTGCTGCATGGCAGAGACTGGAACGCACCTTTGGCAGCGCAGAAGCAATAGAGAAAGCCCTATTCAAGAGACTGCAGGACATCCCAAAGATCAACCTTAAAGAAGTCCACAAGCTTCAAGACCTAAGTGATCTGCTCATGGAGCTGGAGATCGCCAAAAGAGATCCTCGTCTGTCTGGGCTGTGCTACCTGGATACAGCCCATGGAGTGAACCCAATCGTGGTGAAGCTGCCATACAGTCTGCAGGAGAAATGGGCAACGTCGGTCTCAAGGTACAAAAGAGTGCATGACGTCACCTTTCCCCCATTTATTCAGTTCTGCAGGTTCATCGATCAGCAGGCCCAGATGAGGAACGACCCCAGCCTCGACTTCCTAGAGTTCAACACTTCGGCAGCTGCAACATCATCATCATCAAGGTATGAAGGTGCCATATACAAACGCAGAGACATTAAGAACACTGTGAGTGTCAGGAAGACTGAGCTACCATCACCTGCAGCACGCACAGATAAACAGAACACCATCTCATCACGAGATAAGTCTTTCAATCAAGAATGTCCCATCCATAAAAAAAACGCACTCACTGAACAAGTGCAGAGGGTTTAGATCCAAAACCCTACAGGAGCGCAAGAAAGTCCTCACAGAGCTTGGGATCTGTTTCAAATGCTGCGCATCACTTGAGCACATGGCCAAGGACTGTAAATCCATCGTCAAGTGTGAGGAGTGTCATAGCGAAAAACACGTTTCAGCCATGCACCCAACCCAGCTAGCTAGAGACACACCGGCTGCAGTCACCACCACTCCCACTCCAAGTCATGGCGGGGAGCCCAAGAATCAGACTGACACCACCATAGCCGTCTCCTGCTCATGCTCAGAGGTATGTGGAGAGGGCCAAATGGAGAAATGTTGTGCCCGAATATGCCTCATCAAGGTTTATCCCTAGGGACATCCAGAAATGGCAATGAAGGTGTATGCCATCATAGATGACCAAAGCAACCGGTCCCTAGCAGGAACCAAATTCTTTGAAGCCTCCGGAATTAATGGACCATCAGAACCCTACACCTTGAACACCTGCTCGGGTCGCATAGAGACTAGCGGCAGAAGAGCCCAGGGATTCATTGCTTCTCCTATCAATGGGAAGACTGAAATACCTCTACCAACGCTCGTTGAATGTGATCAAATACCCAGCAACAGGAATGAAATTCCTACCCCAGAAGCTGCATTTCATCAACCACACCTAAGACACCTCGCTAGTGTTATCCCACCTCTGGACAATAACGCAGAGATTCTACTCCTGATCGGCAGAGACAATCTAAGGGTACACAAGGTGCGACAGCAGTGTAATGGGCCTGACTATGCACCATACGCCCAGAGACTGGACTTGGGATGGGTAGTCATAGGAAATGTGTGCGTTGACCGATCAGAAATTGATTCCTTCAAGACTTACGTGCATGGAGATGGGCGCACAACCTGCCTAAAGCCATGTCCTCATCACTATTGTTAGGGCCAGGTGGACGGGCAGACCCAGGAGGTGGATCCACTGGGCTGAACACCTCACCGAGGGCAAGGTGCCCGGTAGCCGGAGCACTACAGGTAGCAGGACAGTCCGTTCAGAGGAGTGTAGAAGTCCCTGGGACCACGGAGTCACTGAAGGTAGTCCGGGTGACGGAGCTCAGGTTCGGAGGCCGAGATGACGTCAGGCAGAGTCCGGAACCGACGGAGCGAGAAGACGGGTCACCACAGGGATCGGAGATGGTATGAACTTGACGGGATGGCAGACCGTCACCGTTCGGGGTTCGGGTATCGTCAGAACCGGTTGGCGAGGCAGGAGCGGCTCTAGGAGAGAGATAGGTAAGTATACCACAAAACACAAGGAGACCTGACTCCTAGCTTAGCAAAACACAAAGAACAGGCCCCGCCCACTTGCAAAGGATCTCCCTATATACCCTGTACCTGATTCTTCAATATCCTGTTGGAGGACACTGGCCCTTTAAGAGAGGGTCAATGACCGCGCGCGCACCCTAATGCGCATGCGCGAGGCCCGGGTGCCAGAAGCCAGAGCAGGGAGCGGTGAACAGGAGGCAGGAGAGCCGGGCTGGAGCAGGGTTGCCGACGGGCGCCGGGAGCAGGGACCAGCAGGCTGCCTGGGGACCGCAGGTGATGGGGCATGGAGGCTGTGGAGCGGGGGACGCCTGGCAGAGGAGCCGGGAAGCGAGGCAGGGGAGCCGGGGAGCGTGGCAGGGGAGCCGGGAAGCGAGGCAGGGGAGCCGGAGAGCGTGGCCGGGGAGCGTGACAGTACCCCCTCCCCCATGCCCCCCCTCCCCGCAACCGGGACAGGAAGGCACATATCAGGGGAGTACCCACATTCTCCCGGGGTTCCCAGGACCTATCCTCAGGACCATACCCTGCCCAGTCCACCAGGAAGAACTGTCGGCCCCGCACGGTTTTCATGGCCACGATATCCCTTACCGCATAGATGTCATCATCAGCAATAGGAGGAGGAGCAGAACTGGCAGCAGCGGAGAAGGGACCAAGAACAACCGGCTTGAGCAGGGAGACGTGGAAGGAGTTGGGTATCCTCATCGTGGCCGGGAGCTGCAGCTTGTAGGAGACCTCATTTATTTTGCTGAGGACTTTAAACGGCCCGATGTAGCGAGGGCCCAGCTTGTATGATGGTAGCTTCAATCGGACGTACTTGGAAGCAAGCCAGACCAGATCTCCTGGAGAGAAACACGGAGGATCCAGACTCCTCTTGTCCGCGTGTCTCTTCATCCGCAGGGAAGCACGTCCAAGGGACGTCTTGACAGAGTCCCAAATTGTCGTAAAGTCACGGACTACAGCATCAGCAGCAGGGACATCCGAGGAAGAGGATACAGGTAAAGGGACGGAAGGCTGAAGTCCGTAAATGACGTGTAAGGGAGAGCTGGAGGAGGACTCACTGACGTGGTGGTTATGGGAGAATTCAGCCCAAGGAAGAAGCGTGGACCAGTCGTCGTGATGGGCGTTAACGTAGTGACGTAAGAAGGAGGTCAAGATCTGATTGACTCGTTCCACTTGGCCATTCGACTGAGGATGGTAGGCTGAAGAAAAGTCCAGAGTCACTCCCAGATGTTTGCAGAGGCCCCTCCAGAAGCGGGAGGTAAACTGAGTTCCTCTGTCGGACACAATGTGTGATGGAAAGCCATGCAACCGGAAGATGTGCTGTATGTAAGCGTCAGCGAGTTCCTGGGCAGAGGGCAGTCCAGCCATAGGGACGAAATGAGCCATTTTGGAGAGCCGATCCACCACGACCCATATGACTGTGTGTCCGGAGGACAGGGGCAAGTCCGTAATAAAGTCCATTGCAATGTGTTGCCACGGAACGGAGGGTATAGGCAGAGGCAGAAGACGACCATATGGCAGGTGTTTGGGCGTCTTGTTCCTGGCACAAGAGGAGCAGGCTGAGACAAAAGAAGCGACGTCCGTGCGAAGGGATGGCCACCAGTAGTGACGTACAATTGTACTCCATGTTTTCTTCTGACCAGCATGGCTGGCTATTTTCGAGGCATGGCCCCAGTGCAACACTTTTTGCCTGTCAGTCTCAGAGACATAGGTCTTCCCGGGCGGTATCTGGGCCAGGGTGACAGGGGCCACCGGAATGATTTTACTAGGGCAGATGATGGGCTGGGATGTCTCCTCCTCCTGCTCCATGGGCATGAATGACCTGGACAAGGCATCTGCTCGTACATTCTTGTCCGCGGGTCGAAAATGGAGCTGAAAATCGAACCTGGCAAAGAACAAGGACCACCTGGCTTGCCGTGGGTTCAGTCGCTGAGCGGACCGCAGGTATTCCAGGTTCTTGTGGTCCGTGTAAATGATCACGGGGTACACTGCTCCCTCCAGAAGGTAGCGCCATTCCTCCAGAGCCAGTTTGACTGCCAATAGCTCTCGGTCACCGATGGTGTAGTTGCATTCAGGCGCTGAGAAGCTCTTGGAGTAGAAACCGCAAGTAACCATCTTCCCGGAGGAGGACGTCTGCATGAGCACTGCCCCGGCTCCCGAGGAGGAGGCATCCACTTCCAAGGTGAACTGTCAGTTTAACTCAGGACGGTGGAGCACAGGGGAAGAAGCAAATGCCTGTTTCAGGGAGTCAAACGCGGCGTCGGCCGCAGGTGACCAGTCCTTTGGATTAGCCCCCTTCTTGGTCAAGGCGGAGAGAGGTGCAGTCAGAGCAGAGAAGTGAGGGATGAACTGATGGTAATAGTTTGCGAATCCCAGAAAGCGTTGGATTGCCTTCAGTCCGGAAGGAGGGGGCCAGTTGAGAATGGAAGAGACCTTCTCCGGGTCCATCTGCAGACCGGTATCGGAAATTACGTAACCCAGGAAGGGAAGAGAAGACTGCTCGAAGACACACTTCTCGTACTTGGCGTACAGACGATTCTCTCTCAGTCTTTGTAGTACCAGCTGCATGTTCTCTCTGTGGGTCTGGAGGTCCGGAGAGAAGACCAGGATATCATCAAGATACACCACCACACAGACGTAGAGAAGGTCCCGGAACACGTCGTTCACCAATTCCTGAAAGACTGCTGGTGCGTTACACAGGCCGAAGGGCATCACACAGTATTCATAGTGCCCATCGCGAGTATTGAATGTGGTCTTCCATTCGTCCCCAGAGCGGATGCGGACCAGGTTGTAGGCACCCCGAAGATCCAACTTGGTAAACACACGAGCTCCTCTAAGCCGATCAAACAATTCGGGGATGAGCGGCAGGGGGTATTTACTTTTCACGGTGATTTGGTTCAATCCCCGGTAGTCAATGCATGGGCGTAGGTCGCCCTCTTTCTTCTTAACAAAGAAGAAGCCTGCTCCCGCAGGAGAGGAGGATCTCCGAATGAATCCCCTTGCCAAGTTCTCCATGATGTAGGCAGACATGGCCCTTGTTTCAGCAGGAGACAGCGGATATATCCGTCCTCGAGGTGGTGTAGTTCCCGGGAGTAGGTCGATGGCACAGTCATAAGGACGATGTGGCGGAAGTACCTCTGACTCCTTTTTATCAAAGACGTCCGCGAAGGACCAATAGGCCGAGGGCAGTCCCGGTAGGGACTCCGGAACCGGAGATCGTCGGACGGGCTGTATAGTCTTCAGACAGTTCTCGTGGCAAGAGGAGCCCCATCGGGTGATTTCACCAGTACCCCAGCTGACTGACGGTTCGTGTGTCCGTAACCAGGGGAGTCCCAGCAGGATTTGATGAGACATGTGTGGGAGGACGTAGAGAGCGATGTTCTCGGTGTGCAGGGCACCGATACGCAGTTCCACCGGCTTGGTGATCCACGAGATGGTGTCAGAGAGGGGTCTCCCATCTACAGAGGCAATCACGAGGGGTTTGTCGAGTGGAGTAACAGGCACCTGGTACTTGTCCACCGTGGCCTGCTGGATGAAATTGCCTGCTGCCCCGGAATCGAGGTACGCCTCGGCCGTGAACCGCGTCTCTCCCGTTGTCACTTGAACAGTCCACGTTAGCGGGTCTGAGAGAGTCCCAGCACCTAGGGTGGCCTCTCCTACCAACCCTAGGCTTTGGAGTTTCCCGGCCTCTCTGGACAGGAGCGTAGAAGGTGTGTGCCCTCTCCGCAGTAAAAGCAGAGGCCCTTGGCGAGCCGTTCTGCTCGGCGTTGTTCGGACTGCCGCAAATGGTCAATCTGCATGGGCTCGTGGACAGAGACGCCAGACGACGCTGACTGAAGTACGGCGGGCTTCTGCGGAGGAGAGGAATGCCGTATCGGACATCTCTCACGGGACACCTCTTTGGATCGTTCCTGGAATCTGAGGTCCACGCGGGTGGCTAGTGCGATCAGGGCATCCAGGGTGGAAGGAACATCGCGGCCTGCCAGCTCGTCCTTAATACAGCTGGAGAGTCCTTCCCAGAAGGCGGCGGTGAGGGCTTCATTGTTCCACCCCAATTCTGAGGCCAAAGTGCGGAAGCGGATGGCATACTGCCCCACCGTCATGGTCCCCTGACGTAGCCTGAGGAGTGATGAGGCGGATGCGGCGGCACGTCCGGGTTCGTCAAAGGTGTTTCTAAATGCCTGCAGGAAGTCCTGGATGTTAGTGGTCACAGGGTCCTCCTTCTCCCACAAGGGGTTCATCCAGGCCAGTGCCTCACCCTCTAGATGGGACATCACAAACGCCACCTTGGCTTGGTCGGAGGCAAACAAGTGCGGAAGCAGCTTGAAATGGAGGGAGCACTGGTTTAGGAATCCTCTGCAGGTCTTGGGATCTCCGGCATATCGGGGTGGAGAGGCCAGGTGGAGTTTAGAAGCTTCCGAGGTAGCCGCCACGGGAACCGTGGCCGTGGACTGTGCAGTAGTAACATGAGATGCCAGGGACGTGGCAGATGCTTGCAGCGTGTGCAGGCGGGTATCCACCGAGGACATGAAGGCCAGCATGCGGGACTGGGTCTCGCGCTGTCGTACGAGTTCCTGCTGCAGGGTGCCCAGCTGGGCCGCTAGTGCTTCGGCGGGATCCATGGCCTGTTCTTACTGTTAGGGCCAGGTGGACGGGCAGACCCAGGAGGTGGATCCACTGGGCTGAACACCTCACCGAGGGCAAGGTGCCCGGTAGCCGGAGCACTACAGGTAGCAGGACAGTCCGTTCAGAGGAGTGTAGAAGTCCCTGGGACCACGGAGTCACTGAAGGTAGTCCGGGTGACGGAGCTCAAGTTCGGAGGCCGAGATGACGTCAGGCAGAGTCCGGAACCGACAGAGCGAGAAGACGGGTCACCACAGGGATCGGAGATGGTATGAACTTGACGGGATGGCAGACCGTCACCGTTCAGGGTTCGGGTATCGTCAGAACCGGTTGGCGAGGCAGGAGCGGCTCTAGGAGAGAGATAGGTAAGTATACCACAAAACACAAGGAGACCTGACTCCTAGCTTAGCAAAACACGAAGAACAGGCCCCGCCCACTTGGAAAGGATCTCCCTATATACCCTGTACCTGATTCTTCAATATCCTGTTGGAGGACACTGGCCCTTTAGGAGAGGGTCAATGACCGCGCGCGCGCCCTAATGCGCATGCGCGAGGCCCGGGTGCCAGAAGCCAGAGCAGGGAGCGGTGAACAGGAGGCAGGAGAGCCGGGCTGGAGCAGGGTTGCCGACGGGCGCCGGGAGCAGGGACCAGGCTGCCTGGGGACCGCAGGTGATGGGGCATGGAGGCTGTGGAGCGGGGGACGCCTGGCAGAGGAGCCGGGAAGCGAGGCAGGGGAGCGTGGCAGGGGAGCCGGGAAGCGAGGCAGGGGAGCCGGAGAGCGTGGCCGGGGAGCCGGGGAGCGTGACAACTATGGAGTGAAAGAGAAGTCTCCAGACACAATGCAGCTACCTGACATCGCTTCTCTGCATATCGACAACTTGGGAAGATTAGTCTTTCACACAACCAAGGACGACGATAAAGTAGCCTTGTCAGTAAAGGACAGAGAATTCATCGAAATAATGGACTGTGAGTCTTTTAAAGACAAAACCAACCACTGGGTCTCTCTATTACCCTTTCGATCTACCAGGGTAAGACTACCAAACAACCGAGATCGAGCTCAGACTAGGTGTAAGGCGGGCTTTGCACGTTGCGACATCGCAAGCCGATGCTGCGATGTCGTACGAGATAGTCCCCGCCCCCGTCGCAGGTACGATATCTTGTGATAGCTGGCGTAGCGAAAATTATCGCTACGCCAGCTTCACATGCACTCACCTGCCCTGCGACCGTCGCTCTGGCCGGCGACCCGCCTCCTTCCTAAGGGGGCGGGTCGTGCAGCGTCATAGCGACGTCACACGGCAGGCGGCCAATAGCGGCGGAGGGGCGGAGATGAGCAGGATTTAAACATCCCGCCCACCTCCTTCCTTTCGCATAGCCGCCGGCGGCAGGTAAGGTGAAGTTCCTCGCTCCTGCGGCGTTATACACAGCGATGTGTGCTGCCGCAGGAACGAGGAACAACATCGTACCTGTCGCTGCAGCATAATTATGAAAAAGTCGGAGCCTGCAACGATGATACGATAACGACGCTTTTGCGCTCGTTAATCGTATCATCTAGCATTTACACACAGGCATGGGGGCACTGACACTGACATGGACAGTCAGGACAGGCATGCGGGCACTTACACTGACATGGACAGTCAGGACAGGCATGGGGGCACTGACACTGACATGGACAGTCAGGACAGGCATGCGGGCACTTACACTGACATGGACAGTCAGGACAGGCATGGGGGCACTGACACTGACATGGACAGTCAGGACAGGCATGCGGGCACTGACACTGACATGGACAGTCAGGACAGGCATGGGGGCACTGACACTGTTATGGACAGTCAGGACAGGCATGCGGGCACTGACACTGACATGGACAGTCAGGACAGGCATGGGGGCACTGACACACACATGGACAGTCAAGACAGGAATGCGGGCACTGACACACACATGGACAGTCAGGACAAAAATTTGGGAAGGAAATAAGGGGTGCATCTTAAAATCCGAATATAGCTTACCGGTAGGTGGAGAATTGGTGCGGAGGCTGTGCAGGAGGCCGGCTGCCTCTCTGGAGGAAAAAAAATACTAGATGTAGAAATTTTTGATGTGGTGTGTTTCCAAAAAAGCTAAAAAGTTGGAACCTGTGTCAGGGCCGCCATTAGGAATTTCAGGGCCCCATACTGGAAAAATTTTGGGGTCCCTTTGAGACTCTGCTCAGGCTCCACCCCAGCTTTGACTCCACCCCGCAAACCTTTACCAGCCTCACTGCCACTCTTGGAAAAATGTGTGTGTGTGTGTGTGTGTATATATACACATATACACACACAGTCAAAAATGTTAGTACCCTTGAAGTTGTTCCAGAAAATGAAGTATTTCCCCTCAGAAAATTAATAATACACCCTTACACTGCCCCTCTCCATAATTCACCCTCTACACTGCCCCTCTCCATAATATCTCTACCACACTGCCCCATATATAATATCCCCCCACACAATGCTCCTGTGTATAATATCCTCATACACACTGCTCCTCTGCATAATATCCCCCCACACATTGCTTCTCTGTACTGAGCTTACAACAGAGATACGAGATCAGAACCAAGATTACTACAGAGATACAGGATCAGAACTGAGATTACTAGAGAGATACAAGATCAGAACCGAGCTTACTACAGAGATATGAGAGCAGAACCGAGCTTACTATAGAGATGCCGCATGTACTCATATTAACCTATGGTGCTGCCCACAAGTGCGTGTTTTTCCAGCAGAACTAATGACAAAGACTGATATAAGTTTATGGATCCGTGAAAAACACAAACAGCAAATGTATGGCAGCAGTGTAGAGTCCGTGTTCTGTACGTGTTTAACATTGCAAAGTATAGGAGAAACTTTGTAATTTCATTTTCAATATATTCATACCAAAAAACCACTGATGGCATGCAGTTTTAATAATGCACATACACATGTATGTAAGATAAAAATAAATACACAGTCAAAACGGAGCGAACTACACATATGTGTTTATTTATGGATGTGTAAAGGGGCCAAACACCCACCCAATGTATAGAGTGCTACACACAGTGCACAGGGCAATATGCCCCCAGTATACAGCGAAGCACACAATACACAGGGTAATATGTCCCCAGTATACAGCGCAGCATACAGTACACAGGGTAATATGTCCCAGTATACAGTGCAGCACACAGTACACAGGGCAATATGCCCCCAGTATACAGCGCAGCACACAGTACGCAGGGTAATATGCCCCCAGTATACAGCGCAACACACAGTACACAGGGTAATATGTCCCCAGTATACAGTGCAGCACACAGTACACAGGGCAATATGTCCCCAGTATACAGTGCAGCACACAGTACACAGGGCAATATGTCCCCAGTATACAGTGCAACACACAGTACACAGGGCAATATGTCCCCAGTATACAGTGCAGCACACAGTACACAGGGCAATATGTCCCCAGTATATAGTGCAGCACACAGTACACAGGGCAATATGTCCCCAGTATACAGCGCAGCACACAGTATACAAGGCAATATGTCCCCAGTATACAGCGCAGCACACAGTACACAGGGTAATATGTCCCCAGTATACAGCGCAGCACACAGTATACAAGGCAATATGTCCCCAGTATACAGCGCAGCACACAGTACACAGGGTAATATGTCCCCAGTATACAGCGCAGCACACAGTATACAAGGCAATATGTCCCCAGTATACAGCGCAGCACACAGTACACAGGGTAATATGTCCCCAGTATACAGCGCAGCACACAGTACACAGGGCAATATTTTCCCAGTATACAGCGCAACACACAGTACACAGGGCAATATGTCCCAGTATACAGCGCAACACACAGTGCACAGGGCACCATGTCCCCAGTATACAAAGCAGCACCCAGTAAACAGGGTAATATGCCCCTAACACTTAACAGTGGAGAGTGCAGCACATCTCACGGGGAAAAGTGTAGCAGACCTCAGCCCCTCATAATTAACATAGCAATAAACCCCCAGGCCCATATAATATACACAGGTCAAACTCCCCCAGCTTCTTATAATATACACAGGCCCCCATCAACTAAAAACACACCGAGGTACAGACCCTCTATTAGTCCTCCATCAAGCCCACCACAGTGCACAGTATAGCAGACCTGGACCCCTATCACCAGCTGTCACCACACAACCATCTTACGAGCCTCTGACTGGCCTGGAGCTCGAAGAGAGAAGCCATGAATCACAGCACAGGAGGTGGAGGGGACGGAGCCTGCACTGAGCTCCGCAGGTCCTGTCTGGAGAGCAGAGATGATGCCGAGAATTCTCTTCACGCAGATGATCTGCCAGGACCTGACCACGCACAGTGTGCTGCTAGTAGCCATGTTTGAAGCGTCCGGACAGGAAGATTTAAAGGTACAGTGTACCGGGCCTGGCCGGGCCCCCCCCCTTTTCATGGTTGTAAGGCCCTGATGGCGACCCTTCCCTGTATCACATGTAAAGAAAACAAGAATGCAATGATTTGGAAATTTCTTATCGCCATATTATATTCAATTTGTGTGGATAAAAAAATGAGTGGCGTCTGGGCGCTGCAAAATAGTGGACTCCACATAGAAAGACTATAAACAATTGAATCAATATTAGCACATTCATGATGCGTTTCTCGGATGGTCCGTGCCCTTCATCAGGTCTGTCACAGGATGGGAATCTCACCCACATATACACTGGAGATCAAAATTAGAGAGCAACACACAATTTCCTAAATGTTGTGGTCATTGTGTCGTCCTATGTGATTATATACTAACATGAGGAAACTCACAGTATTTGCTGCTTATTTCATAAATTGAATTAATTTCAAAGCACATAATAAAAATGTAAATGAGATAAATAAAAAAGAACACGGATCAAAATTAGAGAACAGTTTCAGATCATTGCAAATTATTGGTGTTAATCTGGCACCTGGTGCAAATTTACTTAATTATGTGACAAAGCCTATGTAACTGGCAGCCTAACTTTAAAATTTTCACTGACTTTGCAAAAATGGTGTGCCGTTCCAAAGTGACTGAAACCCTCCAGTAGGAGGTTGTCCAGATGAAAGGCAAAGAGGTGACCCTATCAGCCATAGCAAGAGAAGTTGTTTGTTCCAAGTCTGTGATTTAGAGAATATTGCATCTTTACAACATCACAAACTCTTTCAAGTTCCCCAAGAAGGCTGGTCACCCTCACAAGACAAATGCAAGAGAAGACAGGATAATCCAGAGAATCTCCATGGGTAATCGTTTCTTCACTGCAGCTGGAATTGCTCACCAGGTTAGCACTGAACAGGGTAAGGATCTGTCTCGTCATCAGTGTCACGATCTTTAAGAGCATTTAGATTGAAAGCCCACTCTGCAGTGACCAAACCTCTCATTACCAGAAAGAATCACAAGGCTA
Organism: Anomaloglossus baeobatrachus; assembly: GCF_048569485.1. Lineage (NCBI taxonomy): Eukaryota > Metazoa > Chordata > Amphibia > Anura > Aromobatidae > Anomaloglossus > Anomaloglossus baeobatrachus. The sequence goes on along the minus strand of NC_134360.1, from coordinate 50,427,352 downwards.
GGCTCCCCTTCGGTGAGGAGCATGTTGTGTGGACAGAGGAGAGGTGTCCACAGTTCATTTTAGTGATGAAAGAAAGTTTAATTTATTTGGGTCTGATGGGAAACATTATGTTCGTCGACAAACTGGGGAAAGACGGAACCCAAAGTATGTTATGAAGTCAGTGAAAGGTGGAGAAGGAAGTGTCATGGTTTGGGGAATGTTTTGTGCAGCAGGAGTTGGATCTCTCATACAGCTACATGGCAGAGAGAATACAAGTGTGGATCAGAACCTTCTTCACAGCATGTGGTTCCTTACTTGCGTTCATCACTCAATCAGTCAGCAATTTTCATGCAGGACAATGTCCCCTGTCAAACAGCAAAGTAAAGCAGCCCATAGAAACAGAAAACATTGAAACAATGAAATGGTCACAGCCCAGAGTCCTGATCTAAACCCAATAAAAAACTTCTGGAAAATCCTTGGTGAAAAAGTTATGGCCAGAAACCCACAACAGTCAAAGAACTGTCGGAGAGACTGGAAGAAGAGTGGACCAAAATCCCACCAGAGCAGTGTTAGGCTGGTTTCACACTACGTTTATTTAACATGCGTCAGGAACGTTTTTTTGCTGCAAAAGCGGATCCTGCTTTTACAGCAAAAAACGCATGCTAACGCATCTGTTATTTTGCAGGATCCTGTCACTGGATGTTTAGGGGCGGGCATTGGAGTCATGTGATCGGGAGTGAGGGGAACTAGACTGGGAGCCGGCTTCTGACAGCTGCAGACGCTGGTAACCAAGGTAAACATCGGGCTTGGATACCCGATATTTATCTTGGTTACGAGTGTCTGCAGCTGCTAGGAGCAGGGCTGCCTGCACACGTTACCAACGTAAACATCGGGTAACTAAGAGAAGTGGTTACCCGATATTTACCTTGGTTACGAGTGTCCGCAGCTCTCAGGTGGGAGAGAGAGGGAGGGGAGGAAGGGGGAAAGACAGAGATAGAGAGTGTGAGGGAGGGAGGAGGAGAGAGAGACAGATCACGCGAGACTGGTTCTGTGCATGCTCAGTAGAGCAAGCAGGATCCTGCCTATCAGCACGCCAGCGTTCACCTGCGTTTGCGTGCTGTTTAGTCAGGATCCGGTGACATGCAGTATTTGGACGCAGCTCAAAAACGCTACAAGTAGCGTTTTTGAAAGATGTTAAAAAACTGCAAGTCGCTGGATCCTCACTATAACGCACGCAAACGCAGGTGAACGCATGTTAACGCGAGTCCATTGCAAATGCATTGAAGTGAAAACGCATTTGCACTGGATCAGTTTTTCCGCTAAAAAAACGTTATGGACGGATGTTAAATAAACGTAGTGTAAAACCAGCCTTAGAGACTAGTAATGTCCTGTGGCCGCAAATGTGCTAAAGTCATTCACAGCGACCGGCGGTGCACGTCCTACTGATTGTGACTGTTGTTACCTGCAAAACATTTACTTATAATCTTTCTCTGTGCAGTTGTATTCTTGTAAATAGGGGTAGTATTATAGTAGTTGTATTATTGTACATAGGGACGGTATTATAGTAGTTATATTCTTGTATATAGGGGGCAGTATTATAGTAGTTATATTCATGTACATGGGGGAAGTATTATAGTAGTTATATTCTTGTACATAGGGGCAGTATTATAGTAGTTATATTCTTGTACATAGGAGCAGTATTATAGTAGTTATATTCTTGTACATAGGGGGCAGTATTATAGTAGTTATATTCTTGTACTTAGGGGCAGTATTATAGTAGTTATATTCTTGTATATAGGTGCAGTATTATAGTAGTTATATTCTTGTACATAGGGGCAGTATTATAGTAGTTATATTCTTGTACTTAGGGGCAGTATTATAGTAGTTATATTCTTGTATATAGGTGCAGTATTATAGTAGTTATACTCTTCTCCATCGTGGAATAGGCCACTTCCCTTGGTAACAGCTTCCTGCTCAGGTACAAGACTGGGTGCTCTTGGCTCGCAGAGTCCACCTGGCTGAGCACCGCACCGAGGCCGAAGTCACTGGCGTCGGTCTGTACTACAAACGGCCGCGTGAAGTCGGCTGCCTGTAGCACGGGCGGGCTGGACAGGGCGTCCTTTAGGGCCTGGAAGGCTGTCTCGCAGTCCATTGTCCAATCGACTGCAGAGGGCAGCTTCTTCTTGGTGAGGTCCGTCAAGGGCTTTGCCAGGCTACTATAGCGTGGAACAAACCTCCTATAGTACCCGGCGGTCCCTAAGAAGGACATCACCTGCTTCTTGGTCCTGGGGGTGGGCCAGGATGCGATGGCCTCCACTTTCTCAGGCTCGGGCTTCAGTGTTCTCCCGCCTACCCGGTGACCGAGGTACTGGACCTCGCTCATGGCCAGCTGACACTTTCCCGGCTTGATGGTCAAACCTGCCCGGTGGACCCGCCTGAGCACCTGTGCTAGATGCTCTAGGTGATCTTCCCAGGTGGGACTGAAGACGGCAAGGTCATCCAGGTACGCGGCCGCGTACCCTTCAAGTCCCTTGAGCAGGGTGTTGACCATCCGCTGGAAAGTGGCAGGGGCATTCCTCATCCCGAATGGCATCACCGTGGACTCGTACAGTCCAAATGGGGTAATAAAGGCAGAGCGTTCCCTGGCCTTGCGAGTCAGGGGGATCTGCCAATATCCCCGGCTCAGATTCATGATGGTCAGGTACTGAGCCCCGGCCAACTGATCGAGCAGGTCATCGATGCGTGGCATTGGGTACGCATCGGCGACCGTGACAGCATTGAGCCCCCTGTAGTCCACGCAGAACCGCGTGGTTCGGTCCTTCTTAGGGACGAGGACTACAGGCGAGGCCCAAGCGCTGTTGGATGCCTGGATCACCCCCAGCTTCAGCATCTCGTCAATCTCCTGGCGCATGTGTTGCTGCACCTCCAGGGAGACCCGATATGCTGAACGCCGGATCGGGGGATGATCCCCAGTGTCCACGTGATGGACAGCCAAGTCAGTCCTTCCGGGCTGGTTGGTAAACAACCCCCGGAAGGGGTGTAGGGTGGCCCACAGCTGGGACCGTTGGTCCTCCAAGAGCTGGTGGCCAACCTCCACATCCTCAATGGATCCGCCTGCCCTAACCTGGGCTAGCATATCCAAGAGGGTTTCCGCTTCTCCCTCCTCGGGCAGGTTGCACACGGGGAGCGCACATGCCTCCCGCTCATGATGTGCCTTCATCATGTTCACATGGAAGGGCTTCCGCCTTCCACGGGCAGGGTCCAGGGTGACCAGGTACGTCACAGGGTTGAGCTGCTGGTACACGAGGTATGGGCCTTCCCAGGCTGCCTGAAGCTTGTCCTGTGGTACGGGGACCAGTACCCACACCTTTTGACCCACTTGGTAGGTCCTCTCACAAGCGTTCTGGTCGTACCAACGCTTCTGATCGGCCTGGGCTTGAGCCATATTGTCGTGTACCAGTTGCGTCAAGGCCTGCATTCTGTCCCGGAAGCGCATGACATACTCGATAACCGACACTCCAGGGGTGGCCAAATCCCCTTCCCAAGCCTCTTTCACCAGAGCCAGGGGGCCCCGCACACGTCGCCCGTACAGGAGCTCAAACGGTGAGAATCCTGTTGAGGCCTGTGGAACCTCCCGGTAAGCAAATAACAGGTGTGGGAGATACCGCTCCCAGTCACGCCCATGGGAGTCGACCAACATCTTAAGCATCTGCTTTAAGGTGCCATTGAACCGCTCGCACAGGCCATTAGTCTGTGGATGGTACGGGCTGGCCACCAGATGTCGCACCTGGACTTGCTTACAGAGGGCCTCCATCAGCTGGGACATGAATTGGGTCCACCGGTCAGTGAGCATTTCCTGGGGAAAACCCACTCGGGAGAAAATCTCCAGCAATGCGGTGGCCACCTTGTCAGCCCGAATGGACGACAAGGCCACTGCTTCTGGGTACCGGGTGGCATAGTCCACTACCGTCAGTATGAAGCGTTTCCCGGAGCTGCTGGGGATGGCCAGCGGGCCGACCAGATCCACAGCCACCCTCCTGAAAGGCTCATCGATGATGGGCAGAGATACCAGTGGGGCTTTGGGGCGTGGCCCCGCCTTCCCCACTCTCTGACAGGTTTCACACGAACGGCAGTAGGCAGCCACATCGGCCCCCATTTTTGGCCAGTAGAAATGCTGGTTTAACCTGGCCTTGGTCTTAGCGATCCCTAGGTGTCCGGCCATCGGAATCTCATGTGCGATCCGCAACAACTCCGTCCGGAACGGATAGGGTACCACCAACTGTCGGTCCCTGGGCCACGCCTCCGGTGAACCCTGCTGGACCGTGGCCCGGTACAGCCGTCCTTGGTCCCAGACCACTCGCTCCGGGTCCGAGTCCGAGGGAGGCTGTGCTGCCTGCTCCTTAAGAGCTTTCAGGCTGTCGTCAGCTTCTAACGCTGCCTGAAACCCCTGACTAGATGTGGCCAGAATCGACGAGACTGTCACATCTTCAGTCAGTACCCCGGGACCTGTGTCCTGGCCTCCACCTGACTCGGCTGCCACTTGGTCAGAAGGGGAAGAGCTATCGGACCTCTGGGAGGCCCCTTGGCTTCCAGCACTCCCACTGCGGGTGACAGCGGCCACAGCCGCTGCAACCGTGGGTCGTGCCTGCTCCTCCTCCGTTCCTGACCAAGTCGCCGGTTCAGGCAGACCGACCTGGCTTCCTGACACCCCGGTTGTGGGGGAACCATGCACCGAGATCTTACCTGGGAGCACTTCCGCTCCTGGACCGGCCCCAATCTCACCTGCCTGTTCCCCTCCTGCAGCAACAGAACCCCGCTGTGAAATCTCTGGGGACCCCACATTTGCTGTGGTAGCCCCCACCCCACACACTGGTCCTCCCCCTGCAGCACCCTGCTCTCTGCTTATCCCTGCAGAGGGCAGCAGATCCCAGCTCACAGGCTGATTACTTGTAGAGGCATTGTCACACCTTTCTCTGACCCCCTCCCCTGTCACAGCTGCAGCTGTGTGTGTGTCTATGGTGTCTGTGCAAGCAGAAATATCAGAGTTCACTCCCTCCTCCCTTACATCATTCATAGATAACACATTAACATTGTCAGGAGTCATGTCAGTACTGGCTGAAGGTTCAGCCCTTGGGGGGGGCCCAAACTGGGAGGTTATCTGCCCCAAATCTGTCCCAAGTAGCACGTTTGCGGGGATCCGATCAGTTACCCCCACCTCCCTCACCCCTCGCCCTGCGCCCCAGTCCACATAAATGTCAGCAACAGGCAGCGCCGGGTCAATGCCTCCAATCCCGGAGACAGCGAGGGTTTTTCCAGGGATCAAGTCTTGGGGGGACACCATCTCAGGCCGCACCAGAGTCACCTCCGAGGCGCTGTCTCGCAGTCCTATGGTCACAGACCGGCCGACGGTGACAGGTTGGAAGCTGTCCAGGGACCTACCACCACTCCCACCCACACAATACACCTTGGGCGGCCCTTGGGACGGGGACGGAGCCGGGGCCTTGGGACGCTGAGGGCACATGGCCTTGAAGTGTCCAGGTAGGTTGCACTGGTGGCACCGTCTTGGCTCTGCCACGGGCCTGGAGAGGGGAGTTGAGGGGGACACCCCCTGCAGTCTAGGGGCAGGTGGGGCAGTCGCAGAATTCATCTTACCCCCTCTCCAGGTGCTGCTGGTGGCTGCTCTCCTGGCCTCAGGAGCCCGATTGTTGGTGTAGTCATCGGCCAGGGCAGCTGTAGCCGTGGACCCCTTTGGCTTCTGGTCTCGGATGAACTGGCGGAGATCCTCAGGGCAGTTCCACAAGAGTTGCTCCGTGATGAACAAGTCCAGGATCTCTGGTCCGGTGGAAAGCTGCAGGCCTTGGGTCCAGTGGTCGGCAGCTCGGGCAAGTGCCCGCCTGTGGTCAGCCCAGGAGTCCTTTGGTCCCTTCTGTAGGCTCCGGAACTTCTTGCGGTAGGACTCTGGAGTGAGGTTGTACTGTTGGATCAGGGCCCGCTTGATGGTGTCGTAGCCCTGATCTGCCTCAGCAGGCAAGTCCCCAAGGATTTCCAGGGCCTTACCCCTTAAACGGGGGGTCAGGTATTTGGCCCACTGGTCCTTGTCCAGATGGTGCTGCAAGCAAGTCCGTTCAAAAGCAGTCAAGAAAGAGTCCAAGTCTCCATCCTTCTCCAGCACTGGGAAGTCCTCAACACGGACCTTTGGAAGTTTGGTGTCTTGAAGGTCACGTGTGGCTGATGAGGGCCGGAGCTGAGCTAGCTGCAGCTGGTGGTCCCGGTCTGCCTGTTGCCGTCGCTCCGCAGCCTCACGCTCTGCCTGGCGCTCTTCACGCGCTGCCTGCCGCTCTGCCTGCCGCTCCGCAGCCTCACACGCTGCCCTGCGCTCTGCCATGAGTTCCCTGTAGCCCTCCCGGTCTCCAGCCTGGAGAAGGGCCATAGCCATTTGAAGAAGGCTATCCGAGCCTCCCAGGCTCGGTGGAATGGCACGTGGTGATCTGCGGCCCGCTGCGGAGCCTGGTGATTCACTGTCCATTGCAGAGCGGAGGGCTGGCATCTGGCTCGTTGAGGACCCTTGGGTGAGCTGCTCCTCATCTTGTCCAGCAGTGCCAGGTTGTGCAATGTCCTCTGCAGAGCTGTTTTCTGGCGTCGAGCTCCTGGAGGACTCGTGGGCAACCTCCTCATTACTGTCCACAGCACCGTCCTCCCTCTCTTCGGCTCCTGCTTTAGCATTGGCCAGTTGCATAGCTCTGCTCCTGGTGCCATCAGCCATTCTTGCAGACTTTTGGTCACTGACACAGAACTGACACCTGATGCCTCCACACACCTTACAGTATCTGCACTCTGACACTCTAGTGTTGAGCTAGTCTGAAGACCCCAGCAGCCACAGCTGCTGCAGGCAGTCTTTAGTGTCTGGGAGTATGGGTCTCACACTCACACACACTATTATCTCGATCCCACCGCTGCCACCAATATGTCACGAACCACCGGGGGGGTCACTCAGAAATCCCCCGCGCTGGCTACCAGTACGTCACAATCGGGGGGTAACAAGTGGGTGTCACCCCTCCTTTATACCTCCCGACCGACAGACAGAGCACGTGACGCGCTCTCTAGCGCCCCTCTTATAGTCAGGCCAATTATGGAATTGCCCGACAATAAGCAAGGAGGCCGCTATACTACTTATGCCGATTATTGAAGGGTCCCCGGTGAGAGTAGGGTATATATTCCCCCGACCTCCGCGGGCGGAATATATAAAACCTCCCCGAATCTCACTGGCCTCCCCACAATAATCCTTGGCACAACTCGCTGCCACCAACCGCTTCACGGTAACTATTAGCCGAACACACAGACGTGGGATTCAAGATCGAGATAACAGAACAGCCCAAGATTAATTATATAATTTAATCAGCCTAAAGCACACTAGAAACTACAATATATACAATAGGGAATCTACAGAATATACATATGTCAGAGTACAGTTACAGATAAAGCATGGTTTACAAACAGGTATGCAATTCAATCAGTTACCTTGTGCGTCTGGCCACAGGGGGGCGCTGTAGACCAGGTTTCTAGGAACTCCCACAGATGTTTCCTGCACGTGACCCCCAGCGAAAGAACGCTGGAAAATGGCCGAAGTAGGGTTATCAACCTGGGCAAATCCAGGTCCCCTCCTACCTTCGTGACCTCAGAGGGAGCACTGCTCCACCCCTGGCTGGAGTTATGGACAAAATCCACAACATGGAATATGGCCATAACTTTGCCTGGGAGCGTCGTAGGCGGACGCCAACGCTCTCATTGTGACAGTTATGAATTTAGCTACAGAATGAGGGGACTCATGACCTGTCTGCCAGTTCCCCATTGGCTGATATCACGCCTGGGGTATTTCCCAAGCTCCCGCTCCCATAAAAAGGGTGGGCCAGCATCGTCCGCATGCGGAGACACCATTTTTATGGTTGCCATATTTATCGGAAATATGGCTTGCGAGATATGAACCATTTTTTACTGGAGTCGTTCTGTCTGGATACTTCCAAGCTTGCTAATTAGATAGCAGCTCCTACCACAGGGTCACGGCAGGGAGTCCTCCTGTGTCCATTGTTCCCACATCATCTCATCTCCATATCACAGGAGATGGCCATGGAGGTGTAACACCTTCACAGATGCTGGACATTGAGAACAAGAAGGGAGGGGGGGCACTGCCAGGGAGTGATGAGCGATTATGACTGGAAGTCATAACTCATCTTCATATCCCGGGATTTGCCTCACACTCTTGTACATAGGAGCAGTATTATAGTAGTTATATTCTTGTACATAGGGGGCAGTATTATAGTAGTTATATTCTTGTACATAGAGGACAGTATTATAGTAATTATATTCTTGTACATAGGAGCAGTATTATAGTAGTTATATTCTTGTATATATGGGCAGTATAATAGTAGTTATATTCTTGTATATAGGGGCAGTATTATAGTAGTTATATTCTTGTACATAGGGACAGTATTATAGTAGGTATATTCTTGTATATAGGGGCAGTATTATAGTAGTTATATTCTTGTACTAAGTGTGTTGTATCATATTTGCTATATTCTTCCTTTTAGGGGGCAACCAAAAGTTTTTTTTCTTACGTGGCTCTTTCAGCTAACTTAGACAAGGATCAGATGAGTTTGATAAGTGACCGCCACTTTTGTCAAGCAAGGACTGTAACCCTAACGTTCATTACTTCCCTTCTTCCATTTCCCTCATTATTATCTAGCAGTGAAGACATTGAGGTCAGCAAAGTGCCTTCTAGGTGAAGAACCTGAAAACTTAGAACAAGTACTTGTTATACGGAGCTCCATATACAGGAGAGAATATCAGTTAAATAAGTTTCTATGTTCGGCTTCTTGAGGTTTTACTTTTCAGTCTTGATATATTGGAAGAACATAAGTTCCTTCTTCTATTGATTTGCGCAATGAGCATAACTCTTGTTCTACAATGAAGGAGTTAAGCCTGATCGCTTTCCTTTGTTGCACCAGAGGTGAGTCACATTGGCTGCGCGCGGTGCCAGATTGGTGTCCTTGTAGCGTAAATGCAGCTTCTTTTAGTTTAGGAGAACGTTACTGATGTGAACAATACGAGGCAGCACAGACTTCTAAAGCTCATGCTTTGGCTTAGCCCGAACCACGCCATGATGCATGAACATTAAATTAAAAAGTATCTAGACTTTAAAGTCACCTTCTTCTGATCAGTCTTATATTCAGTTAGGTATCCTGGTTTTGCAGATGTGAGATGTCCAATGGTGAGGACCACTTATGGTTCCCATAGACGTGCCCAAAGATACTCAATAACATAAATAGGACTGATGAGGATGCACAGTGCCCTAGAGAAGTGCAGAAAACCAATGAATTATTGGAGATAATAAGTAAAAACACTAAACACAACCTATGTCAGTAATATCTGGTCAAGTGGACAGGTTATCCATGAAGTAAAGTAATGAATGTGAGCTGTATATACAATACAGCAGAAAAGGCACAGTCAGGTGTGAAAAAAAACTGGAGCAAAAATGCTTTAAGATAGAAGTGTGAATAGTTTATTTTTATTAATTAACAAACTGCATAGTGAATGAAGAAAAAAGAAATATAAATCCCAATCTCAGTATTCGGTGATCACCCGTCACCTCCATCCTTGGTATCTGGAGACTGCCTGTCACCTCCATCCTTAGTATCCGGTAACCACCCGTCACCTCCATCCCCAGTATCCGGTGACCACCCGTCACCTCCATCCTTGGTATCCGGTGACCACCCGTCACCTCCATCCTTGGTATCCGGTGACCACCCGTCACCTCCATCCTTGGTATCCGGTGACCACCCGTCACCTCCATCCTTGGTATCCGGTGACTGCCTGTCACCTCCATCCTCGGTATCCGTTGACCTCCTGTCACCTCCATCCTCAGTATTCGGTGACTGCCCGTTGTCTCCATCCTTAGTATTTGGTGACCACCCGTGGCCTCCATCCTCAGTGTTCGTGACCACTCATGGCCTCCATCCTCAGTGTTCGTGACCACTCGTTGCCTCCATCCGCAGTGTTCGTGACCACCCGTGGCCTCCATCCTCAGTGTTCGTGCCACTCGTGGCCTCCATCCTCAGTGTTCGGTGACCTCCTATGGCCTCCATCCTCAGTGTTTGGTGACCACCTGTCTCCTCCATCACTTCTTCTTGTCAATTGTACTCAGATTATGAAGGAGCTCGGCAGGAGGTTGTTCCAAACATCTTGGAGAACTGACCCCAGATCTTCTGTGTATGAGGCTTGTGCGAATCGTTCTGCCTCTTGATCCCAGACAAATGGGATGATGTAAGACCAGGGCTCTGTGTGTTTGCATTTCTGAAAATTGAGTTTTGGATTTGGTTAGGACTAATAGTGTTCTCAATGTCCTTAAGATACTTACCCATCATGTAACATCATCAGGAGGCGCCTGATTGGATTCCAGTTTTTTTCTGCAACAGGACAACGACTTCAAACATCCAGCCGATGTCAATAAGAATGAGGAGTCCTGGAGGTGATGACCCCACAGAGCCCGGATCTCACATCATCCCGTCTGTCTGGGATCAAGAGACAGAAGGGTCCGCACAAGCCTCATACCCAGAAGATCGGGGGTCAGGTCTCCAAGATGTTTGGAGAAATCTCCTGCCGAGCTCATTCATAATCTGAGTATAAGTGAAGAGAAGAAGTGATGGAGGCGATGAGTGATCACTGAATACTGAGGACGGAGGCGACGGGCGAAGAGATGGAGATCCCTGGAAGATGAAGGGTCAATTTTAAATAGTGATCCATGGTTCCTTTAAGCTTTTATGCCCCATTTATCAGCCCAGGAAGATACAATGAAAGTGAAGCATCAGTTGAGAAGACATCTCGCAAAAGTTTGCCAAATTAGCGGATGATTACTAATGGTCTGCTCTCCTCCAAGAAAAGGTGGTCAGAGCCTATTTATTTGGGTTGGTGGATCATAGGAAGGAAGCCCCTGTTTTGGTTCTCACTTTGGGTATCTCTCCTTTTGCTTCTGTCCCATTATGTGTCACCTATTGTTATACTGACCTCATGAGGGACATCAATGCTGTTGTTG